>NW_025335941.1:39637053-39689976 GCF_004798865.1 Varanus komodoensis
AAAAAAAAAAAAAAAAAAAAAAAAACCAGGACTATTTTATGCATGATGTTTAGGCATTTATGTCTAGTCACAGGAATGCCCAAGACATATTACTGATTAAGTAAAGGACAAGATGTTACTAACTATCCATTCAAAAGGTTCAAAAGGTTGAATTGAGAATCTGTCTTCTGAAAAGAAAGGAAATGTCCACAAGAGAAAGGTTCTGCTTCTGTCAGGTCCTGTGGCCATCTCTTCGGGGATCCCCATCCCTCCCCCACAATAGCTCATCCTGTTCAGCCATGTCTCTGGATGCTCTGCGTAGCATATTCTGGCAACTCGAGTGGCTGCTGTGGAAAAAAGGCCAGTTCTTCCAGCACAACTGATTCAGTGAAAATGTAGTTCCAAACCCATGTGTTGAAGGCAACAAGACAGGCTGTTGAATCTAACTGGAACACTGACAACAGACTTAATCTACAAAACAGTCAAGGACAGCAGAATAGGTTAGATGGTGCAGCTTTGACTCCCTCACTCTGCCAAATGGCCAGCTCTGATTCCACATCACTGAGAGCACATTTGCTGCTATTGTATAAAATATCGGATATCTGGATGACTGAAACTGATATATCAATCAGTGATAAGCAACATCATATTCTGTAACAACTGAACTCAATTGCCCATGAAGGCTACTCATTTTAATATCAAGATTCTGGATTGATATTGAGAAGTCATCTTCACTGATACTTAGATGCATGATTCTGGCCTTGTTGTGTGTTGTATCATTTACTGTTTGTAGACTGCCACATACTATACCAGCTCCAAAATTATAGTTCCTGTTGGTACCTGGGCTGAACCTTCAAAGCTCAGTTTCAAGATTAGTCAATAGGCAGTCTCTGGAAAGAATTAACTGAAAGAACAATGGATGGAAACCATTTTTGCTCCTGCTGTAAAAGAGGCCTAAACTTCCTAAACCAAGCACTCAAGAAAAAAAAACAGTTGACTATGACTACAGCAACCAACATTTTGAAATCCATTTCACAAGATCTATGATAATTCTGACAGCACCTAGGTAGAGAGGAGGTCCTTCTGATTTTCCCATGGGAGTCTTGCTGTCAGTAAGAATGCGTCATTTTTTTCTGGCCAGTTTAAAATGCTTTCCCCAGAGAGGCTTGTTTACAGCTGCAAGGAGTGGCGTGGGCTGGGAAGGTGCACTGTCTCCCAGAGACTTGCACATCATTAGAATTTCAGGAAGCACTGTTTGCTTTCTTTTAGCCATTTTCTCTGTGCTGTAAAAGGTCAGTCTTTAAAGAGTTTCCCCAGGTGCCAATAAATTCAAAACACCACCCTCACATTTTTCTTTATCCTCTGACAGTGTCAGAGCTGCTGGTATGGCACAACTCTGACTCAAGAGGATTATTAATGTGTCTCAGACTTTGGGGCAAGTGGACCATCCTGATTGTCCCATACGGAATGTTCAGTTGCTGGTAACAGGGAGGAGAAGGAGGAGGAAGAGGAAGAGGAAGAGGAAGACAACATGAAGGCAAAGCCAAAGAAGGAGAAGCAGCAGCAGTCAAGAGGACATTTGGAACCAGTGGGGCAACATGACTTTGAACAGGACTAGTATCAAGTGTAGGTTGGGCTTGTGCTGACAGTCCACATCCCCGCAGGGGCCCACTGGCAGGACTTTCTCTCCAGTGCGTGCTTCTCCTCTTCATCATTGTAATCTGCCAGATCATCAGCCTCTCACTCTAGTCCAGACAAAGATGGATGTAAGAAGCAGGAGAAGCAGATTCCACTGGCTGCTTACTCACTGGCAGTCAGCTTGTCAAGCAAACAAGCTGAAGTAGTCATGAGAAAGAGAATGGGAGCAAAAGCAGCTGCTGACAATGGTTCCTGGGAAGGTGGACTCACTGAGAAAGGGATCCATTGAGGGCTTCTTTCACAAGGACCCTCCAAAACCTTGACAGGCACATATGTTGTAACACCTTTCTATGGAAACACAATTTTCTTTGATAGCACACTGAGGTCTATATGTGACTCCTTCTTTTGCTGGCCCTGCTTTGGTGACTTAAACAGCCACACAGCCCACCATACAGATATCTTGCTGCCCAAATTTATCCTAGTGAGGTGTCAAATGAAGTGTATGTGGGGGTAGGGGAAGAACAAGTCATCTGCTTGATTTCTGTGTGCCAGTTTATAGCATAGGAGCAGATTCATTCAAACAGTTATTAATTTAAAAGATTTATAAGCTGCCTTTTAGTGTAAAAAGCCTTTGATGGCAATGTACACAATGTAAAATCACAAGACACAATAACATGACAGTGGATATCATGATTAACAATGAAAACCATATGCGCTACAGCGCCCAAGGATGTCCTAGCTCAGTTATAGATAGTATTTATGTATTTAACAGTGGTCCAGCCTAAACCTTTCTGTTTGTTTTACATGGGGAGGTTCAGAAATGCCAAACTATTTTGCTGTCTTCTAAGATGGAGAGTATCGTGTGCAAAGATCACCTTGCTTAGTCTGACAATGGGACACCAGATTCCTGCAATTCTGCTTAAAGAGCCTGGGATGTTCATTTGCTTGTTGCAGCTGTGAACCGGCATCTGGATGGGTGCTGTGACACTCCTCAAATGTTCTTAGTGCTTTCCTGTATTGCTGTAGCAGCTGCAGTAGGCTGAGCCCTGACCAGGCAGCTATGCAAGATCACTGCATGGTTGAAAGCTTTGTCACTGCTTTTCCAGTGTGTCTTTTGTTAGTGTCCGCTTTATATTATTAATTACACTTCCCCATCTATCAGTGGATGTAATTGCAGCCCAGTTCCCTTTCTGTCCTACTGATTCCCTTGCAGTTCATTAACGTCTGTGCTGCTGTAACTGTGGTTAAGTTTCTCTGTGTTGCCAACAGAGATTTAATACCAAATGAGGTTACAAAATAATGACTTAATAGTGAATGTGCAGTAATTTATATATCGGAATTAAAGATTAAAACTTAATCTTAATTAAATCTTGGAAAAGTTCAGCAGAGCTGCTTGAATTATAAAAATAAAAAAGATATATTGATTATTTAAGAAATTGAAATCACATTTAATAAATATGGGAGTGAGCCATTAAGGGAATGGGGAGATCAGAGAGAAAGTGCTAAATGGTGATTAAAGGAAGATAAATATTTATTAAATGTTTGCTGTGATTTATTAAGCTGTGATGGGCTAAACAAATGTAATTTGATATCTGGATCATATCTCATTCTGATACAGCCTTCATTAAATCTGAAGTCTTGGCTTTAAATGGGTATCATATGTTCCCTTCAGTTCTTAATCTCTTTGAAATATCAGTTTGATGATGCTGAAGACAGTGAAAGTCACAGAGACTGCAGCCTCCTGTGTATCAATGAGACTTCATTGCTTTGCAGGTGGGAAGTAAACATATTCCACTCTTGTACTCACTCATATTCATTATCTGCATTTTGGCATTAGACCCTCTCCCCCACAATTTCTGCTCAGCTCAGGAGAGATAACAGTTTTCAACAATTTTTCCATACATTCTACATACTTCTGTTTTTGTAGAGAACTGGTCCAACCTGGTGTTTTCTCCTAGATCTCAAAAATTATATATTTATATTTTATTTTTAACCAGCCCTGCCTTTGTACTTTTGATTTTGAGTGGACCAGCAGGCAAAAAGAATGCTTTCCTTATAAGGTGATCTCCAGACCAGAAAGCTTCACTGTCTAGATTGTTCTTGTTCAGTTGCTGCTAACTGCACTCTAGTTCAAGCATAAAACAAAGGGGAAAAAAGGAAAGAAAAAGGCAAACCTAATTATGCACATTTGACCCGCGTGAAACAGGCAGCTGATGCCACACAGAAGCCTGCATGGTGGATGCTGATCAAGGCCCATGGGACATCATGATCTGGATCCTTTGGTCAGGCCAAAGTTAAAAAGCTGTTTGGATAATTAAAGAAGACCAGTAACTTCACATTAGATCAGTACGCAAGAGGTCAATATGACTGAATTCATTGTCCAGAATGAATTTTATGGATGGTTTATCAAGCCTTGATTCTTAATCTGTTAACAACCCAACCTTCAAATACTTGTTCAGTCCACACAGAACTCTTGCTTTCCAATTTCACCCTGCTTACATGCTGACATAGCCCACTTAAGGTCCATCTACATTGGCCAGAAACACATCCTCCCTTTGTCTGTTCATTCTTTCTTTAGTGCACTTTCTAGATTGTTCTGCTTCCTTTTGCAAAATGAAATATATTCTAATGGAAACTTGCAACTAATTATCTATAAATAGAAGTTGTTTCAATACTGTTTGACTAGTATTTGTTTCAATACTGTTTGACTAGTATTTATGATTTAATCTCAAGGAATGTGTCTAACCCCCTTTAAATTTGATGATGATTTACCCTCAAGGAATTTGTCTAACCCCCTTTACTATCTGACTTGGCACTCGTCACTATACCTTGTAGTAGTGAATTATAAAGCTTAATTATGTACTATGTGAATAAATCTTTTCTGATACCATTTTTAAATACCTCCAATCATTCAAATTCATTGTGTTCTAGCTCTATGGGGAGAAATGTCTGTACCAACTTTCCGTGCATGCATACTGTACACAAGTGGTTTTTAACCACTGGTCTGTATAAATATTATGGAGTTTAGAAATAAAACCAGCAGCAGCAGGGAGGTAGGAGAGGAAGTGGGGAGGACAAGAAGACATATCAGAGTGTTATGGAAGCAACAACATAGCAGAAGGCTGTTTTGCAAGAATCCATCTTAATAAAGCATACTGTTTGCATGAAGATAGGCTCTTGATTACATATACTGCACAGTAGGAAACATGATGGCAGCAGGATGTCTGTGAGGAAACCCAGAGTAGAGAAGGCCCAAGGCCTCTACAGAGAGTAAAACAGACTATAAGAGCATGGAGGGTATGCAGCTTCCAGGGCAGCTCGATTTCAGTGCAAAGAACCCAATATAGATATGGAAGGGGTGGAAAGAGGGCTTCAGTCTCCATACCGAGCTGTGTATAACCATAAAACCAACCACAAAGAGAAGAAGATGAAAAGAACATGCTTTTCTCCCAATTTATTGGGGGGAAAGGCCCAGGAAGTGAGTGCCATGCTGACTTTAAGAGACCCTGGAATACTAAAACAGCAAACAGAGTTTGATGCCTACTGTGATGTCAAGACAAATGAGACTGTTGAGCAATAGAAGTTTTTTTCCCTTTTTTAACCCAAATAACAAGAAAAACAGGAATATTTCTACATCATAGGACTTAAGATTCTAGCATCCATGTATAACTCTGGAGACAGAAAATATACCCTAAATAGGAATGGGATTGCTTGTGGTACATAAGACTATCAATATATTCTGGATCTAACCTGGAGAAATGCCATCAAATTCTAAGCAGAGCAGAATTGAAAGAGGAGTCAAAACTATGCAAACAGCTGTATGTACAGTATATGTTAATAGGACAGCTTAAGGGGATCTTGGAAGCATGAACTTGAACTTACTAGAAGCCAACATGGATTAGTCAAGAACAAATCCTGCCAGACTAATCTGATTTTGTATTTTGATTGGCTAAGCTCCCTGGTGGACTGTGGGAATGCTGTGGGCATAACTGATCTTGACTTCAGCAAAGCTTTTGACAAAGAGCCCCATGATCTTCCGATTAGCAAACTAGCAAAATTTGGCTAGATGGAACAATGATCAGGTGGATCCACACACAGAATTGGACTCGAAGAGTTCTCATCAATGGCACCTTCTCAAACTCTGGAGTGGTAACAAGTGGGGTACCACAGGGTTCAGTCCTGGGTCCTGTGCGCTTTAACATTTTCATTAATGTTTTCATTGAAGAAATGCAGGGAATACTTATCAAATCTGCAGATAATACAGAGCTGGGTGGGGTAGTTAATAAGCTGGATGAGAGAAACAAGATTGATAAAAAGAAACCAAATAAATACTTGATAAAAAGAAACCAAATGAATACTTACAATAATTGGCAAAGACTTGGCTCAACAACATTGCAAGTGAGAAGGATCTTGGCATTTTTGTAGATCACAAGCTGAATATAAGTCAACAGTGTGATGTGGCTGCCAAAAGGGCAAATGCTATTTTCAGCTGCATTAATAGAAGCATCACTTCCAAATCATGTGAAGTACTAGTTCCCCTTTAATCAGCACTGGTTAGGTTTCATCTGGAGTACTGTGTCCAGTTTAAGAAAGATGCAAATGAGCTGGAATGGGTTCAGAGGAGGGCCACAAGGATGGTCCAGGGACTGGAAGCAAATCCCTATGAGGAGAACTTGAAAGAACTGCATATGATTAGCCTGGAGAAGAGAAGACTGATGGGAGATGTGATGACACTCTACAAGTGTTTGAAAAGCTGTCATAAAAGGAAGGACAGGATCTCTTCTCTATCATCCCAGCATGCAGGACACAGAATAATTTTATTTATTTATTTATTTATTTATTTATTATTAAAACATTTTTATGCCGCCCCATTCACCGAAGCCTTGGGGCGGCTTACAACAATTAGTTAAATAATTATAATTAAAAATATAAACATTAAAATAAAATACATACAATATAAAATAAGCCACCCTGGCCAGATAAAATTCAATAATATTAACATTTAAAATGCTGCTTAAATAAGAAGGTCTTCGCCTGGCACCGAAAAACAAATAACAACGGCGCCAGGTAGACCTCTCTGGGGAGCGCATTCCATAACTTAGGCGCCACCGCTGAGAAAGCCCTCCTCCGAGTACCCACCCTCCTAATTTCTCTCACGGAGGGCTCCCGGAGAAGGGCCTCTCCCGCAGATCTCAGGGGGCGGCTGGGCATATATGGATGTAAGCACTCCTTCAGGTAACCAGGACCCAAGCCGTTTAGGGCTTTATAGGACATCACCAACACCTTGAATTGGGCCCGGACTTCAATGGGAAGCCAGTGAAGCTGATGGAGAACTGGAGTCATGTGAACATAATGTCCCGTCCCCGTCAGCAGCCTGGCAGCTCTATTTTGAACCAACTGAAGTATCCAGACCGTCTTCAAGGGCAGCCCCACGTAGAGCGCGTTACAGAAGTCAAAACGGGAAGTCACCAGCACATGTGTCACTGTTGCGAGGCAGTCGTACTCCAGGTAGGGGTGCAGCTGATGAATCAGCTGAAGCTGGAGGAAAGCGCTCTTCGCCGCTGCTGTTGCCTGAGCTTCCAGTGAAAGCTCCGGGTCGAGGAGCACTCCCAAGCTGCAGACCTTGTCCCTAAGAGGGAGTGCAACCCCGTTCAGGACAAGGTTCAATTCACCCTCTCCGAAGCCCGATCCGCCAACCAACAGGACCTCCGTCTTGTCTGGATTGAGCTTCAGTTTATTGGCCCTCATCCAGCCCACTAGCTCGGCCAGGCACCGGTTCAGTACAGCCACTGCCTCACCTGGATTGGTGGAAAACGAGAGGTAGAGCTGGGTATCATCAGCGTACTGATGGTTCCGCAGCCCACACCTCCTGATGACCTCTCCCAGCAGTTTCATGTAGATGTTGAACAGCGAAGGGGACAAAATGGACCCCTGCGGTACTCCATGGCATAACTGCCATGGCGCAGAGCCATAGTCTCCCAGCACCACCTTCTGAGACCGGCCATTGAAGTAGGAGCGGAACCACTGCAAAGCAGTGCCTCCGACCCCCAATCCCACAAGCCTGTCCAGAAGGATACCATGGTCGATGGTATCGAAAGCCGCTGAGAGGTCCAGGAGAACCAACAGGGACGCACTCCCCCTGTCCTTCTCCCTGCACAGGTCATCATACAGGGCGACCAAGGCAGATTCAGTACCGTACCCGGGTCTGAAGCCGGACTGAAATGGGTCCAGATAATCAGTTTCATCCACGAGAGCTTGGAGTTGTCCCGCCACCACCCGCTCTAACACCTTGCCCATAATGAGCTCAAGCTACAAGAAGCCAGGTTCTGGCTGCATATCAGGAAGAATTTCCTGACTGTTAGAGCAGTATGACAATGGAACCAATTACCTAGGGAGGTTGTGGGCTCTCCCACACTAAAGGCAAGGTGCAACTGAACAATGATCTGAAAGGGATAATTTAACTAGGACTCCTGCATTGAGCACAGAGTTGCACCCTCTGTCCCCTTCCAATTCTACTATTCTTTGATTCTATGAGGAAGCACCTGTAGGCAGAAACAATAAGGTTCAGTGTGTGTACTGTGGAAGGTTCCACAAAGAATGAAAGACAAATTCCCAAGCAATAGAAAAGAGTGCAAAGTATGTGACAGCAAAACAGGCAGTGCTGAAGTGTCTCAGATTTCCATGAAGTGATGAAGGACTAGGAGACAACGTATTAGCAGATTTTTTTATGATCAGTCCACTGCTGTACAGAATATATGCATTACAGAAAAGAAGGGCAATGATGAAGCCATATTGAAGCAGAGATGCTAGAGCAAGGTCTATAAGATTCCAGGCAGATTATGGAGCCACTTCTAATGTGCTGCCTATAAATCTACTGTGTAATAACATTAAAATGGAAAATTCATTGAGTACTGTTAATGGATAGCAAAACAAAAATGTGACACTGGTGGAAAGTGCCAGCTGTCTATATAAAATCCATTTAATGAGAAAAAATACTGCCTGGAATGTATATTGACTGACAGGTAGACACCCATCCAGTGCTAGGTAGCTGAATAGCACAAGCTATAGAGTTAATCACAATACACCATCACAGTATCTTTCTGATTACCAAAAGGCAAGGGTGGGCATTAGGGTTTCTAGTTTTTCAGCGTATTTTAAAAACTTAGGTGTCTAGAACTGGATGCATTATTCCAGGAAATTGGATTGTTCAGCCTCCATTGTCAGGAGTCCCAGGATGGTGTGTGGATCCATAGGAACACTGAAAGATCCATATTCACCCTCCATTCCAGTGACGGGCATATGGTTTGTAAATTGTTTCCAAATTTCCATCCCCTAGTGGTCTAACAAAGACCAGGACTACTGTGAGGAGGCAGGAGGATGACAATGGGACAGAGGGGGTCACCTGTGAATCCACCCAGCATGTTGAACCAAAGAGAACACCCCTCCCCAAGGACAGAACCTTTCCTGAAGCAATCAAAGATCAGCCAATTGCATTGGACTAATACAACATTAAGGTTGAAAAGGTAATAACAAAATTGACAATAAATTCATGGCCAAACATTTAAAAATAAAAAGTATATATTGCAAAGATTTGGTAGATGAATTTCATGCTGTGTATGAAGAGCAACATTATTCATGCCCATCTTAAAAAAGGAGAAAGACACATCTTTTGACCTCTTTACATATTGCCTATCTGTAAAGAACAGTAGAGGAACTCTTCAAGTTGAATGGACTGATTTAGCCTCTTGCATCCTTCACGCCTTTTTTGGCTGATAAGAGGGGTCTCTTGTGTGAAGGTTTTCCTGAAACTTACCTTGAACTAATTATTACAATCTGCAAACAGAGTGAGAATTAATTTGCTTCCAGTTCTCCAGAATCACTTTCCTTCCTCATCAATGTGTCCCATTTTCTGACAAGCACTCTCTAATCATGCTGGAGAGTCTCACACCTGTGCATCACAGGTAACAGAAAAAGTCTTTTTCTGTGGAAAACATTTCAAGCCATGTTGTTGCTTCAACAATGTTATGGTAATGGGGCTCTCTCATTTTAATTCCTATTCTTTTTTAAAAATATAGAAGGAAAGAAAGGTTAGGGGGGGCTTAGTCTTCATCCAAGGAAGGAAACTATCATGCTCAGACCATTTTAGGGTTGAAAAATAATATGCAAAATCTGAGATGCTTCCTTTACTCAAGTCATTTCTCTGGCATATTGTTACTTAATTGTGTGAAGAGTTGGATGTGCATTAACATTAGGGCACTTGTAGTTTAACATGGTAAAAGTGATCAAACCTTTCTAAATATGCATATATAGGTTTCTTCAGCCTTGACTTTGGATAGTTCCACTCCTTCCTTAAATAGGGGTCTTCCAGAACCAGTGGCAGCACTGGGGTCTGTAAGTTCAAAATGGAATCATTTCTGCACTGGAAATGAATAGCCATTTTTACGCACATTTAACAATTGTCCTGTTCAGATTCTGTGTCTCCTGCAGTTACAGTCAAGTGATGGTGAAAGGGAGATTTCCTGCACCCCTGCCTTGCCCATGCATTGGGTGAGGGAGATCACAAGGGGAGTCTGCTCTGCAGGTCTCAATTCCCCATCCTGATGGTTTTCTTTCTTACAAGGTATGCTACCTGAGCATGGTTCATGTTGACTTCCTCCAAAAGTCCCTCTGAGGGTTTTGAGAATAACTGTAACAGGAAGAGCAGTCCAATGGTTCACTGAAGAAAGGTGTTCTGTATTTATTTCTACCTCTGAAGTCCTAGGGCTGTAGTGATTTAATCTCAGAAGATTTATTTTATTTATTAAAACATTTTTATGCCGCCCCATTCACCGAAGCCTCGGGGCGGCTTACAACACTAAGTTAAAATAATTATAATATAAATTAAAAATATAACTGAATATATACTTCAGTTATGTGGGGCTTCTGTGAGTTCCTTTATGGCTACATACAAATGGAATGATTATTAAAAGAAATTAGGGCATCTATGCTTTGTAATGGCAACGGTTAGACACTGTTTTCATGCCTCCATGAAGTGGATCATATTATATATCCTTAAGAAGCAATCCTATCCTATCCTTTCTTCTTAGGAAGAAGAAAGCCTGTAGCTTCCAGCGTTCCCAAGGCAGTACACTGAAGATTGCAGAGCTTTTCTTTGTCTCAATATGCACAGGACTGTGCCTTTAATGTCCCTTTACTCCTCACAGTCCACCAAAAAGGCACAAGAAGAAAGAAGAAAAATGCTGGTGTCTTTTCGGTTCTTGTAACTTTCTGTGCCATCCCCAGTCTCCCTATTCCATGTTGGTATTCCTATTCAACATAAACCTCCAATGTCCTTTACTATAGCTACAGCTTGGGAGAAAAAAAGTGACTGGAACCTCTGAACATGCAGTTCCTGGGTTTTTAAAATATTCCTTCATAGCTTAGAGCTAGCTCCCTGCATTTTGTACACTATATCAGCTCACATTATGTATTGAAATATATTAATAGGAGACTTGCAAGGCTGTTTCATAATCTTCTGACTATATTTGTCAGTCCTTCAGACCTCCACAGGCAGTACTGAACAGCAGGAGGTGCATTAGAAAAGCTGTGATTGCAAAAGTCTCAAAGTTTCCTCTCTCCCTCATAGTCACAGATACTTGGACAATTCAGCCAGTCTCAGTCAGTATTTTGAAGTTAAGCTCATTCCATCCCCTTTCAGTACAGGAAGGTGATTTTGGGTAAAATAAAATCTGTATGGAAATTGATACTTTTTGTGTATGCTTTTCCCAATGTACATTATATTGTTGAAATGCTATTTTGCATAAGGTTTTCCAAAATGTATACTTGGACACACTTTCTCCTTCATATGCACTGTTTGTGTGTGTATTTTTCCCAAGGAGAACTGTATCAAAAAGCTTGCAAATATGCAGACAGTTCAGGACACAACATTGCCTTGCTTCAGTGAAAGTGCCTGATTTCCAGGTAGAGGGGCATTTTCTTCCAAATTCAGTCCTGATTTGACAACAGCCGCAAGAAGGTAAGGGCCCAGAATGATGTCTCCAAAAATTAGAAACCACAGAAGAGGTAAAGCTGAGGTTGACAGGGACATTTGAGCCAGAACTATAATTAACTCTGCTAATAGATAAGTAGGACTGGGAAGGGAGAAGCAAGAACAAACCTAAAATTGCTGCCAGCTGTGGATGGTTCATAAAGAATACAGGGAGGCAACCAACTGAAGAAAGAACAAGGGAACATTAGCATTATTTAGGACAAGTTCAGCAAGACATTGAAATTGGAGATCTCTGCATGGATGGCAGAAGAACTACAAAATGAAAAAAGGACATTGTTGCTTTTTGGCAACTCTGAATCTGATTCTGGGCTTGTGAGCAAACCTATGGGGTCTTTAATTGATGGTATGTTTTTGCATAGGGCTGGCTACATGGCAGATGCTGTCAAGAAAGAAAAGACAAGGTTTTTTCACTCAAGCTCCAGCAGGTTGAGCAGAGATGTCCTATTCCCTTCCTTCAGGCTACCTTAATTAACGCCATGCGACTTTGAAAGGCCTCTCTGGTCTAATAGCCATAATCAGACCTCAGCCCCAGTGTCTCTTGTGATGGATGATAATATAGAGAAAAATGCAGCAAAACTGAATATCTATCCGGCTGTTTCTGTATTGTCTATTGTTTATTATTATCTATTGTTTATTGTGATAAATGGAAGGGTTCAGTTTTCACTGGAAAGCTTGCTTCATGTCCTGGAAACCCTTCTCCTTCCCAGTAATTGGCTTCTAATGACCATAGGCTATTGACCTGGATGGGCCACTGCTGGTCTGCCCCATATGGCTATATCTCTTTAACAATCTAGTTGGCACTTCCATTAGTAATTTGCTCTACTTTTTTCACCAGACACTTTCCTTTACTCCATCCAAACTGCTTCTTTTCACCTGAAGAAAGCAAGACACAGTCTGTACGCTACAGTTCAGGCACTCAGTTGACGCAGATGTCTTCACTGATGAAGCAAAAATGCTTCACCAGCCCATATTCCAGCATCTGCAAAAGCTATTCTGAATGAGGGCTGCTGCCATTATGTGAATAAGTCATGCATGATCCCTGGGTACATTATCAGGCCCCTTGTGGAACATTTTTAGCAATGATGAAATGTTATTGTTGTTGGTGTCAAATACTCAGTCTTTATCAGTCTCCCTCATGACAGGCCTCATTATTCAGGCAAGTCTTGGGACATCTTCAAGGGAAGATCTTTTGATCAAGGTCAAATGAACCAGGTTCCTTTTCTCTGCTTTGTCATACCTTCCTACCTTTAAAAAAGTTTGGAAAGAAATCCATAAAAAGCAGCATAGATAGTGCCTGGTCTCTCTCCTTGAAAAATACCAGTGGTGCTGAAATCTAATTCCAGACCATGCTGTTCCCAGGAAGCACTTCCTGACAGTCAGGACCCCGAGGGTGTGGAATGGGCTTCCACGAGAGGTCATTGAGGCCCCATCGGTGCGGGTGTTCAAGGACAGGCTGGATGTCCACATGGTGGGCATGTCATGAGCAGAGCCGGCTGGTGCCGGAGGTCAGACTAGATGGCCCGGGAGACCCCTTCTGACTCGCTCTGTTTCTATGTTTCTGTGTTCCCAGAGCAGAACACATTAGAATCTTTAGTGTCCTACTGTAATGTGGGAAGCATTTTTGGGAGACGGGTGGAATGTAAGAACTTGCCATATGGTGAGGCAGAATATTGGCTCATTGAGCTCAGTATACTTTGCACTGACTGGCAATGAACATCCAGAGCTTCAGAAAGGAGTCTTGTCCAGCTGTACCTAGAGGTAGCAAAAATGGAACCTGGTACCTTTTGCATACAGAGCATGTATTTTAACACTGAGCTATGGTCCTTCCCTAGAGAAAGGATCTTTACTGGAGTCTTGGTGGAAAGATGACTGTGTAACTGCCTGATATAGCAACAAGGCAAGTCAGAGGTGATGGCCATGGGTATGTCATACTGAAGACCCAGTCCTTGATAAAATGTCCAAAACAAAGCAGAAGAAATAAAGTGTATTTGTGTGACTCAGAGGCATGCTTGGAAAAGTAAGAGGGGAGTAAACTTGAGAATAGGATTTGCCAGAGTCATCCTCTGCGTCTATTCCAGGTATATAGGAAGGAGGCATCCAAATGACCTCTTGAGCACCAACAGCTCCCCTTTTAGAGAGACCTACACGAAAGGCATCATCATTGTTCACTCCTGTAAGCCTCCGAAAATCAAAGTTGCAAACTGAAGATCATTACATGTTCCTTGGAAGCTCCATGAAACATGTGATGGTACTTTTGAAACAATGGAATCTTTGCTGTGAGAGCACTTTTTGGAGTAAGACAATTGGTGTTTAGAACAAATTCTACAAAGAGATATCCTTCCAGATCATATTGACCGTTCCCGTATCATGTGGCAGGGAGAACAGTGGCCAATCCTCTAATTAAAAGACTTAAACAAGATGGTCTTTGGCCAAGAAAGGGCCTCTAAGGGGCCTCACAATTCGAAACTTTAAAATAGATTTCAGACTTTATGAACACGTCTGTATGGCCACATGAAAAGCAAGGTTGTGTAATATGGGGCACTGCAGTACATTTCAGTCAGCTCTAATGATTTAGAAACATTCTTCATCATTCCATGGTGTTCAGTATGCTTAACATTCCAAGGACTGGAGGATTTAATATGGATGGCTACTGATTATATTGAGTTCATGCTGAGCTAATTTTCTTTCTTCATTAAATGAGCTCAAGCTATGAAATACAAGAGCACCATCTTTTGCCAATCTATTGTGGGAGGTTATAGGGAGAGAGGCTTTTCTTTGTAGCTCTAGCTGAGTGACTACTGTCTTTTAACTCAAGACATATGGATAAGCCATGCTGCGAGGCCATCAGATCTGTCAGCCCCTGAATTTTCAGTGCTTTCACTTGACATTTTATGCCTTCATTGCTGTGCTTCTCTTTGAGTAAAAAGAAAATCTCCATTGGCATTGGAAGGAATCAGGATTTGGGCCTACTCTGAAGCAAACATCGTGATCCCAGACTCAGCTGATTTTTCCTCAGCTAGCATTTCAGTGCATTATCAGGGGTGTGGAAATTTGTCCTCAGTGACTAAGGTTGTGACAACAGATCTTTCTTGCAAAGTCAGAGGAAGAACTCTGGGGAAATATAGCTGCTACCATCCAATGCTCTGCTTTCATAATACTGGTGGTTTCCCTTTTTCCCTTAATATTTCTATGGAAGTTGAAATATGGAAAGCTCTCTTGTGACCTCTCCACCCTGCATGTTCATTCAATGCTAGGGAAAACTTCAGACACTAGCAGGTTTGCAGCAGAATTTAGCACAGCCTCAAGGTGTGAGGGTTATCTTTTCTTTTCTTATTTTGTTAGCCCTTCGCATCCCTTCTGTTCTGGCTGGTCCTACCATTTATTACTGCAGCTGTCTTCAGTCCCCTCTGAATATTGAGCATATGAGCTTTTAAAAACTTGAGCATTGGGCAAGATTCACAATTCCAGGAAGGGCCAAAAGCTGCTTCCATTTGGACTCTGCAGCTCAGTTGCCTGGAGGAAGAGGAAATGGAGTCAGCAGGTGGGCTAAACTTCATTCGCACACAAATATCTTTTGACAGCGGTCCTGTTATTAGACTAACTGCTATTTCTGTGAAGTCCATAACTGAGTTCTCATTGAGGTATTTTGTCCAAGTACAATGGCCTTGCTCTCCATGATAGCCAAGATAAATTTGGTGGGGAGAATTCTAAGCAAAAAATAAAAAGAAAAGTATCCTTTCTCTATAGACAAAGCACAGATCATTCATTTGCACAGCTAGCAATCTGCATATGAATTAACAGAAGAAAATGAATTAAAGATTGGAGGTGAGGGGCACGAATCCTTTTCAAGCAATTGCCTTAGCATGGACCATAAAGGAAACAAGGGATGCATGCCTGTGTCCACCACCATCATTCCTTGTCTTCCCATGTAGGTTGGAAAGGTCTGCAAGGAAGCTGTGAATGGCTTAGGCTGAATGTGGTTGAACAGCCCCATGTGACTGGAAACAATGCTAAGCCAGAGCTTGCAGTCACATGGAGCAGCACAACTGCATTCAGCCAAACTTTCAGACTTTCCTTATCAACTTGCTTTTTGCATGTGCATGAGGGGAGGGGGGAGCTGCAGCACACATCCTCAGAACCCTCTCTGATTAAAATAAAGCCCTCTTTAGTGAATTTCTGAAAAAAGATGCAATCTCAAGCAATTCCTTATCATATCTGTGTGGAGGTTAGGGATGTAAGAAACCCTATTCCTCCATAAATGTAGCTAGAAGATTGAGTTCTCCATGTATATTGGTCATTATTAATGTTGACTTTGAAAAACATTCACCTTTTGTCTTTGAAATTTAATTTTTCTTTCCTGTTGTGGTTGCTTCTTAGCAAGTATTCACTGTTCACAATTTACTTTTTGTGTTGGCTGAATATGTTAGATGTCACTATTCCTAGAAGATATGACAAGCAATTGGAATTGCTTTGTGTCACTTGAAGAAGGAAAATTGATTATAGTGAATGCATTAGAGGGAAAATTGGGTCTATGGTATGACTGCATTAAAGAGATGGACTATTTTCCTTTTCTCCTAGATGTGTATTTAATAATTATTACAGCATCAGAAAAATTACCACCACCACCCTTGAATTTGAAAACAAGGCAAGGATTATGACATGACTGAATGACAATGAAGGAGCCTGGACATAACTGTTTACCTGGTGACTAATGACTTAATTTTCCATTAAGCTGTAGGGTGCTTTCTGACTTATTTAATGACAGGCTGCTAAAAGGGGTGATCATTATCTTCACCATCATGAACACCATCCTGTGTTGCTCTGCTTGTATCTTTGACAGAAGGAATAGCAGAGCTAATAAGATCCTCTGTTTGAGCTCTGGGCAGCAAAGGACATAGGTATGAAGAAAGCTAAATAAAACAGCACAAATTCATTGCATCTTTTGAGTATCTACTTTTACTGAACTAATTAGCAAGTGGGTGTCATCATGTCCATATTTATTTATTTAAAGTACTTGCGTAACCCTGTCATGTAAAACTCGAACAGCAATGAACACAGCCATATAACAATTTAAATCCATAATTTAGATATCCAAATATACAATATGAAGACATCAAAATAATTAAAAGATAACTCATGGTGAACCTCTAAACATCAAAATGGCAGTTACCACAAATCATGAAACACTGAGGCAAATCAAAAAGTCTTCAAATGCACCTAAACTGCATCAAAGTTGGCACCTGTTTTAGATTCTATTTAGGACTGCTTTTATTGAGGAGTGCTCACTTCTATGTCAGCATTGCATTAAATTGTACACTGAATACAGTGAATGAGGTGTCTATGTGTGTCTACAATACAGAAGCAACACTGTCTCAGCATCCAGCATACTCCAAAGGAGCCCCTTCAAAACTGCCAGTTCTCCTGAATATAGGCATAGAGCTTTCTTTGGGATGGTATGCTGTACCATTTTACCACCACAGATGCACATGTGTGCCCGGATGCCTGTTTCTCAACTTTATGTTCTTAAGTTCTGTTGCATAACATCTAGGAGGCACTGTGAAATAACGGAATAGTGCAAATCCACCAGTGGAAACCACACTTTCAGAAATGATATTATATTTTCTTTCTGCAGAAACAAAATAAAACAGACAAACAAAATAAAGAACAGAAAAGTACTCTGGGAAAAAAGGAAAACTGGAGGATCACAATGCTGTCCATCATCATCCATAAAGATCTATGAGCAAGAAACCATGTGTGCACAATAAATGCCTTGTGTAAAAAAGACTTTTTTTGAAATAATAATAGTGGGGGTACTTTTGAATAATGGAACCTAAAAGTGTGTGGGACTTTACAAAGCTGTGCTTGGAGCCAGGGGCCACATTCCATGTTTCTATGGTAGAGCAAATTCATTTCTCTCTGAAGGTATCTTCAAAGCAGAATATACCTATTTTGATATTACAAATTGTCCTATCGAAAAAAGCACTGTACTATAGTAAGGATTAATTGTGTTTCTGAGGATGTGTCATATATAGTCTGAAACAACAGTGTAGGAACTTCTTTCCTCCTTCTAAAATACCATCCATGCCTCAATTTAGTGCTTATGTTGCAATCCTGAAAACCCAATTTGTTAGTGAGGCCTTTCTGAGAGTTTTTCGATGGAGGCGGAGTAACTGGTATAGGAAAATATCGCAACACAAGCAGCAGGCTTTAATGAATGCCCTCACATGTAAAGTACCCTGGGAGAAATGCTGTATCCGCAGCATGGAGGACCAAACTGAAAGCTTCAATGTAACCAAATTCTATCCTGGGCAACTTGTTCCTTACCACCAGAGCCTGTGTTTGTCAAGATAACTTTCACCTCTACATTTCCTAATGACTTCTTTAACATCCCTTGATATTTTGTCCAAAAGCCTGTGTTCCCAACTATTTTCTGGCAAACTGCATGGCACAGCAAACTTAGATTAGGAATGCTGAGAAATCAAGAGAGTAGCATACTATCTGGCTAAGATAAAAGAAAAAGAAGATAGAAACAATTTACAGAAGAACGGTAAAGAAGGGATGAAAGGATAAGAAACTCCTTCAAAGAGGAATCCTATGAGGAAGAACCTGTAACATTGGAAAATGAAGTGAAAGCTGCTCTGAAAGCACTTGGAAAGAATAAATCACTTGGACAAGGCAGGACACCAACAGAATGATTACTTCCTGCAGAGACTGAACCAGTCCAAGTCATAACAAGAATATGCCAACAAATACAGAAAACAAAATAATTGCCCACAGGTTGGAAATGTTCAAATCCCCAAGAATAAAGGTGTTGAGGTGTGCTGCTGCTATAGGATCACTGCACTCTTTTCCCATGCAAGCCATGTAATGTTCAAAGTGTTGTAACAAAGAATTTTACCCTGTATGGAGTAAAAAATTCCTGGATTCAAGCTGGATTCCAAAGAGGAAGTTCTGATCCTATCACAAACTTACTTTTTGTAAGTTTTTAACTTTTACTTTGTGTAAGCTTTTACACAAAGTTGCCTAGGAAGCCCTCAGCAATTATAGGCAGCCTATAAATTCATGTAAGTAAGTAAATAAATAAATACTTTGGTGACTGAAACATACAAAGAATTTCAAATGAACATCACAATATTCAAAATAAGATAATATATGCCTTAATGACTACAGAAAAGTCTTCAAATGTGTGGAGCACAAGGAGCTATGGATGGTCTTGAAAGAAATGAATTTTCATCAGTGTTTGATTATCCTGATGCATGACTTGCATTGTGGAAAGATAAATACTGTTAGGAGCGAATATGGGGAAACAGAATGGTTTCGTATAGGCAAAGGCATCAGACAAGGCTGCATTTCATCTCCCTATCTGTTGATCTGTACACAGAACATATCATTAGTATCAGTGGAAAGCCTGAAAATTGGGAGAAGATACATAGAGAAGATACAATTTAAGATATACAGATAATACCATATTACTGACAGAAAGTAGAAATGGATTAAAAGTATTCCTGATGAAAGTAAAACAAGATAGTGCAGCTGAATATCAAGAAAACAAAAATAATGACTCCATTAGAATTTACACTACTTTAATGTTAACAGTGAAGTCACTGAAATTTTGACAGATTTTTGCATAGCTTGCCTCAGTCATCAATTCAAGGAGAGACTGCAGCCAAGAATGTAGATGAACACTGAGACTTGAAAGGCAGCCATAAAGGAACTGGAAGAGATCACCAGAGATCCATGCCAAGATCTTCTACACTACTATATTCCTGATCACTATGTATGGCTGCAACAGCTAGACAGTGTAGAAAGGTGACAGGAAGAAAAATGATGTGCTCAAAGCATGGTCCTGGAGGAGAACTTTGTGAATACCCTAGATGAACAGAAGGATGGACAAATGAGTCCTAGATCAAATCAAGCCAGAACCGAAGCAAAAATAATGAAACAGAGGCTGCTGTACTTCAGGCGTTCATGAGAAAGCAAGACTCGCTGGTTAAAGCCATGCTAGGGAAGGCTGAGGTCAGAAGAAAAGGAAAACCAAATATGAGGTGGATCAATTCAGTAAAGAAAGCCACAGCTTTGAGTTTACTAGAGTTGAAGAGTTCCAAAGGCAGGACATTCATTTATAGTTTTCCATAACCTGATAGCACATAACAACAACTTGAACTATAAAACTTAGCTGCATTTACGCAGTATCTCTTCGCATGCTCATGATATGTGTCACATTTTTATATGCAGACAGGTAATAGCAATCAACTAGAACAATATAGAGAAAGAAGGGAGTGTAAATTCCTCAGATGGCATTTTCTTTTTTGCACTCCTGGAAAAAAAGGCCAGTTTTCTTAATTTCCTCTGAATATTTTCTGTCATTTTATTTGGTTCTTTGTTTTCCTGTTTGGTGTGGCTGTCATTTCCATTCTGTAATGGTATAGATCTGGGCATTGTGGAGGATGCAAAAATGTGAAATAGTCACATTTTCTGCCTACAAACAGAATGGAGAATTTTGAGAGACCATACTTACCCTGGGTAAAAAAAAACTCATTCTATATAGGCTTGCAAAAACTGCAATGCCAACCATATTAATTTTCCAAACTAGTGTCCTGCCTATTACTCTGGATCTTGGGATTGCACATACAAGACTACACATTCATAAACGCAGCAGTACCTTCTGTAAAGTCATGAAACTAGCTCCCTATGTAATTCCTGAAAGCAGCAGTGCCTTTGCCTACTTCATAAATTAAGCAAAGTTACCCAGCATATAGTCAGTGATAAATAAATGTGTAGCAGTCTCTGCATAATTCACAAAAGGCTTTAAGGCTCTGCTATGATTCAGAGGAGAAACATTTTTTCCACAGTATATATTTTTATTTAGACTATTGAGAAATGCAGTCATAAATATTTTGGGTAATCAAACAATTCATTTTGGTATATGCAGATGTAAAGTAATGATGGTATTGATACTAAATTGATTTTCTTTTCTTCTTTCTGTAGCTTTTGAAGATATGTCTTCATAATGAGTCTTTCCCATTCACTTTTATAAAAAGAGTGTACTATAAAATTTATTTTTTTAAAATGCCTAAGAACTTTCACAGTTTTAATAGCATTAGAAGGCCAAGGATAGGTAAGTAGCAGCTTCTGATCCGTGGCATAATTATATCTGCTTGGTTTTAGCAGGACGGCATCCTATCTCCTTTGACTTGGCCATTATACCCCAAGTGGCCTGCTACCTGGAAGAGGTTGGGCAACCTCACTACCAGTAAGAGGATGAACACACTGCTCTCCCACTTCCGTTGAAGGGAATGGGAAAGACTGTTTCATTAAGAGTTCTGGACTGAAGAAATGAAGGTGCATCAGAGCACATGAAGAGGTCTAAATCATGGGATAGGGTGCATTTCTATACTGAAGGGTGCAATCCTATACAGGTTTAGAGAGAAAAAAGTTCCTATTGCTCGTAACATCCTAGCCAGCTACTTATTTATATCTAAACATGCATAGGATTGTGCCCTAAAACACTGTAAAGAGATCCAGACAAGCCCAGTGCCTGTCAATATCAGTGCTTGCTGCAGTCAGGCAATCAATCAAAGGCATAATTTTCCACCCTCTCCTACTCCCTGAACAAAGAAGCAAGAAAGCCCTTGCTTGGTCTGTCCTCTTTATCAGCCACCTTGAACTGCTTAGTATCCTTGGATCTTTTTTGTTTTTGTTTTATGGTCTTTGGGAGGATGGGTATGCAAAAAGCATGCCTAAAAGAAATGAACAGAATCCTATCAGATATCAAATTTGTCTAATAATTCAGATTTAACATTGCATATTAGCAGGGGGAGGGAGAGAGAAAGAGGGAGAGGGAGAGAGAAGGAAGAGAAATATCATTGCAAGATTTATTTATTTGTTTGTATTAAAGATGGAAGAATGAAAATTCTGGGAAAGAAAGCTGGGACCATTCCTGCAAAGCCACCCCAGTTCCAGTGCTTTGAATAATGTATGTTCCATAAATCTAAGCATCCCCGCTTGCCACATTTTAGAACCAGGAGCAAAAATAATAGCTACTGTCCACACTTATCACCAATAATAAATTGCAGGGCTCCTGTGCGTGGCAGCGATTAATGCAAAATGCAACCCAAAACACATAACTAAATAAATAGATAGTTTGACTTTCCTGTGGGTTATCACTTTCTTTCTCCCAGCCTCACTTTCACTCTCTCCCTCTTTTCATGGGAGAAAAAACTACCCAGAATAAAAACTCAGCATTATATACTTCCACTGGGTGAAAGACAGAAAAGTAAGCAAATCCCAGACACACAAAGAAGGCCCTTGACATGTATTATTGCAGGGGCTTTTTGTGTACCACTTATGTGCAGCCAGTGTGATAGAAGGAAGGCAAGACTGGCTGCATGCAAATACAAACCCACCTAGGTTTGGGGCAGTAGGAGCATGGAAGGCTGTCCATCTGCCAGAAAGATGGCTCTGCTGGTTCTGTGCACATCCAAATTTGCATGCATATCTCAAAGGGAGAGGATTCAAAATTGTATTTTTACCTGTGGAGGAGGGAGAAACTTATTTGACTCACATTTAATGTAAACTTACCTAAGTGCAGCTGATATCTCAAGAAAACAAAGTGTACAAATGTATGTGCTAGGAGATTGCATATTAATGCTATTACATTAAACTGCACTGTATTAGGAAAATTGATTTTAAAATGTGTGCACTAGGTAAAATTGTAGAGAAAGGTGCCTCTATTAGGAGAAATGCACCCAAAAAATGAGCATTCATGTTCTCAATGTTTGGAACATACCAAACTTCAGATTGGAAAATGAGACATGAGAGAAATCAAAGCGGTTAGATTTCTTTTACTTTTACATTCCCACTTTTACTTTACTCTTTGCTTCCATCTGACTTGCACAACAATGCACTCTTTGTACAGCTATGTCAAGATGTCTCCCTTATTGCCCTGTCTTGACTGCAGGTTCACCCAAGAACACTTGATCTTTATTGGGCTTCAGCCTCCCTGGAGGCCCTAAGAGAAAAAGCTGTTGGTGGGCTGGATAAAGAAGCTGCTGGCAGGCTAGGTAACAGCTTGCAGTTTGAGCTTCTCAATTGTACCGAGAAACTTTCTTGCTAAACCTTAGGGCTAATCCAGAATTTCCTTGCATCCCATTCTATCTGCCTGTTTCATGCTTACTTACCCTTTGTTTCCCACAGATTCAGTAAACCACCTGTTATTGCTCGTTCCACTAATTCCTAAAATGGACCAGATTTGCACTGCAGTGTTTCTAGATACAACTGTACCTGTTTAGCTGTTAGCCCTAAGGTCTCATGTCCTCAGTCTAGTCCAGTAGCATCCCCAATTGGTTTTCTGTTCATGGACATATGGACAAGGAGTAGAAAAGCAGGATGGTAACATCTTGTTTTGTTTCAGTGTTTCCTGGGTTGGTGTTTCTTTGCTAAGCTACAGGAAGCCATTTCTGTTTGTTACTCTTTCCCCTCTTTACTTTAAAGGTTATATAAGTGATTCATTACTGGAGAGAAAGAGTACTTTGTCCTAGAACAAAGCAGCCTACATAAGCACTCCTGCTGGATAGGTGCACCTGGAGAATTCACCCTCACATGAAAATAAATGGAGCAGGCATGGAACAGCAGGAGGCTAGTCTTTGTCCTGGCTAAAGTCAAGGGAACTACCCAATATGCACCCACGGCATTAGTGCAATTGCTGTGTACACTGAAGTTCACTAACAGGGTTAGTTGATGGGCAAATAGCACTTTTTCCAGGAAGAAAAACTTGGTAGTTTGAAGGTGGGAAAACCCACTTTTTCACAGCACTGACTGAAGTGGTAGAGGAAGGATGTTTTGAATTTTAATCCCTTGAAACTATATAATGGTTATGCTTTCCGTCTACTCAGAAAGCATTTTAAAGAGACTGAGAGAGAGGAAAAAACTTCTTAAGATGTTATTGTCTGCTTTCCTCCTCATGATCTGGAGTGCGAGCACCTGATATGACTATAGCTCTTTATGTCACAAATCCAGTGTTCTATATACAGATTTTATGTACAGATTTATGTGAAAATGTCCATTGTCCATGTCTCAGACTCAGTGAATGCTTCTAGTTAGAGAGATACTTGAAGAGTAATTGCTTACTCCTTCTATATGTAGAGCCAGCAAAAAGATAGGAAAACTATAGCTTTTAAAATATTAGCATTAATTAATAAACTGCATGTTTATATTTATGCATTTAGCATTACTATGTGTTTATGGTATTATGCATTTTCCTTAATCTGCACTCAGGTTGCTGTCGCATTCAGATCCTGAGTATGAGCTTTCCATGGGCAGCAGTTTGGCCACTGTATGAATATAATCCTGGACTAGGATTATGCATCTATGGTCTGATTTAGCATAGCTCTTCTTCTTACGCACTGCTTCCTAATAGCATCTATATTGTCTGCTAAGAGAATCTTTTTATCCTTACACATTAAAAAGGATCCTCACTCACTTTTGCAAAATCAAAATAGCTTTTGTCACCCCAAAATTGCTCCTACTAGCAAGTTTCTTCTTGATGGAAGAGTTAAATTAAAGCAGCAAAACTAAAAAGGTTATGCGAATTCTAGTGAATGATGAGGGCAAATATATGGAGTCAGTTCAGTCCCAAGGGATGCATATTAACAACATGCTCTGGACACGTAGCAATCCCAGGATGCCAACAAACCAATGTTTTGGCATTGTGGCAGAGTGCTTTGCAGAAGGTTGGGGACCCAGTGTGACTTCTCCAACTGATGAAGGAGAAAAGCCTTGTCTTCAGCTATGAAGGAAAAAATCAATTAATTAAATGGCCAAATGATTAATCTTCTGCCCTTTCCTAAATTGTTTCTTTAAAGTACAAAACAGGAACAATACATATCTGTCTGCCTCATAGACTTGTAGATTTATTAGGTTATAACATCTGTGAAGTGCTTTGAACATGAAAATCACCATACAAGTGCTAAGTATGATATGAATTTGAAGGAAGTCTCAGTAACGGCAGCGAGACCCATTCTCATTTTTCTCTCCTTTAAACACCCACCTCTTTGACAAAACACACACACACACAATGCTTTGCCTTTGGGAACGCTGAATGGCAAACACACTGATAGAACGGTTAAACAATGAAGGCCATGTCTTGAATCCCAAATATATAACTTTGAAAATGTAGCCAAAGTGCCAGCAGAGGAATAATATACTATTTATATTTGTAGTGGTGATAAATATTCCTTCCACTACAGTGAACCTGAACAAATTAATCCATACATTGAGACTGAACTGCCCAATCTGCAATTCTCTATAAGTGAATAAGTGGTATTAGTCAATATAGAGCTATTGATAAAAGATGGGAGAGCTCTACAAAGCTTTCCGCATTCTAACTTAGAATTGATCAGTGTTCTCCAGCCCCCGCCCCTGCCCCATGCTGCAAATAGAAGGCCCAGGATCAATTTTCTGGCCTCAGATGAGGACTCAGAAAAATACTTGCCCTGTATATGCCATCATTCCCTACCAGTTTTCCAAAAGACGCCTTTTCCTTTTTCTACCTTGGCAGGTGAAGGAAGCAAAAGCAGAAGTTGCAAGAATGTGATGAGAAAGAAAAGGGCAACTGTTGACTTTCCCTCCTTCATCATCATTCTAATGCACACATCAGATGGCAAAGCCCATTGGCCGGTAAGAGATATGGCTGGGTTCTCAAGAATTTCAGAGAGAATGGCTCTAAGTCTAGCCTTTTCCCTAACATTACTATTGTTGTCATAGTCTTCATCATGATCACCACCACCACCACCATCACCACCACCATGACCATCATCATCCAGACCCGTTTGCTATCTGAAATAATAGAGCCAATAATCATTAGGAGCTAGACTTGATTCTTATATTCACATTAGGAAAGATTTACTTGGGTTGCATGACAGAGGGGAAGCCAGTGGTGCTTGAAAAATTTGCTTGATACCAACTAACCTGGAGTGAACCTCCTGGAATAGTTCATAGACCAGACTGCATTCAGATCGCTGTATTTGGCAATGTTAAGTTCTCATCTCTCACCAAAATGCATTTTAAATGTCCTATTTTAGGGCAAAATATTGTTAGAATAGCTGTGTGAGAAACCACCTCTAGAAATGGGGAAAGTTCAGTGGTGGAGCTACATGTTTTGCACACAGGAGATCCCAGGTTCACCCCTATCCTCTCCATGTAGGACAGGAAAATATCCTGACTGGAGAGGGGCTGCCAGTTGATACTAAGAAGAGTGAGCTAGAGGAATCAGTGGTCTGACCAGGCAGCTTCTTATGAACCTAAATGTGTAGTTAATGAGAGAAGATGTTCACAAACTTGCAATAAAAATAAGCATGCAGGCAGATGTGCATATGCAGAGACATTGCACATTTCTTAGAAAGGTCCCCATAACCATAGTGTTATATGAAACAAGATTGGATTTATGAACATATATGGAACTGTCATGGCGCAGCAGTGCATCTCAGGTGATATTACAGCATGTAGGATAGGGGGGTTTATCTCTCTCCTCTACACTTGTGAGCTCTCTCTAAATGCCTCTTTCCCAGTTGGACTTTGATATTAAAAGTTTCAAAGAATGACAGTGGGATTCCCCACCCTTTCATTTGGAGTCACACTCAGGAGCAGAGCCAGGGTAGACTGTGAAGGGAAAACCTATCCTTAGCATATATTGGATACCTCCCAATCTACCTAATCCCACATGTGTATAAATTAAAGAACACCCGAAGGCAAATAACACACTATGTATCTGACCCTATGAGATCTCTTTCTAATGAAATGTGTGCATATAACAGAAGGCTGGAAGTAGGACAGATCAAGACCTGCAAGTCAAAACACTGGTTGTTCTGTTATAATATAAAAATGTCACCATTATCCATGAAGCTTTACTAGAGATATGACTCTTAAAGACTAATAGGTATGTTCTTTTGATTTGAGCTTTATGCATCTACAGAGTCCCTCTGGGCTCAATATTACCAAATTAAATAAATAGATTTTTCCTTCAAAAGCCCTGCTTCTTTTGTTTATTGTTGGATCCCTTCAGCGAGATCCCTGCTTGAAGGGATAAAGCATGAATAAAACAATTATGAGTATTTCTCTCCTAGGACTGATTCCCTTTGGAAACTGGCTAGCACTATTTGTCTAACTATATGGTTGAAATCATTGCTTATGTAAGAAGATTAGAAGCTTCTCTTCCTATAGGGAGAAGCAGTGACATCCAAGATAACCCAGTGGGCAGAAACTCAGGTCAAGAGATCTATTTGCCTAGGACACTGATATTTAGAATGCGTATTGAATCAAAACACTGGTGCTAATCAGATGGAGACTTTAAATTCAGTCTTGGTGAAGCTGAGCATCTCATAGCATGCATCCAGATTGCTTTTCCCTGCCACCTCCATGCAGTCTGTCCTGTTTTTCATGAATCTGGTTTTGTTTCAGCACAACCCCTGAAACCTGAGAATTTGCCATGTGGCCCTATATTCAGGCAGATGTCTGGATATAGCATGGGGCTTCTTACTGTCTGGGCAGCGTCATTCAATTGACAACTGGAAACATCAGATTAGATGGTAGCTTTGGAATGATAGGCATGCCTCCCAGTTATTTTAAGCATCCTAGAGACCACATCCTTAATATTGTGTGGTGGCCATAAGTATAGGCACCACTACCAACAAAAGCCTATGACAATACCATCCCTGCTGACAGTAGACATGAAGCTTCTATTTGATGTGTTGTGGACATGATTCCTGCGCAACCAGCCTAAGCGCTTCCCAGTGCATTTGAGCATTCCATGCAGATCCTCATCACTGGTGTCCAGTGGTTTTTCCTTTCCTTTTTAGAGATGCAATAACATGATGCAAAGCCACAGTGGAACATTGCCATTGATTCTAGATTGGTTTTGTGGGTGTCCCTCATTACATGCTTAGTTACATGTCTCAGACAAGTTTGGACATTAGCAGATACCTGCTTTTGAAGCCTCTTCTGAGGCTTGGCAGTCCAATGGAAAACACCTTTGTCCTAGCCCTTTCTCAAGTAGAAAGCCATAGGATTCATCAAAGGGACTTGCTGCTGTCTGATGCCAAAGTATTCAGCTTTTCTGCTTCATGTAGCCTGATCAATAGCTCAATAGCATATACTGTAGGCAGAGAGGCAAAGCAGTAAAGAGCATAAATGTGTGTGATTTTAGGCATTGCACAGGAAGAATATAAAACCACTGAACAGAACCTAAGGTTTTTGCTTGCCCTGTCACTAGTGAAGGCTGCCAACAAAGAGACCTGTGACAAGGGTCTTAGAAGCAGTAATACACTTATGCCTCAATGACCTGCATATTGCTTCATGCCATTATAATCATGGCAATAGTCAAATCAGAAGCATATTAAAACAAGAATAGAAAGTGCAAAACAAGAACATGACTGAGGCTGATGTGCAAATGCTTTGGCAAAATCCCAGCTGAATAAAGTGAGGCTTTGTTCTGAGTAAACATGCAATCAGGCTGCAAACATGCTGGATCAGGCTGTGCATTACCTTCTACTGTATTGATCATTTGTTAGAAAAATATGAAAATAGTTTCTGCTTCTGCTGTCGCTGCTGAATATTTCCATTGTACTTGCAAGTATTCAAAGCACTTCATACATAATCTTTGCATCAGCTCTGTAAAGTATTGGCTGCATCCAGATTGCAATTGTCTTTACTGCACTAGTGGAAGAGGGCTTTCCTACCCTACTCTTCCAAAATGTCAGCCCTTCCAGCCCTCTGGATATTCTGCAGGAGCCCCTGTTGAATGAGGGAAGCTTTGATGTGGACAGGTCCCTTCCTGGCACCTGGATCCAGCCCTTTGTCAATCTGATGATCTCGCATGGTGTGGGGGCAGGCCAAGAGACAGCAGTTTGCCTACAGCCATGTAGGAAATGACATTTGACCTCTTGATTCATAGCTCAGCCTCTTTTATCATTCCAGAGCACTGGTATGTAAAATACATGAATACATTTGCATCAGTGCATAAATTGCAGAAGTTATATTTCAAGCTATAATAAATTGCATTTCCCCACCTAATTCCAATGGAAGATCAACAAGGAGCAGTTCGATTCAAAGGTTCATTTATTATATATGGAAGAGACAAGAGCTAGCTGGACTTCTCATTACTAGAAGTGTGTATGTGTGCATGTGTTTTGGCAGAAGGGGGGCAAAGCCCTCCAAGTCCAGGAACCATTTTCATTATAGCTGTTTTATAACAAAACACATTTGCATATATGAAGCTGTCAACAAGGCACATTGCTCAATTAATTATTGTGTCACTTTGATTGCTTTCTCAATATGCTTCTAATCAGTTTAACTTTTGCAGAGCCTACTGTGTTCTAACTCTGTTCATTGCAGAACACTTATTTAGAAAGCATCACCTTGCTAGTAGTACATTCAAAGAAGGATAAGATAAGCCTTTTCTGGGTGGAGCATACTCAACTACTGGCTCAGGTTCTGCTTGTTGAGCAGATTTTCTTTCAAGCTTTGAAAATTTTAGCTTACTGGGTGGAGCTGGTGTGGCACAGTGGTTAGAGTGCTGGACTAAGGACACAGGGATTCTGGTTCTACTCCCTATTCAGGATGCTTACCTGGTGACTTTGGGCCAGTCACTCATTCTTACCTCACAAGAGGAAAAAAGGCAGGGTATAAATGCAATGCAATGATGATGACTTGATCCTCCAGACATTGTTGGATCTCAGCTCCAGACATCTCTCACCATTATTGAGGCTGGTAGGACTTGCAGTCAAACATTTGGGGAGTCAGTCTTTATCCACCTTTCATTTAATGATGCAGGTTGTGATTGCTTATGCCTGGATGTTTAAGCAAAGTACTTGCTTGAAGCTTCCTAAGGACTAGCTGGACATCCATAAGGCAGCACAGTGAAAGAAGTTAGATAATGGTGTTCATAATTCAGCAACAATGCTTAGGATGGAAATCAGGATTTGACTGATACTGATGTGATGAGAACATGGAAGCCTTATGGATGTCCAGCTAGTCCTTAGGCAGCTTCAAGCATTTTATGCAAGACCTCTCCAGAATGTAGGCTGAATGGAGAATTTGTGCAGGTGTCATCCACTCATGCCAGGCCATACAATGCTGAATAGGTTCTGGTTGCCTCTAGAACATTCCCATTTAGAATCATAACAGCCTTCCCCAAGCTGGTGTCCTCCAAATGTATTGGATTGCAAGTTCCATATTTCCCAACTAGCACAGCTTCCCATTCATCTGGAGAACACTAAGCTGGAAAGCACAAGGCTGGAAGTCTCTTGTAATATGTACACTTCTAGCTGATTTATGCCAGGTAAGGCCCTTGGTGTGCTTAGTTTGGAGAAATGTCTGCAGTGAGTGGCCACTGCTCTTCAGGATTTTGGATGGGGACGTATCCAATTCTACCTAGAGACTGAACCTAGGACTATAGCCATGAAAGCATGTGCTAGATTACTTCAGCTATGGACCATCCCACCTGTTTTAAGGAAGAGATTTTTTAGCTCTGGACAATATAAAATAAGCGAAGTAGGTGGCTACTAAGAAGAGGGCCTTTTCTGTTGTGGCACCTCAGTGGTGGAATGAGCTTCCCAGGAAGGCTTATCTGGAGCCTATGTTGTTTTCTTTTGGGCAGCAGGTAAAGACCTCCTTATTTCCAGATGTTTTAGCTTTTAAGTTCATTGTTTTAAATCTGTTACTGCATTTTAAATCTTTGCATTGCTGCATTTTTGGTGGGAGGGGGTTGGCTTTTATTTTATACTATAGTTTAAACTTTTATATTCAGCTTTATTCTGCTGTATTTTATGGTTATAATCAGGGCTTTTTTTTGTCATAGAATGCACCGGAACAGCGTTCTGGCACCTTTTTTTGGCGGATTTTTCCATGTGATTGTGAATCGCCCTGTTGGGCGTAGCAGGTCGGCAGCAAAAAGCATTAAAATAGTGCCTGTGGGCTGTGTGTGTGTCCACGCTGCTCGGGAGGACACTGTTCGGCTCGGGACACTGCTCAGCTTGGGATCGGTCATGTGGTCGCGCTCTCAGTGCTTACTGCCACCGGTGACCATTATGTTTATGCGCGTGTAGAGTGACTGACCCCCAAGAGGTGCGTTCCGGCACCATTTTTTTAACAAAAAAAGGACTGGTTATAATTGTTGTGAACTGCTCAGAAAGCTTCAGCTATTAGGCAGTATAGACATGTAGTAAATGCATTCATAGATAAACAAAGTCTTAACTACTTCTAAGGGTAGCACTGTTATGATATACATCAAGTTCCATCCTAGATGTTCAGGTATGCCTTGAATTTTTCTAGCTACTGTAGCTTATTTCCATCGTTCCTTACCATCTCTTGTTGGCTCCTTCATGCAGTGTACTTCCCCATTTATTGTTGCTCACCATGGACCTCATCTCATAGGCTTAGTCAAGCAGGAAGTAGATGTGTGGGCATGATTTGTAGGGTCACACTATGTGCCTCTTTGTCACTTCTACCCCTTGGGAACTCCAACTGTGTGAGGATTCCATTGAAAAACACTGCATCTGAGTGATGTGAAAATTCTGTCTGTGAAGTGAAAATTCTGTCTGTGATGTTTGATCTGTGATGGTCCATTCACAAATACATTAATCACTCATTTATTCAGTCATGGTGTGATGTACTTGCAAGTGTGAAGACGCCCAGTGAAGCTATCAATCATTTGGCTCAAAGTATTCTGGATTCTATTCCACAGAGCAAGGCTAGAACTGTTAAAACCAAGCTTCTCTTAACAAAAAAGAAACTTATGCAATCACAGCTTGTAGACATTTTACTGGCTGCTTATTAGGCTAGGGGGGATACATGCTTACAAAACCAGTTTGATTATGTTTGACAGAAGGCGGCCATGTTCAAACCCAGTAAGCACTAGCCATTTTATTCTGTGCTCTGCAGTTCTGCAGGTGCAATCTTTCCAGTTTGAGTGTGTCCTAAATGTTTTCCTTTGTGTTATTCTGTCTCACCTGAATCTATTTGCATCCTAATTTCCCCACCCCCCAGGATACACAAAGCTTCTGCCAAATCAATTACATTTTCCCAAAGGGCTTACTGTTTCTGGGATGTAAATAATAACTTTTATGTATCAGCAGTTCAGAAAGGAATCTCATATATTGTCAGTGGTAGGACTTTTGTCACTAAGCCAGGCTGCCTTATTTTGGAGAAGAAGCATATGGGGCTACACTTCCTTCATTAAAAGAAACATTTACATTTGGGGTGAAGTTCAGCATTCTTCGCCTTTTCTTGTCCCCTGCTTACATTACAAAGAATAAGAACTCAAACAAAAAAATTCCACTGTTGGCTCTGTCTTCATTACATATTTTGATTTAATTTCATTTCTCTGTGATCTTCTCTCCATGCTACATTTATTGAATGATCATGAATATTTCCTCATAGTTGTTTGTGGGGTTTATATGATACCACCATTCTCAAGGGTATCTCCCATATTTGCAGACTTCCTTTTCTTTTTTCTCTTTTCTTTTTATAAGAACAAGGACAATCAGCAATCTTTACTCTAACTGTAAACTGTTGTGAACCACCCTGAGAGTTTTGGCTGTGGGTGATATAGAAATGAAATGAAATGAAATATTAATAAATGTATCTTTTAGCACTTATGCTAAGACAAGACTGTGTATTTTCATAATTGTTCTATACTGCACCACCACCTTACAGTTGTACAATAGAGCATAGAGGAAGACAGGAAAAATATAGGGGAAAATCCATTTCTAAAGGGCATGCTCTTACTCCTACAAGTGCTTGGATAAATGCCTCATGTAGCAAATTCCAAGTACTTCAGGTTATTTCAAAAGGGTTAATATCCAGGTCACCACAGAATGTCCAGATGCCATCTGCTAAGGAAGCTTCAACCTTCTGGCAAGTCTTTTGTTAGAATTAAGGTGACAAGCTTAAGTTTGTAGAACAAATGTCAGGCGGCATCCTGGGTGCAGCCTATCTGTGAACTTGCTGCCCTTCTTTATGCTTAATGAAAACCAAACCAGGTCATTACATTTCCTTTTACACAGGACTGCCTAAGAAAAGCTTTTAACAACTTCAGCTAGTTCAGATATAGCAACAACCTTATTAAGTGGGATACCCCATACTGTAAGTATTTCATACATGCAAAAAACAAAGAAACTTGACTGGTTCCTAGTTTGTTTCTATAAAAGTGCAGGTTTTGAGTTGCATAGCCCTTAACAGCCTGGGACTAAAATATCTCAAAAATCTACAAAGCTTTCTCCACCTTTGTAAGTGAGGTATGTAGTTATAAAGGACACGGTCTTTTCTGTCATGGCCCCCAAACTCTGTAACATCACCCTGCCCCACAAAGGTTCATGAGATGATCTATGTGTATTCTTTTAGGAATTAGGTAAAACTGGTTTGTTTGTGCAAGCCTTTAATGAAATATATTGCAACTGTTATTATGTACAAGCTGTCCTGCTGTTGACTTCAGTTTTCTTAGCTGTTTTGAATTTTATTCATATGTTGTTTTTAATCTCTTGCAAAACTGCCAAGCGATAATTCGATTGAAATGACAGGGTATAAATCTTTAAAATACATAATCATAAGGCTCTTTGGGATAATCCTTTCAGCAGAAGATCATCATTACCTACTTTATCACAATTTCCTACTAGTTGTTTCATATTAGACATGCATCGTCTGCACTACAAATCATGTTAATCTTTACTTATTTCACCTTGATCACAATTTCTCTATGCTCAGTACATAATAAGAGTGCTTCTTTCTGTCTACATATTATCACTTCTATTTTCTTCATTGATACTACAATTTGGAGAAAGAGAATCCTGGAAGAATGCTTGTGGAATTTGGTATTTGCAAATCCTATACAAATTCATTTGATGTACACATCCCAGAACCAGATTTGAATGCACTTACTATTCAAAGAATTTCATATTTCCTAAATATTCTGAAACAGATATTTCATAACAAAAACATTTAGAAAACTATTTTGAGTGAATATATGTGTATAATACATCTTTAAAACTTGCATTTTCATGTGAATCAGAAATGAATTGCAGATGAATGTGGAAATAGAATGTATTAAATTTATGGAGGAAAGTGACATCAAAAATAGACTGGCTTTTTCCATTCATAACAGAGGTATTTCCATCCAATGTCTTCCTGATCTACAAGTACTTCCAGCATCCTGTTTACATTATAATTTAGATCTCTCTCTTTCACACCTGTTTTTTTCCCCTTTGGTGTAAATTCACCAAGACACTAAACCAATAACCAACAGAGATTGATTAAAATGGAATATGGGCATATGGCATTCAATAACGACACGTGCTCTTTGGACTCGCTACTTACATTGAAATTATTTAGCAGGTATGCTACAGTGAGATGCAGGAATGATACTGACATCCTTGGGTCATATGGACAAGGTGAAACAGAAATAGAAAAGGTGCTGTGATGAAGCACACTATTGGAAATGATTGTCTGGAAGAGTCCTTATTTAGGTCTTCCACTGCAGTGCTTAGCACTGGGGCATGCCAAAGGTGAACAGGGCTGTTTGTAATAGTATCATCAGTCAGAAAGGCATCAGTCAGTGCCAGCCTGTGCAGTTAAGAACTGCAATCAGCCTGTTATTGCTTACAGGGACTTTGGAGTTAGTATGACAAAGCTGGTCTCCCATAAAGGCAAAGGGTTCCATAATCTCCTTGGAGCTTTAGGTTATTCACAAGGAGATACCCAGTGTCTGTAACATGAGCCTTCTTGCCTGTAGCTACCAGACAGAAGCAGGACAGCTTGCAACTTTGTTAAGTTATCCAACCTCATAGAATGATTGATTTTTGTTTTTGTTTTTTAAATCAATGGCTGCAGGTTGTATTAGTAAAAACTACCAAGCAGCTTAAAAAATATTTTGAAGTGTGTACCATGTGATCTCTGCAGTGCTATCTTCCCTGAAGACACCTGGCCATGGAAACCATGCCCTGAACACCCAGTATCTGGCAAATCAGAGAGAGAAAACTTATAATTCAGGAGGCTTATATGACAATTTCCTCCCTGTTCCCCTGTAGATAGCATGTGAAGTTGCAATGTCGGTCCCTGCTGCTTAGCTTACAGATCAGGAAATGAAAAGGGAGAGGTTAACTATCCTCTACAGTGCCACAGCTTAAAAATAATGGCAGAAGAGAATGATTCCTGGTTATCCCACATTCAGACTAATTCCAAGTGTCTTTGTGAATAAAAATCTCAACAGGAAAAACAAAGTCATATGGTTGCAACAACTTTCTAGATATCCAGAGAAGAAATGGCACTAAACTCATGCAAAACAGAAGAAAATCAAGTTGTGATAAATGTTAATCTGATTTCTGATTTAAAAAAAAAGATTCTGTTTAAGGTATAGGACAAAGTCTTTGCAGTAAAAGAGTAGCAATCAAGGAGTTAGTGAACGGAAGGTATAAATCACAGTTCTATAAACTGCCCAAGAAGAGACAGAGCTGCCAGGCTGCAGGGCAGCTGTAGAAAAGATAAAGAAGGAACTGCAGTTTAAACTGGATGATTCAACAGCTGAAAGAGGGCAATTTTTTGGTCTTTCGTTGCAAGATCATTCTTTTAATCAAAGAACATGAAGAAAAAGTAATGCTGAACTAAGGATGATCTCTTTTCAAAGACACAGCTGTAAAATGCAGGCTTTCATTATTTTTCAAGTGTTAAGAACACACAGGCAGTGCAAGTGAAAGCCAAAATGTATAATAATATAATGTGTTTGTGTGGAGATCTAAAGCGCAGTCATATAGATGTCTACCCAGAAGTAATCCCCATTGGGTTCAATATGAATTATTTCCAGGTGCATAGGATTGTTGTATAAAGAATACAAATAATTCCTGACATGTGTTTCAGTCATACATAGAATAGGAATATTTGCATTTCAGACTTAGTATTATTATCATATTTATATCCTTCCTCTGTTCCTCTTGCAAGGAACTCAGGATAGCTTACAAGGTCTTCCTCCATTTTATCCTAACAATGACAGTGCTATGAGATAGGCTGGGCTGAGAGTCATTAACTGGCTCAAAGTCCCCCACTGAGCTTCATGGGTGAGTGGGGACTAGAATCCAGATCTCTGGAGTCCCAGACCAGCACTTGAATTGCTGGGCCACATGGTCTTGAAACTAGTTTTAGCTCTGAAGATGTAAGGGTGTTCCATACTAAGCAGTTGTGCAATTCATACTTCCATGACATTGTGTTCAGGAATATGTGAAATTTATGTAGCCTTACTGAAATTTTATTACCTTCCTTTGAAATTCCCATGCATCAGTGGAAGGAGGTGAGGATCAAATGTGAAAACTGTTTACTGCTGGTTTGCAGAATTCTCTACCTCCATTTTCCCTGAATTGGTACATCCCAGATGTTTTGGATTATAACAGTATACATGACCATTGACTGTGTTGGCTCAGGCTAATAGATGTTGTGGTCCAAAACTTACAGAGAACAGTAGGTGCTAACACTAATTTGAGGAAAACCTAAACTGTCTGGGGACACTGATGTCCTCCATGATGGACCATCAAGAGGTAAGTTCTGATGGTGACGTGGTTTCTGCTACAAATGGAGGCAAAATAAGGTTCTCTCTCCTTCACCCCAAAGAAGAGAATCTATGATTGAAGCTGGTTCCTACATACACAGGGACAATTTTTACTGCTTATGGAAATGAGTGGCGTGCCCCCCTAATTTGCTCTCTGTAAATGGGGTTGCAAAATTAAGGTGGCCATTTGAGCGCATTCCCACATCATAGCACTTTTTCTACCTTGATTGATTTTTGTTTGTTTGTTTCTATCAGAACTTTAAAGATTATTTGCCTGAAGTGGACTCACAAGCTTAGTTCTTGATAGTCTGCTCTGGCTCAGCTCTCTGCATGACTTGATTTTCATGTTGAGATTAATGAAGGGTTCGTCTGAGTGTGCTATTGGGCTAATGGGAGTGAACCGCACATAGGGTGTTCAAGGTTGTCAGCTTTGTGATTGTGTGTGTTATTAGCAACTAACAATGCTCTTAACACAGAGGAAGTGAAATAGACCCTTTCATCCCTTTGCTAATCCTTAAGACATCTGTTTTTCCAGCCTCTCTCTGTCTCTATGTTTGGTTAATTTGCAAACACAAACATGGAAAGAACAGCCTGAGTAGTAGAATGCAATGGAATTCACTGGGAGTTGTAAACCTTGTGTAAACTGCCCAGAGAGCTTTGGCTATGGGTGGTATAGAAATGTAAATAATAATAATAATAATCCCAAAATAGCATATTCTGACCATCTCTTGTTGTTGAGCACTTTCAAGGAACTACAGCTGCTAAATCCCTCCTTTTAAAATTACTTTTAATGAAAATCAATACAAAAGAAAACAAAGTCATAAAACCAAGATAAGAACAACTAAATCACTGTATAAAATGTAATGTATTGATTTCAGTTGATGCATGGAGTGTGTGTGTGTGTGTGTGTGAACATAAGCTTTGCATACATGTACAAGGGCAGATCAAACGTGTGTGTGTGTGTGTGTATGTGTATGAAGAAGTGACAATTCAAATCTTAAATGTAGTATTAGGTCCTAAATCCATTGCATGAGCGGGGTGTATTTATCCTTCTGATGTAATATCTCTGTTACAGCTCTTAAAAGGATGCAGAGTATCCATTTATATTAGCCACATGTTAACTTAGGAAGCAGTTAGATATTTTAAGAGAACATGTGCATTAATAAATATTAAAGAGTGTTCTAGTGGAAAGCTTATCCAAGTTATAACCTACCAAATGTTGTGAAACATATGATTAAACAAAACATTAGCTGTGTTATTTCTGCAGTAGTCAGTAGAATTATACAAAGCCTTATTAAAAAGAAATTGTGGCATCCAATACAATACATAAGTTTTTCCTTAAGATATAGCCTAAGAACTACTGATGCTTCAAATGCAGATACCAAAGTGGCAAAATCAAACAACTCAGTTCCTTTCTTATGCCTGCTTAAGACACTGCATATCGCTGTATTTATTCACCAATAAGGAAAATTTATAAATAGTTATCATAGGTCAATATATCTGATCAGCCTCAACAAGTATGTCCAAGGAGGAGACTTCAAAACTGTGAAAGCAGCAGGACCTATCCTAAATTCTAAAAAAAGATGGCCTTGCAAATATTGCCATAGCAGCCAACTCATATCTAACATACAAGGCCATAAATAACAAAAACGCATAATTAGCACCCACAAATTGATTAAGATAGATGAACTTATTTGACCAAGCCCACCAAAACAAAACATTTCTCAAAGCATGACATGGAAAACAGTCCACCTTCTTTAATTTGGAGCTGCATCTTTTTTTCAAGGATATGCATGGTGGGACTAAATAAATGAATAAATACAAATAAATAAAGGCAACCTTACAAAACCAGTCTTGGGTTTGAATATAAAATCTCAACCCATTTCAAATATTCTGCAGGAAACCCAAAATTACTTAATAGAGTAATAGAGCTGTAATAATAAGCCTCAGCCAGAATGACCGATGTTCAAGAATTATGGAAGAAAGAAATGTATGGTGGAAACTAGGTTGCCCTGTGCTTGTTCTGTATTCATTTTCTCTGAGGTTTTTTGTTTTAATCATAAAGCTGTTAGGACCAAGGACAGCGCAAGGCACTTTTACAATGGACTGACTTGCACCACAGCAACGTTCTGTCCAAAATGACCTAGCAGCTGTTAACACATGACAAAGCAGCGATTTTTGCTTTGGAGCCATCTCTGGGCAAGGCAACCATCCTTTTCTAATGGAAGCAATACGGACTCAGATTTCCTTTCTGTGTAAGTTTACTTGAGAGATGGAATGCATGGATAATTTACATATGGTTTCCCCTATGAGAAGCCATTGAGATATGACCTAGGACAGAAAAGTAAGATCAATACCTCTCAATTTGGAGCAGATAAAATGATAAGAAAGACAGTCCTTGAAATGTGCAGAGTAAATACAGTCTGGAAGCAATATAGACAGCAAGCCGTGGCTTTTTATTACACATCATTCTATTTATGCTATTCTGCTGGGCTAGGGGAAGGATAGCTGAAAATCTTTGCTGTTGACTCTAAGAGTTAGCTTTTGAATGTCCAACAGTGTGAAAGAGGAACTGTATTTGCTTTACTCTCTGCTCTTTTTTTCTGCCAAATGAAAGGTTTTCTGTAGAGATGCCAGGAGAATGATTAATTGATTTTGCTGTCAAAGGCAGAGAGTGTTGTATGAATGGTGTACATGTGGGGGGAAATGTTTTGGAGAAAACTTTTGAGTTCTGTTCTCTGATAACCTCTCCTAAGAAACGTAACACAAGAGACACAAATAAAGAGAACCAAGATGCAAGGCACAAAAGTCCTCCTGGGAGAAAAAGAGAATCTGCCTTGACCTTTGCAGGCCTTCCAGACTTGTGTGTGAAAACACAAAAGTTAAGAGAAGTCTTAAAAGAGGCAGCATTGTCAAATTGAACCACCTCATATCAGTCTTCTTTCTATGGTCTTTATGCTGCAACACTTCACCTGTTGGCTATATTCCAGCAAAGGTCCATTTGTTGGCTCTCCTTTGTGTCTCTGCAATGCTAGTCTAGATTTTCTTTCATCTCTCCAATGACAACATCATCAGACTTCTCAATATATTTTTCAGCATCTTCTGCCCCCCACCCCAAAAAGCTGTCTTTGCACATTGCTACTGGTATTGACTGTCATAACAGCACTTCACAAGTGATCTAATCCAGTGCCGATTTTTTTTTAAGAAAAAGAAATCCAGTCATGTAACAGTGACACAGGTAATTAGCTGGTGCCTCATCTATATCTTTTAAAATATGATCCATTGCTGTGGGTGTGCATAAGTAGACTAGCAGAATGGTTAAAAGTGAGGTGTCTATTGCAGAAATTTCAATCGAGGGCAGCAGTTCATAAAACTCCACCCACATGATTTGGCAAAAAAAGCTTTCTGGGCTGACTTCAGTACGTATGTATGCTTGGCAGACAGACAGTCAGATGCGCCACTGGCTGCATGGCTGGAAGGCAACAGGAATGGAAAATGTTGGGAGAATTGTTCCTGAGAGAGTTTATACTACAGTCCTGACAGGTTGTTCATGTTCCAGGTGGTAGAAGAAAATGAGTAATGTGCCTTTGGGAAAGGCAGGTTTATCTCTCCCCTCCCGCAAATTCCTGTGTTGACAGTTAGAATGCGAATTGCAAATCATGGGCCAGAAGTCACTGCTGCCACATGAGCAGGCAGGTGCTTGGACTCCAGTCTCTGATGTACCTTAATGCACACAGGCTTTCTTATAAGTTTCAAGTTTCCATACTGATGTATGCAAGTGTATTCTTGTTTTTACTTCTTTACAAATATCAGCTTTCTCTTTTAAGGAATTGAAATCGCCCAGTCAAATACACTTCTGTAGTGAGCTAATCAAAAAAGAAAACTGGAGGTGAATCCTTCCTTAATGCCTTTTTCATAATGTAATAGGTCTGATTCTTTTAAGTTGCATTCCCATGCATACTAGCTCCCCCTGAACTCAATGGGGCTTTTAAAAGAATAGATTATACATAGGATTGCACTGTTAATGTTTTTGTGTATGGCCAGCCTGAGCCTGTGGCTAGGAAAGAGAGAACAGATGGGGTAGAACTAGAATTAGAACCAGTGTCTCAAGTTTTGAAGATCTGTTGTTTACTGAATTATCCTGGTTTCCACTACATCACCAGAATAGCTGTTCAAAACCAAGAAATTGGTAGGAGATACAGAGAGAGAGGGAAGGAAAGCTTCTACAGGAATAATTTAGGTGATAACCAGTGACTAGATTCACATGCATTTAACTGATGAGAAACATTTTATAGGATTATCATGCCACAAAGCTTTTAAAAGGGCAATTTGTGCTAGTTTAAATAAGGAATGTCTCCTTTAGGTTAAAAAATAGTTAAATGTTCTCCTTGCGTTCATGAGGATGATGTGTGCGGTGCAGTGCAGGAGCTCATTGTACAGTCTCAGCAACAGAGATTATGTCCAGAAGCTTGAGAAAAGACCTCAACCAGAAATGTGGCAGTTTGGCTGAAGTCAGGAAACAGAAAACTGCTGAACTAGTGTAGCATGAGATGGTCTAATTCAGAACAGGAGTGCTGGGGCCATCTAGATGTTTTTGACTAGAGCTGCCATAATCTGTGACCATTTACTATGCTGACTGAGGTTATAGAATTCAAAGTAGAAACAATCTACAAGGTTTCCTCTACCTGTCTAGGTCATCTTACTAGAAGCACACTGTATTTCTTACTCAGAACCAAGATTTAGGGTGGAAGCCAGGAAGTACTTCTTGATAGTTTGGACCCCTAGGGTATGGAATGGGCTTCCATGGGAGATAATTGAAGCCCCAGTGGTGAGGATATTTAAGCATAGACTGGACATGCACATGGTAGGCATGTCATGAGTGGAGTCAGCTGGAGGCAGGTCGGGGGGGGGTCAGGCTAGATGGCTCAGGAGTTCTGACTCACTCTGTTCCTATGTTTCTATATTCAGATCTAGCTTTGATCTAGCTTTTTCCTAAGGTCAGTTAGGAATCTGATCTCCCTGTTCTGGGTCTCTCTGCTCTCCTGCCATCAGGAGGTGAGAATAGTATGTTCATTGACAAATATTCTTGTCTTGACCTTCTGACCTTCTCATCCACTCCCTCCATTGATAAAGTGTAGTTTGAAATGCACACTCCTTGGAGTAAGGATAGTGTTAGGTTGCTCTATAAAGTGCTGTGCACATTGCTGTTTGTTTCACATTCCCCAGTAAAAGGAAAATCTTAGCATAATTACTTGTCAGAAAGAGGATTTTGTACTATAAATTATCATGGTTATATAAATGACTGATGGAACAGAGATAGTTAACTGCTACAGTGTTTGGGGGCTACATTCTTATGGAAATTTTGTTTTTATTGTTTTGTATGGATAGGGATTCACGGAAATGGATGGTTTACTGGAAATACATCTCCCTCCCTGAAAATATGAGATGGGATCATTCCCCTTTAGGAAAAAAAAAGTAAAAACAAAAACAAAAAAATAAAAGAAAGGAAACCACTGCCTCTGTGCTCACTGAAGTTCAAGTATCCAACTATTTGCACTTGAAAGTCTTCAGGTACCTTTGAAGTGAGCAGCAAAAGATCTTCAAACTATCTGGAAGAAATGGCATTGAGGACCCAATTTCTTCCAGGCATGGCTCCTAAAATATACCTTTAACAGTTGCTGATCACTCATTGGCCTATATGTAATGACCTTTCTTCATTTTTATTGGAATCATTGACTAAATAACACTCTAATATATTTTGCCATGTGCTGAGCTATGGGTCTGCTTCTACATTATGCACTGTGAACTGAAAGGCCAATATTTAGATAAAAGTGTCATCTAATGATTATGTTTTCCCACAGTATTTCTGGAATAAGATGGTTCTTTGGAAGCACCCCAACATATTAACATTGACTCTTGCGATAGCTGGGGGTGTGGAACGGAGGGAGGAAAGTGCATCAAAATATTTTTTTGAGATATGGCAGATTTAATCCTCTTATGCAATGGTATATTTCTTTACGTGGAGGAGGAGGGAATCAATGGCTACTAGTCTTGATGGCTATATGCTACCTCCAGTATCAGAGGCAGTATGCTTATGTTTTTGCCTTCTCATATCATGAGAAAGCAAAACACCCTGGAGAAGACAATCATGCTTGGGAAGTAGATGGTAGAAGAAGAAAAGGCAGATCAAATATGAGATGGATTGACTCCATAAATGAAGCCACCACCTTGAATTTACAGGTGGCAAACAAGACCATCATGGATAGGGTATTTTGGAGAGCTTTCATACACATGATTGCCATAAATCAAAGATGACTTGTTGACGACAGAACTTGGTCAGGAGAGTGCTTGTGCACTCGCACCTTGCGTGAGGGAGCCTGTGGGCAGCTTGTTGGCCACTGTGTGAACAGAATGCTGGGCTCGATGGCCTTTAGCATAGCTATGCCAAATCCAGCATAGTTTTTCTCATGTTCTTAGTACCGTGGCACCACAGACCTAGGGGTTTTACTGAAAAAGAACTGGGATCTGTTGAGAAACCCCTCTATACATTGAAATCATTTGGGTTTTTTATTTTCAGGCTACTCCCCAGTGTGATCCCATTTACCAGAAGCTAACTAGCTTGCCTCCCTCCCTCCCTCCCTTCCTCCTTCCCTCCCTCCTCCCCTCCCTACCCCCCCCACCCCTGCTTCTTCTCAACTGGTCCCTCCTTTCCAACATAGAATTCTTCCCTTTCTCTTTTTCCTCCAGTCATTTACTTATCGCAACAGCTGGACAGCATGAGCAGAAGCACTGCCCAACACCTCCTTGAACATCTGGCATTCTCCTACTTAGTTGGCCTGGGCTTGCTTTTTTCTAAAAAGTTAACAAGAACGATATAGGCAGAATCTTGATGTGTTTCCTTCCATGTAGGTTAGAGGAAATTAACCCCACATCCCTAAGCCTAGGTATTATCATCCAGAATAATGTGAGTTGCAACTAACCTTCACTATCCCAGGTGGAAGGAGAAGCAAGTCACAATGTCAAGGCGCTGTCTTGCAGTAAGCAAGCAAGAGGGATGGAGGGAAGTGGCTTACCAACATAGAAATATATGCAAAGAAAAGTTGTAGTATTGCTAGTTTTTCTGAGCAGCATTTGGTGGAAAGGCAGAATACAAAGTCAATAAATAAATATAATGTAGGGGAAAATATAAAAGGTAGGGTTAAATGGTTGTGAAGTGCAGCCAGAATCTGTGATAATTCAAGTACAGTGGAAATGCATGGGAAATTAGCATTATGACCATTCACAACATCCATAATCAGTGAAATCAAGATGAATGGCTTCTAATCAGCAAAATACCTTTTGACAGGAGCTAGATCTGGCATGCACAGTGGCCATATGTTTGAGAGTGCCTGATAAGCAGTAGCAGCTTCAGAATATATTCAGAATTGGCCCTCATCACTGGGAGGTCAAGATTATCAAAGTGAATCATACATTAGTCTTTCACATTTGGTATCTTGCCTCTAGCACCATCTAATATTTGATTTTTTCTCTTTTTCTGACAAGAGAACACTGTTCCTTTTTTCTGCCCAAACACAAATCTAATCCTGTACAATACTTAATATGAAGTGGGAGGCACTGGGAGAAGAAGAATTCCTTCCTGACCCCTCTGTAACTATCATCACGCTCAAAAAGTTGCAATCTGATTGCTTGTATAGAATCTGCAGCAATTGTAAACCGCAAGTGCTTTTGAAGAGCCATAAAATTATCACAGCCCTTAAAAAGAGGAAAGGAAAAGAAAGGAAAGGAAAGGAAAGGAAAGGAAAGGAAAGGAAAGGAAAGGAAGCAGTGATGGAGGGAAGTGTGTATTGCAGGGTGAGGAGAGGAAAGCCTAATCACACTGTTTGATTCTCTGACATCCTGTGGCAAGGCAAATTCCACCAGTTCTCTGAACGCGGCAGGAAGAAGTACGACTGTATTGGCAGGTATAACCAACCATCTCTTTGGCAGAAGCTAGCTGTGCTGGATAAATAAATCACCTGTGGTCATTTATGTGTAAATGTGCCAAGGGGGCCTTTTGGAAGGAAAGCTTTCGATCTGTGTTTGGAGTAAGGGAGGCATAGAGGAGCAAATAAACATGCACGTGCTCCTCCTCGCTCATGTTCGCCTTCCGACTGTGCTTTTGTCACGCCGCGCTTTGCTTCATGAAGTTAAAGCTGGGAAGTGGTGTTTTGCATTAAGCAGATGGTTGATGTGGAGGAGAAAGAGCCGCAAAGTGCACTTAACACAACTCACCATGGTCTTGGGAGGTTAAAGCCAGAGCTGAAGTGAATGAGGCTCATTTCCTCATCAGCAGTGAATTCCCTTGACAGGTCCCATTAAAAAGCCAACAAGGTCTTGGCCCCCGTTTCCCACAGGAACTCCGCAAGGCAGCTATTACATAAAGTATGCTGCCTTTCATTGCGAGCCCGCTGATTAATCTAAGTACAGCACTCAGGCGACAAGGAGAACTGGAGCAAGAGAGGGGTTGGGAATCTTTGGCTTGTTCGGATGCTGCACCCCTTTGCCTACGCTGCAGCTGCTGTGGACACAGCAAGCAGTTTAGGGATGATGGCTTGGCTTGTGCCTTCTTGATTGTTTTCTGAAACCTGAACATTTTATCCTTATTTACAAAACCGGGGTTTGCTGTTGTTCCATATGCCACAATCAACCATCAGCCTTGCTTTATTCTGGCTGCCCCATGGGCTGCTCAAAACAATCAACGCTATACAAATGCTTGCGGTTATTTTGCCCATTCCTTACTAGAGACTCATGAGCCATTTGTGCCTCACACTGATTTCTGCGTGGAAGTGTGAGAAGCCACTTATCCCCACACTGGGAAGAGGTTCGCCTTATTTTTGAATCAAAGCTGTATTCTGCCCCACACACAACCATACAGTTACAAATCCACCTGTCCCTGCCATTCAGCCAGCCTCCAATTCCCCCAGACCTCCCCCTTCCAACCCCACTTGGCAGCTGGGGTGATGGAAACCACAACAGCAGCAGTGGTGTCCCACTGACCATGGGGACAGAAGAGCAGAGGTTTTCCTCCCTCCCTTCTTTCCCATGATCCATTTCTGCAATGTCAATATGCGTTGACCATTTACATGTTCCAACAGAAACCAGAAGTCTGTGTCCTGGTATGCTTCTATGTCATACTTGCAGGCACCAGAGAGGGGAAGAAAAGATCCCTTCCCCTCTGCACCACTGAAGTGCTGCTATCCTAATATAACTGGTAAGTGGGCTTTAGAGGGAAATCACTCCTGCTGCTGTTTGAGGGGAACTATGCAAGCTTCCTAAACTCATATCTGAACCTTGGATGCATGGATTTCATGAACATTTCTATTTGTTATGTTATTTTTCTGAAGGAGCTCCTGGCTAACATATGAAGAATTACCTCCTTTTAACCACATCAAAAATATGTGTTTGGTTTTGATTGAGGTGACTGCCAATACACGTTTTAATTTAGCCAAGATTTGAACACGGATGTCACTAATAGAAATTCATTTCAAACCCTCCCTCCCTCCCTTCCAGTTTTGGAATTCCTAGACTATTAGGATAGTCAACAAATTTGAGTTCCAAAGCTGCATCTAAAAGTGCTCAATCACAGCTCTGGTGGAAGGATGAAATAATAGATATAGATCTTGCTTTTAATTCTGTCTATACCTGTTTCTGCTGCTACAACTTCTATTTTTCTTTATTCCTTAGGCTTTCTAGTCCAACATCCTGCTCTATATGTGTCGTACCTCTCTTGATTGGCTTCTGAGAACTGACCCATGGAAAGTTTGATTTTTCAGCAACACATTGGAAGATAATCACAGAAATACAAGCTCAAATTCATGATCCAAAGTAGATGGTTCAAAATCTCTGCCTCTTCTGACTTGTTCCAACTAGGCCAGAGGGTCTGAAGCACAGATTACAGCCTTCATTTGCAATCATATACTGATGCTGCCTCTTCAACAATGAGCTGCAGACCAAGAATATCTAATGAATGCATTGGGAATAAAACCCTTTTAATTTGCGTATAATTCACCAATCCAAACAAAAGATGTGAAACAGATGATTTACTAAGTTATGAATAGAAAGAATAATTAATTTCTGGACTGGATGTCATTTCTTGTTCATGCATACTCCGTAGATCCTGCTGGAACAGGGAGCTTCCACTCAGCAAGGACAAGAAGGCAAGGTCAGCGATGCTCACACACAAAGGTGGAACTTATTCCCCTTGGCCAATTGTTAGCCATAAAAAAAAATCATTTTTGGTGCTCTGTGAAGAAGCAAACCTCAGCTCCTGCCATGAGCAGCACTTTATCATTTGTGGTATTGTAATCGTTTATTTTATCCTAAAGGAGTTGGCAATTAGTGGCATTTGGTAAACCTTCATACAATCCCCAATCAGGGCTAAGCTGTCAATTTTTCTCCCTATACAGAGATCAGAGAAACAGTTTTGACAGTTTCTATCCCAAGAAGTTCAGTTCCTCACCAATTAGAGTAGATAACGAGAAGAAACAGCTCACTGAAACATGCAGCTCTGTGACCTGTGAAGAGGCAAGCTCAATTCCAGTGGAAGATGTTCTACAACAGGATGTAGATGCTGACTGAATGGGCACAGGCACAAGGATGAAAAATGGACTGAGAAGAGAGTAAGTGGAATGCCCTTTTGCTGTTTGGGTGTAAAGGAACCAGCATGGACCTTGCTCCAAGGAATTTTAGTTACAGTGAACAGTGGGTGGAGAAGGAGGAAACTGGCCAAACATTTATGATCCCAATTAATTTGCATTCTTCACTGCATTTCTTTTTAAACATTGCCACTTAATGTTACGTAGGAATTTATCAGAGGTACAGTGAAGGGTTCAGAGCTTGCTTGCATCATTATTATTTTCAAGGAAAATGCAATCATGAGATTTTTTAAGAATCCTTGCAATTTCTGAAAAAAAAATACCATTTTGCATAACTCACACTCAAAACATGGAATTTCTTGCTACATGTTGTGGCCATGGCCATTAGTATATAGATGGCTTTGGAAAAAAAAGACAAATTCATGGATGACAGGGCTACTGGAAATTCAATGCAGTCTCTATGTTCAGAGCCACTAATTGCTTTCCTGAGCCAGTCAAAGAAAATGGCTATTTCCATCTTCCTCTATAGGCTTCTATGGAAGCTGGCTAGCCATTGCTAGAAAGAGAATGCTAGATTAAAAAGGCACTTGTTCTGATCCAGCATAGCCAGTCTTTAAGTTCTTAGATTATTCAATTTAATCAATCAATCATTTAATCAAAACTTTTCTATCCCTTCCTTTCACCAGAGTATCAGGATGGTAATACAATAATAAAGCACACAGAATCAGCATCAACAATAAAAACCATATAAATCACATGTTTTATAAATGTGTGGTTAAAGAGAGGCATGACCATCTGATATCCTCACAGTCCAATTTCATCTCTTCCTTGGATATATTAATGAGATTCTGTTACAAGAACATGGTAACATAGAACAATTACGGGATTTGCTCACTTTGACAGGATGCTTTTTGATTAAAAAAAAATCACATTAAGTTCTTTCTTTAAAAGAACTGTTCATTTTGTAGAAGGAGTGACCAGTCTAGATGAAATGATGCTGACATTACTGCAGTCCTGCAAAGTATTCTGCAGTAATTTGCATGTTTTGTTGAAACACATTCCCTAGCATATCCAATGTAGGCTTGTCATGACAGCTATATCTAGCATTTTGATGAAGGAAGCCATCTAGTCTTCTAGCAGACTAGGATATAATAAGGCACATGTGGCATGTGATGTGACCTAAGCCATGTGAAAAGGTAGAGGCATATTTAATGGCAACCAGTGATAGGGCCTTCAGAGGGGTCCAATAAAAGCATTACAGTATATCTGAATTGGGTTCACTAATATGCAGAAGAGGGATGGGTCTGTGCTGGCCACGCCCACCCTGAACCTCCTTCATATTGAGCAGGAAAGTCTGTCTGAGAGTTTTACTTGCATACACTTGAGTGTGAATAGAAACCTGCATGTAGCAAAGAACCCAGCTGTGGACAACATTCTACAAGCATTCTGCTGAATGAAAGTTACAGTCATTGAAGGTTACCCCATTCAACATGGGGAGATTGGGGACTGAGTGTGTGGCCAGCATGCCCAAAGATGCTGGGGCAGAGCCAGCATGTGGATATGTGCTTCTTACAAGTGCTAAGGAATATGAGTGATTAGGCTACACTGCACTCATATTCATCTGTGATAGCTCCTTTTCTCCTTCCCTTTTGCCTGTTGTCTTTGCATTTTTATTCTGGCAGGTTTTTCTTTGCTAAGAAACTGATGCTTTATGTTAAGGTTATGTTTTAATTGTGCTGTCTGCCTTTCAATGTTTGCAGTTATTATATTTAAATGTATTTTTATTGTAGTTTATAGCACTGTGATTTTAAAGTGTTGTAAACTGTCCAAAGCAGTGCATATCAGAAATTAGAAGCGCAGACTAGAACTCTATCCCCGAATGAATACATTCTCCACAAACGTGTTTTGTGCAGCTTATTAGATAACAGAGCCCTCTGCTCCTGATCGTGCTGTAGTGGACAAAAAGAGGTGGTACATATTTGATTGTTCCATTATTCCACCATATAGTTATTCTGAATTTAGGTCATGAACATGCAAGATCTACATCTAGCTACCAAAATATTAAAAAAACTAGCTGGAAGAAGTAATTTGTTAATATAGTATAAAATGTGACATGGATTTTTTTTTAAAGTAAACAGTTCAAAATGAAAGAGAAGGGAAGAAATTTCACACAGACTTCTCCAAGAGACGCAAACCAACAGTTTTTCTCTTTGATTAAAACAAAAGTGGGGACTCAGCTGAGCTGCTATCTTAGAGACCACAATTCATTATTCATTGAAATGCTTCATCCATTTTGCATCAGGCTACAAACTGAGCAGAGTGTGGAGGTATAAATTATTATGCAGTTGGCTTGCTAATGCTGGGCTATGGAGCAGGGGCATTCCAGGAGCCTCTCTCAGTAGAGCTATCTCCCCCGAAGCTTGTTTATTCTAGATCCAAAGTCATTTTTATGGCCAATCAATGCCAGAGCCAGCAATCAAGTGAGGAACTAGTAAATCAGGACCGAAGGTACCAAAAGGGGAGTGGAGAGAGATTGTCAAAACTGGCCAGCTTGTTTCTATTTATTTCAGGAGTTGTTTCTATTTACTCAAAATAAGTCAGGAAAAGGGCCATCTTAGCCTAAGCTGAATGTAAACTGGATTTTTTTTGCCACATGAATAGTGGTGAAAGAGTTTGGGGTGTTTTAATTAGGGGGAAAAAGATGAGTTGATTGAGGTTTCTAAACCATGAACAGTGTGAACAAAGAAGAAAGAAGTAAATGAATTAATCCATCCCAAAGTACTCAGTTGGGATCATCCAGTTATGGAACGGCTTATGAGAATGCTTAAAACAAACTAAAGGAGGGGCAAAAACTAAACACACAATCAAGGGTCTCTCCCCTTCCTTTCATTTTAATAATAATAATAATAATAATAATAATAATAATAATTAATAGCAAAGCAGTTCTGACATCACAATAAGCAACATCAGAGGTGCTATTTAACCATTTCCTTCTATCCATTTTAACACTCAAAATCCCTCCCCATGGTATTTTCCAACCACAGGTGATAATCTACTGCAGATTTAATATGTATGTATGCATCACTTTTAGTTAGTTCACCAATCAGTGCTACAAAGTTTGGTGATTGTCATTGCATTAGATGGCTTTAAAAGTGGATTGCATAGATTCCTGGAATAAAACATGTTTGCTTGGAGTGGATATTAACTATGATAGTGAGAAGTTTGATCACCAAATTCTAGGGCAAGCAAAACTTTTTTCCCATCATGCACTCTCTGGGATTTTCCAGAGGCATGTCACAGATGGTTAGGGGCTGCACTATGCAAACATTCAGAGTGATCTCACCAAGTTATGTGTAGATTACTATGTCCTTAAGTGAAATATGCATGTTCCCATAGGAATTAAGCTATGTGGTACCCCAGACACTGATATGCCTCAGGTGTCTTGGTCCCCACCAGGATGCCCTATTGCTACTTAAAAACCAAAACAGCACTCAAAACAAACAAACCAAGAGCTAGTATTGCTGTGAAACAGGATTCTTTGGATATTGGAAGCTGTGGATGCAAAAGACGTTTTTCATATTCAGGACTCAGAGTGCACTTCTATACTATTCTTAGTATCTGGGCAGGTTACTTGTCCTTTGTCCCACTTCCCATGGCAACCATTTTAGGTTTTGCAAATTGCTGAATGTGTTTATGGTGCACTAAAGTTGCCAACCTCCGCTTTAAGGGGATCTCAGTGTTGGAATATTGTGTATTTGTGTTAATTTGTAACCCAGTGCTATGGACAAGTTATAGAAGAATCAGAAAGGAAACACTCTTCATGTAATGCTTGAATCTCAGTTCTGCATCCAAACAAATTTGAGATTCAGCAGATTAATAGCCTTCCCACGTTAACAGAAAACCAGCACCAGTCTCAATGTGGGGTTATTTTGACCCCAGTGGAAAGTGCCCAAGGCAAGAAAAATGCAGAGCCTGGAAAAACCTTTGTTTTGTCTGAACCTTTTCTCTAAAGGAAAGAGTGGCTTTCAGCTATCAACAGGTGCAAGTAATTTAAGGTTTAATCCTTTCCTCAGCTATGCAAAATGAAAAAATCTGCATAACAATGTGAGAGTCATTGACTTTTTTTCTCTGCATACAATACTTGGCCTATTAACTATAAAATTAGAGCACAATACTTTGGCCTACTAACTGTACAAAACCATAGCACAGTTTTCCCTCAACACATTTAAATTCTGTTTGCTGCAGGTTTTCATTAAAACATTTCAGTGTAAAAATGAAACTAACAACTGGTAATTGAACCTTGCTTTGTTCCTTTTCTAAGGAGGGCTATTATTTGAGGTTTAAATGTAACCCATTTTGCTATTCCTATGAAGATTCTGAGATACTTTTGTGCCTTGGGCATATCTGCTTTATCAAATAGATAGATACATGGATCAGTAGAAAAAGGAGCATTTGGGGGCTACCACCAAGAAATCCCTGCCTTGGGCGGATCTAAATGTATAAGTAGGATTAAAGACTGTTCTTCAAACATCCTGGTTATGTGACATTTAGGGCCTTAAAAATACTGCTGTCCTGAAACCCCAACTGCTCCTTCACAACCACATTGTTTCTTTTGAAAGTGGCAGCAGTTTCTATGCACCGTAGAACTGTCTCAGGCAGTTCAGTGCTTAGCTAATTGTTTTGCTGCCAGCTGAATGCCTGAAAGCTGAGTGAGGAATTGGTGTTGTGTTAAAAGTCCTTTTAACAACAATGAAAACAAACACAAAAGGCCTTGTTTTACTTTCAGGTACACAGCAGCAGCAGCAGCACTGGAAAACCTCAAGGGAAATGTCCTGGTCAAGTCCTTCAGGGTTTTTTAAAATTATTTTTTATTTTATTTTAGAAAAGTCAAGCACCTGGAGAGGCTGCAGACACAGAATGGGATACAAGTGGTCGGTGTATCACCACCATCAGCTACCTCCTAGAGCCACACAGCCTGAGAAATTCCTCCAAAATTCTCAGCCCTTCTCATAATTCTCCTGTGGAATATCTTTTTACCTGTCTCCAGTGATTGGGCAAAAATAAAGACACCAAAACATTTGCAGCAGCACCATTTAAAAGTGAAGACTGGCGCTTCGAATTGGACCAGGGCGCTTTCTCACAGCCAGTGCAGCTGCTGCAAAATCCAAGTTATGTGTGTGGACTTCTTGGGGCCTGCCAGCATTGGGCAGCTACAGTCTGTACCAGCTGCAGCATTTGGACCATCTTCAAAGGCAGCTCCATGTGAAGTGCATTGAAGTAGTCCAGTTTGGCTACTGCCTTCTCTGACTAGTTTTGGATGGTTGTCAACTACTTTCCACTCTGCCTCGGGCCTTGCCCCACTTTTCATTTGCGTCTCACAATAAAGGTAATGATCTGCATCCTTAGATGTGAAAGCCTTTAGAAGAGCTTCTTCTCTGCCCCACAGAATTATTTGGGGATCCTTGTGTCTATCACCTTCTTCCTTCCACTATGCCACCTACTCCCTCCATTCCAGACTCTATCAGCTCACTGCCCAGTGAATATCCACATGTTCCAGTCATGTTCTTTAGAGTTATGGCTCTCGTGAGAGTTCAGAGCAGTCCGCATTATATTTTATTTATTGCATTGTACAGAGCAGTAAATGATTTAAAGATTGTTTTCCCTACATACAACACTATGAGTTATATTACTTAGAAGATAATTGCAGATTAATTAATAAGTAAAAGCAATCTTAGTTGCTAGAAATTGTTTCAGACTGCTTCCATTTGAGTTCCCGAGGGGGATACATTCATCAAGAGACCACTGTACAAAGGCCAGAATATTAATATACTTGGAACTGTTTCCATTTTTAATTTACTTTTCATTTTCAGGATTAACTGCTTCATGCTCACACTTTACAGCACCCTGCCAATGACCACTCAAGACTGAAGACCATTTGAGACTCAAGTAGAAGGATGGGGAAATCATTGAGCTGCTTTTAACAGCTTTAACAGGAGCCCTGGAGTTTCCCATCAGTGGTTAGCATCTGGACTGTGGACACA
>NW_025335941.1:39690076-40001495 GCF_004798865.1 Varanus komodoensis
TGTGTCCACAGTCCAGATGCTAACCACTGATGGGAAACTCCAGGGCTTCTGTTCCCTGACTTATCAATAACTGCCTTTAAACAAGATTTCAAATAAAGAACTGTTTTTTGTAAAGTAGGATGCTTTTAAAAACAAACAAAACAAAACAAAAGCCAAACCATCTTGAGACTGGAAGCTTCAGAAACTGGAAAGGAAGGAAGGTATTTTTTAAAGGCAGAGGTGGGCAACATTCAGCCTTTCATATGTTTTGCCTTTCAACTCTCCTCTCTCACCATGGGTAATATTAGCTATGGCTGATAGGAGTTATACACCAAACATTTGGTGGCCTGACCTTGTCCCCACTTGTGTCATGGTGATTTCTTACAAGACCTTAGTTGGATCCAGTGAATTCTGAATGGTGACATTAATCCAGTCACAGAGCAATCCTGAAGCCTGTCCGCTGTGCCTGGGATGCCATGGGATGCTGTGGAGCCCCTTCTTTAAATTCAGGATACAGCGTTTCAACCTTGAATCTCCTCCTTTTCCTCCCCAACCCTTCTCAGGTGCCACAGCTGGTGGTCAGAGCTTGGACTTGGGAAGATGTTGTTGAGAGGAGAGTTGTGTGTCAGAAGGTGGAAGGGGAGAGGTGAAGGAGAAGATCTTTCAGATCCAAAGTTCTCTCAGAACCATCTCCAGAGCATGTAGCTGTGATACAGCTCAGAGGCTGGTGCAGCAGCAATTGCAACAAAGGAGCACAGAAACTTCTGCTGTTTCTTCCAGTCTGGATGGTTCTTGTTGGCATGGCACTGGGTGAATGGAGGGTTCTGATCTCAGGGCCCTGTGTCTAAAGAGCAGCAGTCATTTATGTGTGTGCTCTTAATTCCAGTGAAGTGCGCCTATCCTCTCAGTGGCACATTGTGATTCCAGAACGCTGAACAATATGCAGTTGGGGGTTTGAGCAATAATTTTCTGTTGCTATGAGATTTTTGTTGAACTTCCAGACACTCAGTTTCAAACCTAGACAGAATTATTTTTTTCTTCCCATCTATTGTTCTCCTTACTACAAAAGAGCTAGATCTCAGAGAAGATGTCCACAGGAAAAGGAGAAGGAACTGGGGGTGGAGGAGGAGAGACTCAGAAACTGTTGGTGTGTACACATGTGCACACACACACACCCCTTCTTCATGGGAGAATGGAGAAGGAAGATGATTTTGACAATAATTGCTTTCTACAGTTCTGATGAGTTGGAAAGCATTGCCTGTTAACCAGTCATCTCCCACTCTGCTGTCTCTCAATGGCAGCCCCCCACCTTATGCCTGACTGACTCCTTTCTTGATTTATAGTAATTAGGAGCCTCACAGCCTGCCCAGAAGTAAATCTCAGCTTGCTTCATCCTCCAGAGAGCCCAGGCACCATTTCTATGTTATTATTGTGGTTGACATTTGTTTACTTACAGGTGTCACATTGGGCTCCCAGATGGTACAGCAACACTGCTCATTTGTGGCACCTTTTGGTTTTCTCCTCATCACCCACAGCTTTACACCTTCATGACAAAAACCACTGGAATAGGACTGCTTGCTTCAGAAGCCACCTAATTACTTCATAAAAATGATTCGCAAACCTGTCAACGGAAATTGTACGAATAACTTCAGCCCTTGCCTAAAATCCTTTGATATTAGGTAAATGTATGTTAGTGTACATGCCTACAATATGAATTTGATTATCCCATCTCACATTTTCCAATGATCCAGTCCAATGCTCGGCTTTTAATGAACCAGTATGGATTTTACATTCTGCTCCCTGGCTGAGCAGTGGCAGAGGATACATCCTCTGCCACAGCTTTGGAAAACACTGCTCTTCTCCTTCCTTCTGAGAATGTGGGAAAATGGGGTGTCTCAAGGCAGATGATACAAGACAGGATTTTTTGATGATGATGATGATGATGATAACTGGTGAGACTTTCAAATCTATTAATTTTGTGCATAGTTTGCCTAAATTTTACTTCTTGAGAGTTGTGAGCAGAGAAAACCAGACAAGGCTGTGAAAAGGTGAGACCATTTGGCTGATGTTCTTACAGCTATGCCTTTTTAAAATTTAGGATTGGTGCAGGGGCCCCCATTCCAGATCTTGAAGCCTAATGGCTTGCATTCCCCATACCAGATTGAAGCGGGGAAAATGTTACAGCTGCTGGACAGACATTTAACATAATATCTGTGTTGGCCCCAAGTGAGCATATTTCCCTGACTTTTGGGACAGACCTGTTCCTCTTAATTTTCTTGATTACTAGGAAAGTTAAGTAAAGCCAAAGAATGGTCTTTTATTGCAGGGGTTCAGCCATGATGTCTCTGCATCTAACATCAAACACAACTACCACTATATTTTTATTTTTATTTTTGCAGAGGTGCCTCCTCTCTATCATTGTTCAGGTATTGTGTCCCCTTTCTCTTAATTTCCAGTGTAAATCAATTATACATTTTCTCTTGGGGGAGGAAAGAAGAAGCTTCACATCTTCAGCTGATTTACTAGAGCCACGACCAGGAAAAGAAATCTCTAAGTAAGCCAGATGACAGCCATGAAGAAAATGAGCATTCCTTCTAGCAGCTGTAAAAATGTCAGTCAAACACTCAGCGCCTCACTTCTCCTCCAACGAAGGGCAGCAATTTTGTGTGGTCCTCTCTATGCACCCAGAACTGGACATCACACTATTTTTACTGGCATGGTGCTTGCATAGTGCCAGCAGATTGTGGCCATGATGAAGTCATGTTTCACTGATCTCTTATGTAGGCATGTGTTAGTAAACACAGGAATTGTCTTTCTGCGTGATGGGGAGCACTACAGATGGAAGCAAAGGCCAGAAGCACCCATGCAAAACTGCCTTACAGCTTTTTCCATGCTAGTTGGGGCACCAATAATGCCCATGCTAATACCCATGTGGTAATTAATAATCCAAGACAGCGTTTCAGCTCATTATTCTCTTCTAGGTTTGCCTGTTTGTGCAGGTGCTGCTCATTTGCTGACACTGCACACTGTTTCTATCTGCAGTTTGTCAGCTGGGAGATGCTGGAGGGGGAATGCTGGGATTGCAGCTTATTTTCTAAGCTGGTACTTTACCATGGTGTCTTACAGTGACCTCTGGGGAAAGTCCAGGGCCAAGACTGGCATTGGCTCTTGAACAGGAATAGAAGAGCAAAAAGCTGCAACTTCAGGCAAGGCCAGAGTATTGGGACATGCTGTGATGTTCTTTAGTTCACATAGGCATGTCAGAGAAAACCACCATGGAGTCAGAAGAATTTGGATTTCTATAATCTGACCTGCACATTCTGCTGAGAGCCACTCTTTTCCATGTCATGAGGAATCCCTAGACCCAAGGACCAGTTTTTCACTTGTAAGGGCTGCTGATGCTGGTGGAGGGATTTGCGGTAATGATAATCTGTTATTGCAAATTACTAATATGCATATGGTGGAATGCTGGTGGCACAGTGGGTTAAACTGTCAGGCTGCTGGGCTATTGATCAGAAGGTTGGCAGTTCAAATCCATGCAACAGGGTGAATGCTTGCTGCTTTCTCCCAGCTCCCGCCTACCCAGTATTTTGAAAGCATGCAAATGTGAGTAGATAAATAGGTACCACTTTGGTGGGAAAGGTTCTATGTGCCTCGGCCAGTCACATGACCACAGAAACATCTTCAGACAATGCTGGCTCCTTGGCTTGCAAATGGGGATGAACACTGGCCCCAGAGTCAGACACAACTAGCACACATGGGGGAATCTTCATCTTTACTTTAATATGCAAATATACTAATATGAATGAGTGCAAATTCCTCCCCAAACAAAAATGAAAAACTGGTCCACAAGTCCAAGAAATACATGTGAGGTGGCAAAAATTATTCCACTGTGGAACCTCTAACCACACCTAAGGTTTCCCACCTTTCCTGTCCCCTTTCCCCTTATAAAGCACCACTAATGGCCCAGAATTGACTTAATGATGAAAATGGTGATTGGTACCTGTTAGAGTAAAATTAAGAGGAACAACAACATGTATTCAGCCTTAGTTTCCTTGAAAGGAGCGGGAGATAAAGGTCCTGAGAGTTTTATGGTAGGCATGTCATGAGTGGAGCCGGCTGGAGCTCAGGGGTCAGACTAGATGGCCCAGGAGACCCCTTCTGACTCATTCTGTTTCTTTGTATAGGACAGGATATAAAAGTTTTAAACAAACAAATAAATAAAAGCAGGATATGCATCTGAAAAAACTGATTAAACAATAAACCTGCTTAGGAATCACCTAGGCCTGAGATAGATATTGACAAAGAATGCTATCATCTTGTAGCATATCAAGTATGCCTTCTGCATACCAAGATGCAGAAAATGTGATTTTCTTGGATACATACAATAATTTGATTTTACTCATTTTTAATTGAAAGAGGCATGGTAGCTTGCTTTCACATTGTTGCTAGCTATATAAATGACATTCAAGGTCTTTTTCTCTACCTTTGCCAGCTGATGCAACTTGATGGGGGGCTTCCTTGCCATTGAGCAGTGGACATGAGATCCAGCGTTAATGCAATTAATTATCATAATATATGTAGTAATGATCTTCCTCTTGTACCTAAGCCAGGGATCACTCACACTGAACAAAACAGCACAATTTCTAAAAATAAACTGGCCGCCATATATTTGTTAATTTCAAGTTATATGATTTGATTTGTGCCATTGATGTAGGCTAATATCCTACAAAAATTTTAATGTGAAGTGACTGTGTGTGGCTATTGAATAATGGATGGGTTGGCAGATTATGATATACAGGTAGCTCAAGTGGTGTGGTAATTTCAGCAGTTGTCTTCTTATGGCAGCTTCTGTTCCCTGCAATAAGGAGTTCAACACTGATTTCCAAGATAGTTATAAGAGTAGATGGATAAAACTAGTGGCAAAGGCTTACAGTGGACTTCTATGTGTTCTACTCCAAAGTAAATCCTGTTGAAACAGTTTTAGAGAGGTATATTGGTCCCAAGTCAGGTAGGACTTTATAGGTTAAAGCCAGTGCTTTAAATTCATCCCAGAAACACACAGACAGCTGGTGCAAATGAGTCAGCATTGGCCTTGTATCTTCATATTCTCTGGCCCCACCTGGCTGCCACAAGTCACAGCTTCTGAACTGTCTTTAAGCACAACCCTATGTGTGGTCCTAACATGAAAGTTAGCAGAGCATCCTTTACTGAAACCACATCCCTCTCCATATAGGAACATAGCTGGGCCATCAACCTCAGCTAGGAGAAGGCACTTCATGCTACTGGATTCATCAGAGCCTTAAATGAAAAATGTGGCTCCAGGAAGCCCAAAGTTATATACATGTTCTTTCAGGAAGAGTACAGTCTCATCCAGAAAAGGTTTGGTATCCTCAATCCAGTCATAAGAACCATCACTAACGAAATCTTGGTCTTGTCTAGACTGAGTTTCAATTGAGCAGCCTTCATTCAGTCCAATACCTAGCCAGGCATCAATTTAGCACATTCACAGCTTTGCATCATGGAGATGAAAAGGAGAAATAGAGATACATGTCATTAGCCTGCTGATGGCAGCACTCTCCAGAACTCTGCATTCCATGCGGAAAAGCCAACTGGACTATTTGTTGTACCCCACTTTCATGTCTGTGCTTGACCAGTGCCTTCTAACAGGCTAGCTTAGAGAATGTGCAGTTCACTCCCCAAGATCTTGCCACCACTTCTTTTATTTTTTAAAATATTTGTATGCTGTCCTTTACGACAATCATCTCAGGATGGCTTGCAGCAAATAAAAACAATCAATAAAACCGTACAATAAAATAACATATAACTTCTACCTTTCTGAGGTGGCTTCCTCCTACTGCCTAATGGTAGGGTCAGTATGGAGACTGCTTTTGAACATTTTAAAGGCTTCTTAACTTTGATAAGAGCATGCCTTTGGTCCTTGCTGAATCTTTGTTAGGGAGGTCATATGTCATTTTTATGAAGGCAACCCTCTGTTTGAAGGACAGCCCTGTCCAATTCTAGTTTAAAGATAAAGAATCATAAGAACTGCTCCATATAAGCATTCAGCACTTGGACTGCAGCCAGAACAGATGGGAACATGTCAGAGGTCATTTTCCACACTATGGTGAAAGGTTCTGTATTTCTATTTAAATTAGAACAATCATTTCTGATTTTGCATCTATGCATATAAAATATATGCAATTGTAATTCAATTGGTGTTTTTATCCTCTGCTTTGGTGGTGTCTTTCCTTTTTGGGGGGGGTAGATTTGTAATTGGCACCTAATACTTACCCCCAACAGTTTCCTTACTTCCTCAACTTAAATATGAAATGGATTCCTGGGTAAGAAAGGGATTTGTTTTGTTCACTAGAAACCATAGTGTGCTGAGTTGCTTGTAGTGATGAAGTCCTAAAACCTGCTTTCCACACTCAGGGAACTTCCATGGGTTGAAAGAGGATACAGCAGAAGGAGGATGCAGCAATGGCACTTGTGAGTTGGCCTTAGGCAGGAAGGATGAAGGAAAGTGAAAAGACTGTAATGGGGACAAAATACCATGGAATGCTAGGGAAAGGCAAGAGGGAGTCAGTGAGTTGGGAGACATCCATTGAGGACTGGGCTGTAGCTGATCTGTACAGGTAAACTTTTGCCATTTATCCTGCCAGAGATTCACTCACAGTGCATCCTTAGACACTTGCATGTTGGAAAGGTCATACTATTGTTTGTTACAATACTATAGGAATAGAAAGGGAATTGAGCAGAAGGAGTGAAAGCAATCGTTCTCCTTTTGGGAATTAGCTTTTCTGTTATGCCAATAAAGTAAACAAGCATCCCTAATGTTTTTCTTTTAAAGTATCTTTGATAAACACATCTATATTTAATACTGCACTGTAGTATTTAAAATTGAATTCACAGCATGGATCTTGAGTCCTACCACAATCTTTCCTTCATCTTCTCGTATGTAGCCCCACAGATTTCAAAGCTGATGCATTATTCACAGTTTTTAAGACAAAGCATGGCAGAATCAGAGCCTTATTCTGTAACAGGATGCCCTTTTCTCTACTTTGTATGAATATGTCTGACACGTTTCCCTGTGATTTCACATATATTAGTAAGGTGCTATTGCCATTTGATAAAGGAGTGTGATTTAATCATTTCCATGTAGCATAACCAACAGGAACATTCTGCAACCCTGAAGAACATCAAGGGCAACCCTCTGCAGCCTAATGATCTCCAGGTCTTTTAAAGTTCAAGCCCTATCAATTCCAGCCAGCATGGCCTATAGCTATGAATACTGGGAATTGTTGTCCAAAACATCTGGAAGGCACCAGGAAGGCTAGTCTATGGTCTTGGACAAATCCTATTATTTTCAATTAAGGTCAGACAAGAGGATTTGCTGGTGGATTGTGCTTAGTACTTAAAAGTGGAAAGAACTTAAATATGAAGTAAAGACTTCAGGAAACTTTACCAATATTTGAGATGACGTTTCCAGAAATTTTATATTCACATAGTGAGGACAGTGTTCTACAAAATACATCAAAATACACTGACACACTTATCATTTATAGGATGGTATTGCATTCCTAATTGGCAGTAGATTAGCTTTGAAGAAGTCATGCTTCCCAGCTCTGAGACTTGAGATTCTTATCAGGGATGCTGAAGGTTTAACCTGGGACCCAATACATAACCTTTCTCCCTCTAAATAATGATGCAGTCATAGTGATGCACAATCGGTTATGACATATGCCTGACCTTGGACTTGTTCCAGAAGAAAATACACCCCCGCCCCCTTTTAGCTTGTTCCACTGCTGAACTACATTTGTAGAAATTTTTGCTCAGGATATTTGGCTATGCTCAGGATAGACCAAATGTCATTTTCATGTTCAGGTTTTTCAGATCCGTGAATATTTATTTACTGAATAGAAAGAACTTTATACATTTTTGTGAATTCCAATTTAAAAACTGAATTGAAATTATATTCACACCCATTTGCATCAGTCAAATGGAATAGTGAATATTTTCAACATGGTGAGGACCATGGAATACTTTCCTGCCATAAAAATGTTAAAGATGAGGGGACACTCAAAAAGGAGACTAACTTTGCTAAATATAGAGTGATTCAAATACAGTTTTTTAGGAGCTAAGCACTGGAAGTTTCCATCAGTTTCAGTCTCCCTAACCTTCTTTTTGTTTTGTTAGTTCAAGTTCTTTTTATCTTAAATATGGAGAACTTCACAAATTCTGGCAGTCTTATCCAAACTGAACAGAAATGTTATTATCACCCATCCATAGCCACAAAACCCTTCATTTTCATATGAACTGTACTGTTTATTGGCTTATCTTAACTGAATAGGTAATCATTAATAGCTTTCTCTCTCTCTCATTTTCTCTCAACTTCTTTGATTGCAGGTGTGATGATACAAACAATGGGATGGATTCTTCCAGGCTAAATTAGTTGCACTGAGTTCTCCTTCAAATCACTGGAACTTAGACTTTTCATATTAATTCCAATGGACCCTAAATTCAACTAACTGAGTCTGAATACAACCCAATATCTGGTAAGAAGGAGAGAGAGGAGAATGTGAGCCTCTCTCTAGTCAGAATACAACTGGTCCCTAGGGAATAATGTGGTGAAACAGCAAAGAAACATCTTCAGACATTGATGCACAGAGAATTAAAGCACACACAATATACAGACACACTCTCATGCAAAGCCTATTTTCAAGGCATTAATTGATTTCATATACAGTCCAACCACTGAAACAGCAAATATGTAATATGCAGTAAGCATGAAAAATCCCTTGCAGTATATTTTGGTATGAACAGTTCTTATGCAGATTTTTTTTTCTGCATCTTGACTCACATGTTATCTTTGAGTTGTGGTTATTACTACATAGCCATTTTGCTGCAGTAGCTTCCATGTATGATCAATAATGTATGTTTGCTTGCATGATGGGAATTTTGGGGCTGTTTCCTGCCAGATATTATTTGAGGTAAGTGACATGATATACTTCATAGGTGCTTATGAGAAACCATCTTGCCAAGCTAGGTAGGCTGCTAGACAAGCCTCAACAAGGCAAGGGACACAGCCCTACTGAAATAAATGCTGGACATTCAATTGTAATGTTATTCCCCCATCTGCTGCCCCCCTTTATTGTCATTATTTTCAGTTTAAAATCTGAAAAAGAAAAGAAGAAGAAAGAACTGAAGCTGGCTCCAAACACCTTTTACATAGAATGCATCATTTGCACCTTAAAGAGGGATTTTGTCTGTTCTGGTTAGTCTGTTCTTTAATTATCCTTTTGAAAACAAGGATGAATCCCCCTAAGGGTTTAGTCCCTTTCTGACTGACTGCTTTTAAGTGGTAGATAAGGGAGAAAAGCAGACTCATTTAAAAGCCTTTATTTTTATTTTTTTAGCTTGCACATCTGGGCAAGTTTCCACTTATCTATTGTTTACTGTGGCCAGAATTCATTTTATGACAAAAAGAAACAGGGAGCTTCATTTTCTGCCATATGGAAAGTGTAAGTAAACTGAGCCGAAATTAAGAAAAAAGAAAGTTTCTAGCAACAGGAATTATGTGTGAAAGTCACAGTAGGTTAGTGCATAGTTTGTTACTGTTATGGGATGAGGAGGTCCCTTCCCCCAGATAGGAAGTGACAGGGGATTCAGCTCCATTCCTTGTGCCCATCCTCGTCTATTTAACATAGGATCCTAGGACAGAATGCTCACCATTTCCACCTTCACCCAACACGTACATCCCACTCATTTTAATTCCTAGACATTCTTCCAGCAATTCAGCTCAGAGCTGCTGATGGGGAAATGAAAGAGGGCCATAACATAAAACCATAGTGATGGAATACCTCTCCCTACCTCAGGCTATCTAGACCCTATAATCTGTTTCTGAGCATTCTCACAATTGCCAGTCTGAAAGGAGACCTGGAAAGAGGCAACAAAGAGGAGGAACTTCTTAGTGCTGATGCCGCATTTGTGAGGCCTGCCTGCCTGGTGCCAACTTTATAATCTTTTTGTGTCAGGTTAAAACTGCCCTCTAGTCTCAGGCATTTGATAGCATTTAAGGGCATATGATGGATTATCTCAGCTGCTGTAGTCAGGTCTAGCTGTATGAAAATTATTTTTGATGTTTATATCATTTTACAAGTTTTGGATATTTGAATTTTAAGCCATTACTCAATTTGTATATAAGATTTTTGTACTGTGTTTTAATCACAATATGATTCTTTTGCAGTTTTGAGAAATTGTTGTGGAATACCTGGGAACATTCAGCTATTCAGTGATATAGAAAATAAATAAATAAATAAATAATGTGCCCTCATATGAAAATTAATTTGCCATGATCACTATGTTTAATGTTAGTATATACTTCGGGGTAAAGATCTTTGGGCATGATATTCAAAGCCCCCCCCCCCTTAAGTGTAAGAATTGTACAGCTCTACATGTATTCTACCCTTTACCTTTGCTCCAGGAGGCACACACATAATGCTGTAGAAAGTGGCTTAGCAAACTAAAATATGAGCAAACTCTTGCAGGTTCATGAAAAGTCATGACAAGCTTAGTCAGTTTTTAGGATAAACAATCTACGTGCATTTCAAAGACTATGCAGCTCTTCCAAGTCCTTGCACGGACATGCACACACTGACAAGATCCTTCTAAGGAAGGATGAATTGTCAATTGCCATTTCTGTGTTTTCTAATATGAAAATGCCATTCAGCTCAAACTTTGAGGCTTTTTCCAGACTTAAGTACATTCTGTATCAAACTTTGTGATTTTTAAAAACAGCGTACACAAAAAGTATGCATCTTTGTGAGCATTTCTCTGAATATGTGCATTTTTGTAAATATTTTTGCCTAATAAATATTCCTTTGCAAGTAAGTTAGTTAATACAAGGCACTTCACACACAGTTGAAGTGCAATTGCATATTTTTATGCATTCCAGATTGAATTCAGATGAAGGATTAGGTTCAGAACAGCAGTTAGGGAAATAGAGCAGAACTAGGTGAATTTCTTACATCAGACATGATTTGCTCAGAGTGTGTTGCTGCTTTTGGCACCAGACAGTGCTTTGGCCACCAAAAGTTCTGGATTTCTTAGTTCAGTAGCCACTCCTCCATGAAGAATTTTATTTCAGTCTACTCTGTGGTGGTTTCTTCTTTCTAGTTAGAAATTATTGCCTGCATAAATTTTGTTCTTGAAAAATCAGTGATAATTGTTCATGTTTGTGTGCTTTAAATTATGTTCCTTTAATATGGACTCTAATAAATGGGGTTCTCAAAGTCCACTTTTGCAGACTAACAGATGCAGTTCATATTTCAAGCCCAGAAGGATAAATACCCACCATATATCAGTCAAGGTGTTCCTGCCTTTGAAGAATCTAAATGCATCTCCTAGCGTAGTCAATTTCATCTTGCAGCTTATTAGGGTTATTTATGGATAGGTTATGAATATGTTTGATACAGAAGCATATAATCTTTTTTCTTTCTAAATATTGGTGATATGAATATTTATTGTGAACAGATATATTTCTATTTATGTTGGTGTTGTTTGTTTCTCCTTTCCCTTTTAAATTTTGTTATAATTGCATTTCTTTTTTTAAAAAAATCCTTTCTGTTTATGTATCTGCTGATTTTCTGTGTATACTTAAAAGTGTTAGCACTCTAATTAAAAGCTCATCCACCAGCAGATTCAACCAAATCAAACAAACCTAAACAAAAATGATACCACAGTAATAAGAATATATGATTATATGCATGAAGTATGATTACAGTCCTAAACGTTGTTACCTGACAGCAAGTGCCACTGAACTAAGTGGTCCTTCCTTCTGACTGCAAACATTCAACTTTTAAAGCACTTTGAGCTTTAACAAGAGATTTTTCAGGAGCTTTTAACTTTTAGTTACCAATGCAAACAATTTTGCAAACAAGTGTAACCATTTAAACTGCCAATGTGAAATAGAAGCTAGAAATGAGATATGCATTCAACTAAGCCAGAACTGAACTAGGCACTTTGTGATCTGTTCTGGTGCTTCAGCCACTGAAAGTTCTGGATTTCTTGGTTCAGTAGCCACTGCTCCATGACGAATTTTATTTTAGGCTACAAATCACTTGAAAAAGATTCCCCTGGCACCAACTTTGTATTCTTTTCAGTGCCAGGTGAAAACCTTTTTATTTGCACACCATTTTATGTTAGGAATTTTAATCTGGTTTTAACTATTTCACAGTTGCATTTTGATTTTGATTTTGCTCCTGCTTTTGCTTTTGATTCTGTTTTGTTTGTTTTGGATTATTTGTTTTGATTTTTGTAAGCCAACTTGAGATGCTTTTGCATATAGGGCGGGGTATAAATATTTTAAATAAATAAATACTGAATATGAGCAATAGTGCATTTTTTCTGAAAATGTTTTCAAATCTCTGAACTTGCATTCATGTTTGCAAAATGCGCACTCGAAAATGCACAAGTTTCTTACAGTGTAGAACCTTCCCAAATGGTGCAATATTTTTAAAAGATGTGCAGATTTTTTAAACTGCAGGATTTTTGAACAGTGTGTAACTTTGAAGTCAGCTAGGTATATAGAATTGGAAATTCACACACATTTGGGAATATTTTTTGAGACTTTCATGTCCTGTAGATGTTCATTTTGCACCATTACACCATTCATACCAAACAAATAGCAATGGAAAATGTGAGTGAAAATCAAGCAGGGCACTGATGTTCTGAGAATCTTGAGGAGCTTGAACATCATTTATTTGCCCATCCCTTCCTCCCCTAAAAACAAGGGGCCAAGATAAAACAGGAAGAACCTTTTGAGAACCATGGTCACTCTGCATTTCTATTTATAGCTTAGACTACTCAGAAAATGTCAATCATGGTTTTAATTTCATTGGCTAAACACTAGGAGAAGTTGTAATGATTCTCCAAGTGTTGTATTTCTCACAAACAATTGGATAGAATGGTGCCTGAGCTTTTTGTCTTGTTTTTCAGATTCTTCAAAGGCTAGATATTTGCTCTCTTTTATTCAAAGGCTGGTGAACTGGGCTAGCTACTGAGAGACATGGCATGGCAGACTGAGGGCTGCAACTCCCTGAGTTGCATGGTTAATTGAGCTTTACCAGTAGGGGGCTTATTACAGACCAAGAGCCCCAGAATTCATCGTAACCTTGATCTACCCTGTTAAAGGGCATGCATTAAGTTTATAAAATGCTGCTGATAATGTGATACTGATAAAATTATGTTTTCTTGTTAAGCACAAGTCTTTTTAAGTGTGTGTGTGTTTGTGTGTGTGTGTGTATTCATTCATTCATCTTGGACTTCAAAGGATCCCAGACCCCAATAGAAGATAGATGCTATCAGAAAAGGAAGTGGTAGAGGTGGGTTAAATGATTAGCATTTTGAAAGGAGAAGGTTTATAACTTATGGCTTTTACTATAATTTTCAAATTGAACGAACATATTGGATGTAGATAGACTTTTTCAGAGATTTATGCTCCTCTCTACTTCTAACTCAGAAAATACATACCCCTTGAGGCACAAATATATGATTCATTAATGCCCTTATAAATGCCTAGAAGCAACGTCAACATACAACAAAGTGTTTGAAAGCTTCGCTCGTTCTTTTTGCTGAGAGAAAGAAAGAAGTGAGGGAAGATGGAGAAGTACTGAGAGGAACTGAGTACTATTGCATATTTTATTACAATTGTCTCTCAGAAATGTTTTGTTCCCTTCCCAGCCACCCAAGAGAGTTGTTATCGAGATTCGGAAAATAATCACATATTTGTCCTTTCATTTCAGTTCAAATGTGAATCTATAAACTGGATTTTAGAATTTGCCACATTGCAAAGCATGTGCTACTGGGTGCTGGACAGCTTTCCTTTGGATGATTTCTTTCTTCTTTTTTTTTTACTGTGACATGACCAATTGACCTACACAAACCCACACAACCAGTTTCATACATGTTTGGATTCCCATTCCTTTCCTATCTATCTGCAACAAAGACAGATTTTTGTACAGCAGACGATCCTTCTCTTTTTTGGGTGGGGGTGGGGGGAGGTCTTTTAGAATTCATTTTGATTGAACAAAATTATTTCTAAAACTCTTCATTCCCTCCAAATTTTTCATTTTTCTTTTTCACAATGTCACAGGAACAGGACCTTCCACCAATGATGGCTACAACAGTGTAAGGTCTGATATCTATCCCAAGATCATTTTGCTGACAAGGACAGATTATTAAGGCCATGACTGTCCAGTAAAACTATATTGAAAGCCTGATACCCTTTATTAGAGTTCCAAATTGGGCTCCTAAAATGGTCCTCTTATCCTACTTAAGGATAGGGCTTGCCTGGCATTTACCACTGGTGGTACAGCTTCTGATTGTTTCCTTCTATAATCTTTACCTAAGTTATTCTGTTTTAGCACTAAATGTCTGAGGAGCACCAGTTCTACCATTAGCAAAATGAGACAAACATCTTTGGCTGCAGATGCTGGGAGGCTAAGAGCAGTGGCAAAGTGTTGGATAAATATCTAGCAGAGAAGGCAGACTGTTGCCTTCAGGAGTAGTAGAGTGTGCTAACTCATTGTCAGTTCAGTTGGTTTCTGCATGTGGATTGGGAAGGATCTTGTCTTTCAGCTCAGGCAGCAAAATGTCCCCAGGCAGCCCTGTGTCTGGGAATTAAAACTGTTCAGAAAGTAGACTTTAGGAGACTGAAAGAAAGCAGCCTGTGTGAGAAATCTGGAGCTTGAGGTGGCCCTTTGGTGTTTTTGCCGGACACTTGAGTGCCTTATGTAATGAGTAAGCATTGAAATGCCTACTGAAAATAAATAATAAAATGCCTGGAAAGGTGACATCATAGAAGAAGGTTAATCTGGTAAGGCTGAATGAAAATCAGTGTTAAACTATTCCACCCATCTGTATGAATCAGTAGGCTTGGATGGGTAATTTTATTGAGAGAACTAGGGATTTTGTGGGTCGTTGAAGTGCAGCTGCATTATGGAAATTAATCAAAGGTGTCACACTAGGCTACTTAATATATTCTGGAAACAGCAATTATTTCTTGGGCTTTCTATATAGGTAAGGAGATAGACAGCTCCTTGGTAGCAGGCAGTGCAAAGGCCATGGTTACTACACAAAATGGGATGTGTGTGCACGTGCATGTGCATCTGTCTGTCTATCTATCTATAATAAAGATGTGTACAAATGTCCTCTCAAAATTTGTGGGCAGACAAATTGGGAGAACTATTTCACTGAATTTTCTGCAGTGGAAGGAGAAGTTCTCCAACCACTTCTTCATAGATAGGTCTATCTGTTGGCAGGGATTGTAGCACAGCTTCTTCCTTTTTTCCTTGCCATTGCAAGTGTCAACAGCAACAACCATGTTGACAGCCTGGCCTGGATTTTATATTGTTCATTATGCCGCATATCTAGCATTGTTCCAAGCCATTGGAGCAGGGAAGGAGGATGACAGCTACTACCTTAAAAATGGTGAAGAAAATTTGGATAAAACTAGGATAGCATAGCCATATAGATTAGGCCAAAGGTGTATTTAATCCAGCATTCTCTTTCATATGGGAAGCCTACAATATGGCATGAGTGAAATAGCATCGTTCTGCTTATGTTTCCTAGGAACTGGTATACATTAGGAAATTACCACTGATAATTTAAGGTAATGTATAGCCATAATGACTAATAGCCATTTATAGGCTTGTAATCCCTTTTTGAAGCCATCCACATTTGTGGCCAGGACTTTGGTATGTGGTCCTGAATTCTATGGTATAATTGACAGTTATGTGACAAAGGACTTAACTTTATCTCCCTGACTTTTCCACTGTTTAGTGTAATGGCATGGCCGCTGGTTTTAGTATTATGCAAGTGAGAAAGTGCAAAAAGGATAAAAATGCTTTTAAAACCATACCTTGTTTTAAAGAGAAACTGTTCCCAAACACATGACTGCATCACTGCATTTTGGCAGCAAGTTAAGCAGTGCAATGGCAACCAGGCTAGTACTGGATGCCACAAAAAGGACCAAGGGAAAGCCTGCAAGCATGTTGCCCATTCTTATCTTAAAGCAATGCCCTTGGCAATTTAAGGAAGGGGCCTGTGCTCTACACCACCGTTCACATTTAACTGAGGCAGGGAACTGAAGGGAGACCAGTCAAGGAAGACAGCTTGTTTAAAAATGCCACAGTTGGTCTGATATGCTTTGTGGATCAGGTACATACTAAATTATTTGCTCCCATGGAGATCAGTGGGATAAGCTAATTATGATTTAAGTCCTGTTAATTACCTGGATCCATTTCAGTTGGGGATCAGGCCAGGTTTGGCATGGAAAGAAACTTGGTCACCCTGTATCAGAAAGAGATGTCACCTATATCAGAGAAAAATGGGAGAATGTGACCATGTGAATTCTCTTTGATCTCTTTTATTCACTGCCATCAGGGCTGGGAGTAATAGGCACCTGCTCCTGCTCAGAAGGTTAATTTCAAAAGATACCATCTTCATTGTCATTTTCATCATCTATTATATTTATACCCTGTCTTTTTAACTTCCAGTGAGTTCAAGGTGGCTTACATCATTCTCCTTCTCTCATCCTCATCCTCACAACGACCACCCTGTGGGCTGGGCTAGGCTGAAACTCCATGACTGGCCAAAGTCACCCAGTTAGCTCCATGGGTGAGTGGGGAGTTACAAGCCAGATCACCCAAGTCCCAGCCCTGCACTCTTTAACCACTACACCACATTGGCTGTATGGATTTTCCAGGATGGGTTTCCTCAGGAGTTAATTGTATTCCCATTTACATAAAACTATTTAGTGGGAACATTCAGAGTTTTGAAATACATCTTCATTAGTATGAAGACAATAGGCAGCTCATTTTCTTCTTTTTTAGCTTTATTGAGGCCATAGGTGTGTAGATTGGTTTCTGGCTGTGACAATCAAGTAAATAAGAGCTAATAAACAGTTCAGTCCAAACAAGACTTGGATGCTGTTAGTGGGTGATTCTGTGAACCAGATAGAGGCTGTTCATTTTGTTCTGGATGCTTCCCTCAAAGAAGCAAAGCAGAGCTTTGAGAGTTCTCCCAGAGTCATCAGTGTCAGTTAAAGTTCAGGTAGGTTCAGTGGCACAGAATGACTTTTGCTACCTTCAGCTGGTGGCCCAGATGTGTGTCTATTTGGGTAACCCAGGTTCAGAAGTCTATGTCCTGGTAAACTCCAAGTTAGATTACTACAATGCACTCTGTGAGGAGCTACCCTTGAAGAGGATTCAGAAGCTGTAGTTTGTGCAAAGTCTGGTGGACAGATAAATAATGTGAATCAGCAGCTATGAACATATAATACCGATTGCACTGGTTGCCTGTATGTTTCTAAGACCAACTTGATGTATTTGTCTTCGCCTACAAAGCCTTACATGGCTTCATATTGCACTACCTTCATACAGTACCATTCCCTATATGAAACTGCCCATACATCATGGTCAACATCTGAGGACCTCCTCCAAGTGTGCTTCAGAGAATGAGAACAAGGTGGAAAGTATTCTTAGTGTTGTCTCCCCACTCTCCAGACTTGGAACTCTTTCCCAGGTGAGATCTGCCTCTTCTCAACTTTATCATTTTTGGTCCAGCATATTCTTCTGTTCCCAGGGATTTAATGACATATGATGAGGCATTTCAAATTCTTATAGTGTTATAATAGTACTACTTTTATTATCAATTGTGTTTACTTTTTAATTCTTTAAATAAAATGTTTTGTATTGTGTTCTATTATGTTGTGAACCACTTAGCAAGCATTGACTATTGGGTGGTATAGACAAGGAAGGAAGGAAGGAAGGAAGGAAGGAAGGAAGGAAGGAAGGAAGGAAGGTTCAACTAACTTAGCCTGGATCTGACTCCCTCTGAGAGTCAGAAAGTTACTAAGGTCATGGGTCTGAACAGCCAAGAAACTTGCTTTTGCTCTATACAGTCTGCCTTTGGCATTGCCTGTCTTCCTCTCTGCCTTTGCTCTGCTCCTCTCTTAGCCACACAAGAACAGGGCCTGACAATATGACATTGCAGAATGCTGATTGTATGTCAGCTGTCAGATATTGTCAAATGGTGACCATAATATGTGAGATACTGTCAAATACTGACTTCTATTGCATTCTGGCTGCCAGGTGCCATCAGATCAGTGGGAATCAAAATGCCACGGCCAAGTATCAAATATTCATACATCCAGATATTTTTCACAGAATATTTGCTATCACAATTAAGAATTACAAAGAGAGTTATGGACAGAGGTTCATTCAACTTTAATTCAGGACTATGACAGGATTATGACACAACCTAGGCTAGAAAAATGAGCACGGGGCATTTCATTTATTTATTCATTCATTCAACTTATATTTCAGAGTTAATTAGTCTCAAGGACTCTCTGAGCAGGTTACAAAAATACCAGTAAAAAAAACATATCAACGTATCATCACTACCATAAGTTCAATTTTGAGCAATTCTGGTCGTAATCTTCTAGTGACTTGGACCTGAGTTTGCTTGTATAGAATTGTGCTGTCAGCTGCTTTCTTTGTGTGCATGCACACACATTCAGAGAGAGAGAGAGAGAGCGGGGGGGGGGGTGTCTGCTTGGCATTTGAAGACATGTAAACCAAATTATATAGCTGTTAGGGATCAAGCAGCAGGACACCCCTAACCCTAATCCTATCCCAATGCATAAGTAAAGCAACCAATTCCAGCAGGGGAAATTTAGTAGGCCTGGGCTTAAAAGCATAAAAAATGATTCTGCCTTTTTTTCTTGTGAGGCATCCAGCATGACTTACATAGTCCTCTCCATTTTATCCTCACAACAATCTCACAGCAGACAGGTAGGTTAGGAAGGGTGAACATGATAGCTAAGTGAGAACCTGAACCCAGATCTTCTGCATTCTAGTCCAAGGACTAATCATGATGCATCCAGCTGGTATTCCTCTGTTGTCAAAGATTCTTTGATCCAGCTTAGATCAGAAAAATAGATCAAGTGAGTGCGAGTGATATCCTCTCCTGCTCTTCCCTGAACCAGCTATAAATCTGCTCTGGAGGTTTAGGAGATGCTTTAAAACTGTTGAGAGGAAGGGTTCCACAGGCATTGCAGCCCCCTTCCTTGCTCTATTAATTGCTGGAAAGAGGACAATACAACTAAGGATGGGGGGATTTGTCATTCAGTTCCCAGTTTTCCCAAATGTAAGCATCTGCATTTGTTTGTTAATTCAGACAAAGGCTGTACACATTCTTCCGCACATTTCTTTTAATATAAACATCGTTGCACATACCTTTCCTAGTGTGCCCTCTTCTTGTAAGCGGCTTTACCCAATAACACTGCAGGCCGAACTAATTCCTCATCTCTCTCTCTAAGTACAACACCTATGCCTTTCAATGTGGGCAGGCACTAGACCAGCGTTCCAAAATAATCCCCCGACTTCTAATGAACTGGCACTACATTATTTAATCTCAAGTCTAACTGTACAGTTTAATCGAGAATCCTTCATTATATTTGCTACAGTATGGAACAAATTTTAAATTTAAAACCCTTTTACATTTTAAAACCCTATTCAGATTTTTTCTTATTTTTAGTAAATACAGGGGACTATGTACTGAGATCAGGCAAAAAACTTTGAAAGGACATAGGCATGTCACCAGACTTTTGTAATGGCTGAATAAAGGGTACATGAAGATGGATAGGAGAATGCTTTATTAAAAGTGTGCTTTATAATAAGTTGGCTTACTTGGGGCACAACCCTATGGTCTCGTGATGTTGCCTGGGTTCTTCAGAGTCCCATCTCTGATAGATTTACATCTTATGCTGGGACTCTGAAGGCCAAGGCCCCATTCTGCACCAATAAATGTCCATTCAGATAAAAATCAGGTTATGATTGTGGTGGAGATAGTCATTGCTGCTTCTCATTTGAGGCATAGTATATAGCTAAGACTCCAAGTTCAGAGGCCTGTATGCTTTGAGGTTGGGGGACATAGGATTGTACCCTTAATTGGTTCTATAAGTAGTCAAAAGCAGTGACATGTGATGTACATTCACCTGAAGAATAATTTCAAGATGTATCCTGGACACATCCAGAGAAGATCTATTGGCTCTCATACCCAGATTATTGCTAAAAGGCATCCCTCTTTATTAAGAAGAAATCACAGTAGATATATTATCCTATGCTAATGAATGCTTCCTAAGTACTATAATGCTAATGTTTAGCCTTGTCAATACTCATGTGAATATACAAAGCAGAGGGGAAAGGGGAAGAAAGAGGTACTTGCCCGCAGCGCCATGCAATTATATTCATCTAGTGACACAGCAAAGGAAGAATAATGGAAGGAATGAGAATGGGGAAGGACTTGGGTAAGAATGGATGCATATGCTCAAATGCAGGATATAAATGGAGCACCAGTTGGAGCCAAAATAAGAGCCTTTTCATGCTGAAAAATGGTCAGGTTCCAGAGCATGTGAGTCTGTAGGTGAGCTGCACAGAATGCAATTTCACTTTAACTGCAATAATCACCATGTCCTCAATGATTCATGGCTACTTTTTATTTGGCAAGAAGGAAGGGATCAGAAACAATAAAAGTATAAAAAGAGAGAGAGAATAATTTCCTAAACAGTCATACCTGTCTTTCTACAACATATTCATGATTCTTCACTACCATCACCCACATTGGTTTCCTGGCAAATAGGATTAAATGAAGCTGCTGCATCTGCCTTCAGTTCAAATTCCCCACCTCCCAAAATGGGTACTTGTAATTAAAAGCTTAGCTCACCTTATCCCTCCAGTTTCCCAGGTGAAAACTCAAATCTTTCATTTAATTGCATATTTGTATGTGTGTGCGTGTGCGTGAGCATCTGAGTGCATGCATGAATGTATTTTAAATGGAAGAGTAGCAAGACTGGGAAAAAGGTAAAGTAATGGCAGAAATATGTGGAATACATATTATCAAATAAAGCAGGTGACCAGGCTGGAAATGGAAGAGGCTATTTTTCCTTTCTCATTAGACTTTGATTTGCATAAGTCAATTGGTTGATGATTCCTTCCTGTTTACCTTTCACTCACAGGTACATAATGCCCAATTATCCAAAACAAATAACACTCATATATGAAGTCAACAATGGGGTCAAAGACTTGAAATTTGATGCTGATTTGTACTAGTGAATGCTTCTTATCTTGAGGCAAGGTGAGATGGCAGAGTTGGGGTGGCATTAAAGGTGACTCTCCCGCTCCTTGCTGGCTTTATTAAATGCTTAGCCTGTTTGAAAAAAATGAAGCTGCTCTTGGAATACAGTTTGAGGAAAGCACTTCCAAAATAGAAATGTAGGAAACTTCCTTTCAATGAATCAGACATTGGAGTATCAAGCAAAGGATTGCCTGCACAAGGGATAGGCAGAAGCTAGATCTCCAGAGAGTTTGGACATCAACTCTTAGAAGCCTTTGTCAGAATAACCAGTGGCCAGGAATACTGGGAGTTGAAATCCTAAACATCCAGACATATGCTTCCAGCATATGAACTGCATGGAGAGGTGCCAGCTCTCCAGTACTGGGCATGCTCATTGTATTAATATTTTCTAGAGTGTCTATTCTAGAGGGCCACCTTGGATCCTGTGAGCAATATGAATTCTGATCTTTATGATGAATAGGCTAAGCTCCTTTCCACTGCCAAATGTAGTGTACCAGATGTTGGGGATGGAGGGATACAGTAGAGGAGCCTGATAGGAAGTCTACAAATGAATGTATTACATTTCTATCTATAGAAATGGAGTTCTGGGATTATACAGAGTTGAGAATGGCAGTTTTGGGTCCAAGAGTTAGTAATACTTCAGGACCAGCCTGCATATCTGTTCAAGAAGGATATTTGTGTCAAAATATGGACCAACAATATCATTTTTTGCTATTTGAGCTGCATTCCTCCAGCATGCCCTTTGCCTCCTATCCAGGTCCCTTGCCAGTGATTACATTGAAATATCAAGAAAGGCAGTAGTGGCACAAGAATGTCCATTTCCAGTTTTCATTTCATTTTTCACCACAAAATTCTGGGTACTGGGATTTCTGTTGTCACTTCTGCTTAGGGATGGATGAAAGTGCCAGTTTCTGTTGCTTGCTTTTTGTCATTCTTCACCCCCACCCAAATATTATGTTGAGTTGAACTTCGATAATTTTTCAAGTCTTAACATTTGATATTTCTTTTAAATGTTTGCATAAAAATCTCTCCTTGGACATGTGTTTTCTTCTACGACATGTGCAGGAGGAGCACAAGTGATGAAGCATCTCTACTGTGATTAATTAATTAATTAATTAATTTCTCTACTGCCTAGCAGCTGAAGCTTTCTGGGTGGTTAACAACAGTGTTGTATCAGAGCATTATCACACAAGAAGGTCAAACAACCATGCAGGGAGAATGTAAGTGCCATTTATTGATACACACAGTGAGAGTAATTACTCCAGGTAATAAGCTAAAACACCTCGATTATGAATGGAAACCAAAACAAGTGCAAAGCAAAGGGGGCAAATTCCCAGAAGGGGAATCTTAAATAAGCTTAGAGTTGGGAGCTAAATCCCAGGGTAGATGGAATTCAGCGGGAACTAACAGCTTTTGTAACCTTATTCAAAGAAAGAGTCCACATTTCAATTAAACCCGAACTTAGAATGGTGGAGGGGGGGAGCAATGCATAGTTTTATACTTCCAAGAGCTGTTAAACAGGCCTAACTGTATGCAATCAGGTCTTTAGGACTTACAAAGGGCTTTCTTTCCCAAGAAAGTTGTGCACTGCCTAGATAGCTTTGGCTATTGGATGGTACAGAAATGAAACAAAGAACAAACAATGAACAAGCTAAAGCTCAGAAACAGAGTCATCCCATATCTAAGAGTCCACATTATCAAACAGTCTGGAACATACATATAATCATATTTGTATTTTACTACCATCCCCACTTGGACACTTGTAAAAGCTCCTCCTCTCGGGAGTTGTTGGATCATGTAAACCCAGCCATCAGGGTTATTTGAATATTGAGCAACCCTCACAGCTCAGCTTGTTCTAAGTAGGGCAGGTTATTGTCAGCGGGACTCCTGATCCACATCAGCTTTTACTTTGAGCTTTATAAGAATGCCTGTATAGCTCCTACAAAGTTCAAAATAAAAGCTGCAAGAGACCAAAAGTCCTACTGACACAGAAATGACTGCTCCCTGTTTGAAGGATGATAAGGGGGTCATTTAAACCACAAATAAACTCCATCAGCTGGGTTTACATGACCCAACCAGCCCTCCTCAGGGCTTGCATCTTCATATTGGCAGCTGATGCGTGCCACAACTCTTCAGGGGAAAACTAACCCAGGAGGGGCTGCTGTGTCATCTGAACAGATGAGTAAACCCCATTCCTTTAAACCTTTCCTCCGCATGTTTTTATCTGTGAATGTTTGTTTAGTTTTGAAGCTTCCCTGCACATTTCCTCTCTGTTCCTGCCTTGTTTACCAACTCAAAGAGGGGCACTTATGCATTCCTGGGAGAAGCAAACACTCTTCTGAGCAAAGTTCACAGCAATAGGTATAAGAATCGGAGAGCAGCCATTGGGGGCAGCTTCTGACATATGGACACCTGTAGAAATTGAAACCAAATAGGCTAAGGCTTCAGTCCTTACTCGATCTTGAGTAAATGCTATTGAACTCAGCAGAGCTTAGGTATAAGTAAGTGTGTGCTGTAAAAAGACCATAAGATTATAATATGTTGTGTTAGAAAGTGACCATTCCCAGGATCAACCATTTTGTATCCTCGGATCGAAAGAAGCACAAAAATACTGGTTTGGTTACAATTATGAAAGCCTACCAGACATGTTTCTTGTCATTCCTTCTAAATTACAACAATGACCATGTGCTTCATTTCCTGAGGACATCCTGTTGCTGAAAACATTACTGTGAAAGAGAGCCAGTTATATCCATTCCATTATGATTTGCTCACCAGAACATGAAAGTAGGGAGAAAACAAGGGAAAAGCACAATGTCCAGTCAAATATCACTAACGCAGACTGAATGCGAAACATTTTTATTAGCTTAAATAAGCAAAAAAAAAAAAAAGTACATGGTTGATGTGAACCTTTTACTGATGCTCAATATTTTTTCCATTAATAGAAAGATTGAAAGCCAGTGATTAGATATTCAGAAGCAGCAGTCATCTGCATAGTTTCTGAAGAATGCAAAGATCAACAGAGGGCCTTCATTTATTCTCAGTCTTTTGCTTGAAATGAATAAGATGACCAAGTTCTGACTGAGATACTGAGCAGCTGCAAAGCCCATGTACACAGAGTAAATTTCTGAAGTGCTAAATTGTTTGCAAGTATCATAGGTTAGATGTCCTAGTACAGAAAAACCAAATCCATGACAACACAGCTTCTTTTATGTACTACCTAGTCAGATGATTCCAGATTGTTGTCAATGGAAAAGTCACATCAAAGCAGCCCAAACTCCTTGCCTTCAGTACCAAGCTGACTGATCTTCCAAATCCTCTTGCCAACTATTAACTCATATGATACAAGAGTGAAGGAAGTGGGCGGCCATAAAAGAACACAGAACTCTGTTGGTGTGCCTGGACCCTAGAAGGGATTCCACATCAAAGAGCCTGAATGCATAGCAGATTAAGCTGTCTCTGTTTTAAGGGGGGTTCGATGTTAACTATGAATTCTCTTTGATAAAAGAATAAAGTGCTTCTGTCCCAGCAGTGAAAAGCAACTCTAGGCTTTAACAACTGATGATGTTGCACAACAGTCAAACATTGGGATTGCAGAGTAGCTAAATCCTTTCAGTTCTCTCTTGGACAGGAATTTTTTCCCTTGATTAAAGTGATCCCCAGGTACATCAGGCTACAACTCCCCAGCCTCTCAGGTAGCATGGCTGTCTGGGCTATTCTGGAAGCTGTAGTTCAACATACCTGGTGAATATCTGGTTGGGAGGAGCTGAATTAAAGGTTTTCTTCAGATCACTACTTGTATAGCAATAGTGACTGCCAGTAAAATGTCATACAAATACATGACCTATTTTGACAGTTTGTTCAACACTGCAAACACATACATACATATATACATGTTTCTAACAATTAAAAACAAACAAAGTTTTATTTCTAACAATGGACACTGATGTTTCTTCCAGAGAGGGTCAAAATGGGGAAACTGTAGTGTCATCTGGCTGCTTAGCATGAGAGTTTGAGAGACAACATCCTAGCATCATGTCTAATATTGCTTGATGTTGCCTTAAGAAGCTCAGCCCAGTACCATGTATAAAAAGAAAATTTGAGGCCTGATGTAACCAGCTGTAATGAGTAAGAAGGCCAAGTAAGTGAATGTTTCATTAATTGTATGTTAATGGCATGTACATAGAGCCAAATACAGTAACAGCACTTTATCAACCACACTAACACTGAATGCATTCTGATGGAATTCGGATAGGGATGTGTGAGAAATCCATTGTGGGGGTTAAAAAATGATGGATTTTCTTGACATGGCCTTGAGAATTCTATTCTGTCAACCTTGGGCTGGTCTCAGCTTGATCTGATGCAAAGCAAGCCAGTGCAGTTCCATTTTTTAAGCAAGCAAAATTTGCATATAATTTAGGCTTCCACTTTGAAAGGTGAGCAAATTTGTGCAAAGTGCATATGTTTGCATCAACTGCAAAGCAGAGGCCCAGATTTTTCACAAATCTGAACTATAAGGGTCCAAGGTAGAGTTTGTTCATTTGCAATGAGAGGAGGATACTTCTATATTGCACAGGTTAAATGTTTCAACAAGAACAACTACAAGAACAACAACAAGAATGGTGCCTCAGATCCTATGAATCTGCCCTGATTTGCAATTTCTATTTCTTGGCTCAAAATTATGCAACAGTTTAAGTAATTTTAGGACAGCCAAAACCTTTCTCTCCCTTAGATCAGCATGTATTTTGCCACTTGGTCAGAAATGTTTTGATAGTCCAGTGAGCTCAAATGAAATGGGTTTTTGATGGTCATATGAGTTAAGCAAGCATATACTGCACGAAAGAGTTACATACTCACCCACCCAGCCAATGTTTTCTAATTACTTATAAGAATGATGGTTTTGGCAAAGATCCCTGTTTCTGGTTGTATCACTGCAGGAAAAACCATTTTGATTAGATTTGGAGGCAAGTCCAGCATCTGAAGGCTGGTTTTTATTCTGGCAATGGAATTTTCCTCCTTTTTGTTTCGTCTTGTTCAGAAATGCTGTAAAAGTCTCCATGTTTCTGGACTCTCTAAAGGACCTGGCATCAGATTTTCTGCATTGTCCTGGCTGTTGGCATTTCTGATGCCCATAGTTGGCATGGCCACTTGCTTTTCACTGAAATCACTTTTGCTAAAATCATTGTCCAATCCACAACAGCCAGGCCTTTGCCAAGGAGCCCCTCAATTCTTGTTCCCAGACTTGGGGTGCCAGAGACAACATCAGGAATGTGTGCTTTTGCAGAGTCAATGATTGCCTCTCCACTGGTGGGATGCTCAGTCATGTGCTTGCACCAGAGGCACTACTAGCCACATAAAATATTTGGCCCCCATGCCTAAGAACAGAAAATCTTCATAAAATGTGTGTATGCTAATGTATATGTAGATCTATACACTTTTAGAAATTATAACTAGAATATATTTAAACTTCACCAAAGACATAGTCAGCCAATCAATTTCTCATCAAAATCACCTCAAATAAAAGATACTGCTCCATTAATTTGCACCTGCCCCACATCATCCAAAATCAATCCTTCCTCTTCTGTTACAGTTAAATTCAATGATATGATAAAATGCAAAAAAGAAAGTGTCCAGAAGTCTTTTTTATGAGTAATTCACACACTAATGCACACATGGACATAACAAATGGTAATGTTTTCACCAAAAAGAAATACTGAGGGATTCACAGGGTGCTAATTCAGAAGCACAGTGGGGAAGGCTGACCCTTTTCTCCATAGCTGAAAATCATCTCCACACATAGGGATTAAAGCAAGAAGGTGGGAATAGAACTGATGGACACTCAGAAGGAACAGATCCAGGAAGCAAGGAGGTGGACCTAACAAGATCCCTGGCTTGCACTGTCCAGACTGCAGCATCCAAATCCTCCACTGGTGGCTCCCAGCACTGAAAGGCAATGGTGGAAACCCTTCCTCTCTCTCCCCACTCCATCATTACCATGCCAAGCTAGCCTACAATTTCACTTTGGGAGTCACCAACTGGGCCAGCACTGATTACAACCACATCGGATAAAGTCCTGCAATTTTCAGATTTGAGCCTAGCATTTTTCTGTTGCAAGGAGTATAGAGAGTACAAGCTTTCAGTCACACCAGCTGAAGCATCTTTTGCTTACTTTTCTATCTACTGTAGCCAAGGATGCTCTCCTAATCATCAGAAGGCAGCAGCTGCGGAACTTTTATCAACATTTGCACACTCTTTAATCCCCACCCTTGCCACAAAAAGCTGAAAAAGAGAGTGGAAGGGGCTAAAAGAGATGGTTTCATTTTCAAAGATTTATTTTTAATCTTAAATACTTTTTTTATAAGTTTGGTCTCAGGAGGAAAGAGGGGACTATAATGGGGTAATATGAAAAGGACAAGAGATGGGGATACTAAAAATGTTTTGGAAAATATCTTTGTGTCATTCCCTGAACTGAGCGGTACACTCAGTTCCACCATGCCAATCTGTTTCATTTTGATCACCAGACAAGAGGTAAAAAGAAATTGCACCTGAAAATTGTTGAAAGGGGTGTGAATTCTGGAGAAATTTCTCAGTGCTTGCCTTAATGTAAGGAGGTGGCTGATGGGTGCATGCACATCCACTTTCTTTTATCATTTTTATCCATTCTGTCCTTGCTTGCGCTTGTTGGAAAGCTGCCTAGAAGACTTTAGCAAGAATGCTTCCCTCCGGGCTATCCAGCATTGCTACCTGCTGAGTGCCTGAAAGCTGAGTGATGACCTCCTCTTCCTCCTCCTCTTCTTCTTCTTCTTCCTGCTGTTCTTAAAGAGACTTTTAACAACAACAAAAGCAAAAGCCTTGCTTCACTTTCAAGCACTCAACCCTAAGTCAGGAAGCCCTGCTTAATATTCAGAAAATGCAGAGAGTCAGAGAGGCTGCAGAAAGACAAGAAGGGCAGTGGGAAAAGAGGAAGGGTCATGTAAGGAGTGTGCCTGAACTCCACTGTTACCTCCTCACACTGGATAAAAGTCTTAAATTCTCAAAATGTCCCCAAAGAAGAAAAAGGATTGCCCCTTCTGCAGGGAAATTATGAGAGGACAGGTGGGGACTCGGCACATAATTAAGAATAGGCAATTATTATCAGGAATGGCTGAAGCAAAATGCAATGGAGCCAAATAAGTAATATAGGGAAACTGGAGAAATCAGCTGTGTTTGCATTGCTCATGACCTATTTCATGCAAAGACAACAAGGGAGGAAGGAATATCAGCATCTTCTGATTCACATTCTCTATCAGTTCTAGCCAGGACCTTTCATTGTTTGGAGTGGGCTCCCCTCACAGTCCTATACATTTACTATGAATCAAGTCCCACTGTGTTCAATAGGGATTTATGGTTAGGATGGTGGCATATGTTCCCTGGTACTCATCGCTCTGGGATTAAGATCTGCCAGAAAGGCCTTGCCTGTGGTTCATTGAGGAATGTGACCTGCAGAGCTACCACACATGGTTGAACATATTTGGGGTTGGCACCCCACCTGCAGAACTTCAGTAGAGATTCAGTTGCCCTCTCTCCCAACACTGTTGCTGTTCGGGATGATGGCACTATCAATGGAGAGATACCACCCATTGAAGGATATAGACTATTGTGATGAGTGCATACTAGGAATGTACAATGTATCTATGGAATCTACCTTCCTGATAGATACGTATAATGTCTAGAAATGTATAATCTATGCTATCTATAGCAGGGATGCAGAACCTCAGGCCCAGAGGTGTAATCTCACCCATTTGGCATCTCAATAGGGCCCCCAAATGGCCACATCTTCTTTTCTTAGTCTCAGCCCTTTCCCCCCACCAGAGGCACTGCTAGTCACACAAAATATGTCCACAATAAAAGGTTGAAATGCCTCTCCAAAGACCTAGTCAATTGCAATAAGAGATTTAAGCTAAAATGTGCCAGATATTGTTGTTACTGTATGTAGTTTTGTCCCTCTCCTTTTTCCCACAGCCATGCTCACCACTGGAAGACAACCTCTGAGAACCTCTCCAGTTTGAATGTGCCTAGGAGCAGGTATGCGTGTGCTCTTTTCCCTCTTTTCATGTCCACCTGTTCGCTTCAGAGGAAAATGTAAGCTGCCTAGGAAGGCCTTGGCAATTATACGCAGTCTATAACTATATGTAAACAAACAAACAAACAAACATGTGGCTGGCTGTTCTGGAAAACAGGATGCTGGGATAGATAGATAGGCCCTTAGCTGGATCTAGCTGGGCTCTTATGTGCTTAGATTCACCAGGAGATAATTATATTCCAGACTTAGAGATGGCATCCCCAGTGCCCTCTTAGCTTCCACAATGCATAACATTCCCAGAATGTTCTCTGTGCCCTCCTAAACAGTAAATGCCAGTGAATGTGTTCTTGTACATCTCTGGTAGTTGGTAGGCTGCTCCAAGTTCCATGCAATTGGCCACAGATTTGTTACCCCCATTCTTCAACCTCTACAGGGACACACTGACCCTTAATTCACTCATATTTGCAAGTTACTCTTGAAACGCTCTCACATTACTGACTCTAAAGCTTTCTTGGTCTTATTTGTTACTCCCCTATTCCCTTGCCAACACTTTCCCATCTCTTATTTCCAAAGATACCATAAGCTTCACCCTCTGCCAGATTTTTATTTCATTTTTAATTTCAAGACAGCACCAGCGAAGAGCCTGGAGGGACTGAGTTATGAGGGAAGATTAAATACGCTATATACGTGCAGTTTAGTTAAGCGATGGACACAATAACTCTCTGAAAAGATCTTTTTATACATCTTGAAGCGTGCAACACCAGGCTTTATTTTATTTATCATTTGTTTTTATTTGCACACGGCAGGAGAGATACTAAACTTGCCATAAATATGACACAGAGACATAGTATCACAGAGTTGCAGAAGTTACATGGGGTTAACGTGATGCCGTTAAACTGCTGTGTCAGAAATGCTGCCCCAGTGAGGGAACAATAACACAGCCACTCAGCATTGGCTAGTGAGGCTGGTGGGCAGGAAGGGAATCTTCTCCAGCTTTGAATCTTCCCATGTCTGGGCATGAGGGACAGAAGGGGGTATCAGTCAGCTAATGCATGCAAGTCTGGGATTTTAAATTCTGAACCAGTTAGCAGTGTGTCGACAGCTGGAGGAGCCTTGTCATAGCAACACCTGCAATGCTTCATTGATCAATAGCTGAGAAAAAGATAGAGAGGAGGTAATAACAGGACATTAAGCCAGCATGTGACCAATGTGCAGACCCGGTAGGAGAAAAAAAAAGTTGCAATAATGGCATGCTAAATGGAAAGGGGAGATAAACTTGAGCTGACTTGGAAACTGCAAAGGATCAGGGATGCTTGAAACATCCAACCTGTGTGAATTCTGTTATGAATTGATCTGACCTGTAGCTTCCAGACTGATGTATGGATTGGAACATGCAAATCTACCAGGGAAGGAAAAATATGTCAGTTTCACTTGCTCCCACAATCAGTTTTTTCCATTAAAATCTCAAGTTCTCTATCTTCCAAATATGAAGAATGTTGTGGATTTTGAGAAATCCTTCACATAAATGAACTGAAATAGAATGATCATCTTTCTGTAAATTCTAAGTCCAAGAGGTACTGCTAATTCCCAACATGAAGAGGACCATGATAGGCACCACTCCATCATGTAGCTGTTAAAAAAGAGTTGGTGGAAACCCCTAATTAAATATTAACCTTGCTGAATTCACAGGAATTAAAACCCAGAGTTTTATATTCCAAACCCTCAAAGTCCTACTCCTGAATTTTGGTCTCTTTACCACCTCCCTACCTTACAATATTTAAAAAATGAAAATGAAAATTTTCTCTGGGTAGGGAGAAAACTTTGCAAATGTTACTTAACAAATACTTACCAAAATTGAACTGAACTGAAAATTTCCCCTTCCCTTTTATACACTAGCTTGCACATTTCCAAAATACCCAGATTTAGTTTTTTGCTCAGAGTGCTATCAAAATACATGTAAAAATGTGTATTCTGACAAATGAAAATATTTAGAAAGTTGTGTTTTGAAAAAGAGAAAATGCATGCATAGAAAAGCACCCACACATACACACACAACCAAATTTTCAGGCCCATTAAAAAACCCTATCACTGAAACAATGAATTTATGGGTAGAAAGTCTGCAAAAGAGATATGGACTGGAAGTACACTGATAGTATTATGCTATATATGTTCCCTCAAAGATATGTCTCATTCCATTCAATGGGACTTACTCCCAGGTAAGTGTGCATAGATTTGCAGCATGATACATCCATCTATATAGCAGTGTTGCTGGAAGGCCTCCAGGAGTTGTGGGGCAGATTAGGGTTCTGTTGGTGTATCTCCCACTCTACTGCTCAACAAGACTTCCTAGCTGAACTGATAGAAAGGCTCATGCTGGGATCTTCTAGGCTTTTGGTCCTGGAGGATATTAACATGTGAAGTCAACTGCAGTAGAAGCTTTGCTTCACAGCAAACAAACAACCCTTGCTACAACACTATGCAGATCACTACTTTGTGAACAGAGTGAGCATCTTGTTGCAATATGTTTCATGTTTTATTGCACATAAACAGGCAACAATGATATGTTCTAAAGACAGACTTTAAAGTTTACATCCCATATTCCCAAGAAGAAAAATGAAGACAATTTTGGCAAGAAAGGACACCGTGGGGAATATCTATACAATATCAGTTTTATATTTGTTAATTAACATAGCTCCAGTCCCAGATTTAGTGCATATGCTGCACTGTTCAACAATCCTAATTTCCCAGAAAATCTGCTGTTCTCATGGGTTTCCAAAGAAATGGCTATTCAACCTGCTTAAGTCTATAGTGCAGAGGCACAAAATTAGTATTGTTGCACCCCATAGATTGAGTTAGTAGCCCAGTTCATCTTCCTCCTCCTTGTTCCCCTTCTCCTGCTCCTTTTTTTTCTGGTGTGGAAAAATATTTTTCCTGCTATGGAAATGTACTGTCTAGGCTGTCTCTATCCCCATTCTTACTTTTTGAGTGAGAGTTTCCACTTTCACTTTTGAGCTAATCATCATTCCATATAATGTTGGAACTCAGGGAACAGTACACTGTTTAAGCCAGCCTTCCACAACTTGGTGATAACCTCCAGATGTATTGCACTTCTGGTCCCATCAGCCCCTGGCATCAGAATGTTGGAGGTTGTATTCAAAATATCTGGAGGGCACCACCAGCTTGGGTTCAAACTATTGTTTGAGAACAAGCCAGATCTGAAAGCATGATTATATTCTGACCCATTCATACTAAATACAGTTTAGACAAGCTGCAGTTTGGTCATTATGTAACTGATCTTTAGTTTATAACTGAAAGCAAAAGCTTGTGATGCCTGGTGTTTGAAAAAGAAGAGATGTATACAAGGTTTATCTCATAGAAACAAGTGGCGCACAGACTCAGGAGCCAACCACCTAGAATCACATAAGCAAGTAACGTTGTGGTTGGTAAAGTCTCCAAACATCCAAAAGCATCACACTTCAACAGGTGAAGTTGGAGTGTTGTGATAGTAGAACATGTTCCACAATGCAAGAATTCAGTCAGTATGTGTTATTTATACATGTATTGGCTTTGTCTAAAGTTCAAAGTCTAAGCTGAATTGGACCTCTTTAGACCATTTCTTTCAGCAGCAAACAATACACAGAGTATCTTTTCCCATGCTGGGGCCTGTAGTAGGAACTTGCTAAAAAGTACAGAGCTCACATTGGAACTGGCCAACTCAAGTGGATGGGTGACATTTCAAGCACTCATTTTCAAATATTCATCCTATCCCCATTCTTGTCTGCCTATTTACTTATTTGATCTTTGGCTTTCCACCAAGCAGTAGCACTCCAGCAATCCTAGTTATAAAAAAGCTTAGAATTCAAAGACCAAAGGTCAGCTAAATGTCATATATAGTATGCTCTCTACTAAAGCAGAATCAAAATATTCCCTCAAATTAATCACTAGTCATCCAAATTTCTTTATATAATATATCAGGGATTGTTATGCATGTGTATATCAATATTAGCACCATAAGAATAAGCTTCCAAGCCAGAATGGGCTTTTGGGCCATGGGTTACGTTGAGTAAGCTTGAGTTTGGAAAGAAGGACCTAGTATCCTGGGCTAGCTAGTGTGAGATAAGAATGAATGCTGAAATTCTTGTGGAGATTATTCGTCCCTGAAAAAGAGTGGGCAAATCAACCCTGCAAGGGGGATGACCCATTGTCCATAGACACCAATAAATCACCTCCTCAATAGTACCTAGCAAACACAAAGAATTCAACTCTTATCCAGAGAAACAATAGTTAAGATCATCAGGAAGAAACCAAGCCTCCTTCCAACAATGAGTATAAATCTGGGAAACTGATCCTTCCCATAAGCAAACTTACAGAGAGAAATAGTATAAGGACCAGGGACTTAGGAAAGAGGCACATGCACACTCTGAATGCAAAGGCATGCTTTGAACATAAAGGGAAGATGTGGGCAAGCTCAGAACACAGGCCTGTTCCCTACCTGCTCTGTCAGCTTGTGGATGGCTTGCATCCTTCATGTCCACACATAAGACTGCTGTTGAGAACTACCCTGCAGGACAGGCAAAGCCTACTCATCTCCATCTCTCTCTCTCTCTCTCTCTCTCTCTCTCTCTCTCTCTCTCTCTCTCTCTCTCTGTGTGTGTGTGTGTGTGTGTGTGTGTGTGTGTGTGTGTGTTAGGTAGGAAGTTTGTTATCTCTTTAGAAATTTACAGTAAGATTGGAAAGCAACAGGAATATTTGCCATCTATGCAACATCAGCTTAAACTCGAGTCCCTGCTCTATAATTTTCAGTTGAATAAACTTTCCCTTCTAAGTAGTGGGTGTGCTTGTGTGAATGCAAAACCAGGGCTTTTTCTCTCTGGCCATGCATGTTAAACATCAGCAAAGATCCCAAACCTTTTGAGGCAATTTGGTGAGTAAGCATTTCCTTTTTGCTGCCCAGGATTACCTGGAATAGCAGAATGGACAACCTGGTATGCTCCAAATGTTTTGAAGTACAGCTCCCAGAAGCCCTAGCCAACATGATCAACATTCAGGGATTGTGGGAATTGTTATCAAAAACATTTGGAGGGTACTTGGTTGCCAGCATAAGCCAAGCACTCTGTGTGAAGTGCTTTCAAAAACCAAAGTACCTTTAATAACATATGATCAAAACATTATTATTGGTTTTTCTGCTTGTTTCTGCTAACTAATTAAAGGATTGGTGTTCATGTAATGCTCTCAATCTTTCACTCCCATTTGCTTCTGTTTCTACTTAAGAAGTATGGCCAATGAGCAATTTGTAACAGAACGTAGACAAAATCCCTCATTCTGTATGGGAGATGATAAATCTACAAAGCACCTCTTCTACTAATCTCACAAAATCTTGATATGCAGTTGGACAGGTGTTTTCTGTGAACAAAGACCCTTCACAAATTATCCACAGCCCTTTTTACACTTGAGGCATTCCTCATTGTAGTTCTTCCAGACCTGTGTGTGTTTTTGTAGTACTCATCAACAATGTCTCTAAGGTGTAGGGTTTTCTTCTGAATGAGATGGGCAGCCGGCAGGCAAAAAGGGATAATTGCATGGCGAATGAAATTCTACGGCACATTGGAGATGGAAATATCACCTTAACAAGCATGGTCAGACCCCAATGGACTATAAAATTCATTTGGTGACTGAGATAATTCAAAGAGCCAAGTAGAAGCTGCATCACGTAAATCTCAGCTTGCAGTTCCAGAGCGCCCTGCGGAATGGCACATATCCCCCAAAGTCCTTTGGGTGGACAACCAAAAAACTGGGGATGTTCATGGTTGATAAACTCACCTCCATATCAGCTTAGCTTAGGATCCAGGTCCTTCAGTGAGTATTTTCCATGTGTTTGTACTCTTGTGATTACCTCTTCCCAGGAGCTCTCCCTGCTCTCTTTCTTATGGCCTTTAACTGTTCCACGTATACTGTGTATTGTTATTGTTATGCCATCAAGCTATTCCTTAATTCCCCCTCCCATATATGTTTACACAGTGATGTTAAGAACATAAGAAGATCCATGCTGGATCAGACCAATACTCATCTTGTCCAGTATCCCGTACACACAGCAGCCAGCCAGCTGTGCAGAGGAAGGCCACAGCAGGGCACTAATGCAACAGCACCCTCCTGCTCATGTTTTCCAATATAGCCCGTGGTAGCCCTATTCTCCATGAATTTACCTAACCTTCTTAAAGAACAAGAGTTCTGCTAGGCTCTTTTTGATGATGATGAATTCCCAGACCCCCCCCCCCCTTAGGCTTTTCTTATAAGTGACTTGAGCTGGCCTGCTCTAGAGTAGAAATATATTAAACAGTTATTTAATATTCAATCATTGATTGTTGATTTAATGACAATAATATAATAATGCTCATCTTGAATAATGAAAACACAATCCTGTGGAGATTAGATACAGTCACAGGATTTTTCAGATACCCAGTTAAACTGCTGAAACCTCTGAGCTCAGCATGCTCTCCTTCCACTTCCTTTATACCCAGTAGAGGAGAACCATTCCGGCTGCAATTCCAAGGTCACACAGCAACCTTAGAGACAGGGTCTGTTCCAAATGGTGAGTTGGGGAGGAGACAGGTGCTGCCATGAGATGAAGTATCCTGGAAGCACTTCAGCCTTCTTCTCTTGTGTTCTGAAGTGCGACACAGCCAAAATCAGCCCTGTGTTTTACAAAGCAGAAGGAGCATGGAGGTGACCTTTTGCTCCACATTCCTGACATCCTGCAGAAGATGCCCATAATCCTCCAAGTCTAGAAGGTTACAGGCATCCAGATTGGGTTGCGTATAATGGAATAACAAACCTAAGGTACTTGAGACCAGAATCTGGCGAGATATCAGGAAAAATTTCCTGACTGTGAGAGCTGTATGACAATGAAACCAATTACCTAGGGAAGTTGTGGGCTGTCCCACGCTGGAGGCATTCAAGATGCAACTGGACAGACAGGTGAGTTGGTGGTCTTATGTGTTGTCCTGCACTAGCAGGTGATTAGACCCAAAAGCCTTCTAGGCCCCTTCTAGCTCTACTATTCTGTGATTCTGTGTCCTATATTCATGACTGTGGATATTGATGCAGATATTTGGGCTGCTCATGAAAGACAAGCCTTTTTCCCAGCTTGCTAGTGCCAATTGCTGTCTCCCTGCCTCTACCACTAGAAGACCTGGTAGAAGTAGGCAACTTTGGGATTGTTATAGTGAATCAAAATGTGTGGTTGTGGTAAAACAACACATGCACACAAACTTACAAAACAAATATCCTTGTTATACTTGCTGTCATCTATCTGTATTGTATCAGAAGAATAAGCTGCTTTAAGTTGTTTTAATAACATTTTACTGTTCTTTATATACATGGCCTTGAGTGGTTTTAAACATGACCAAAAATTGACCTTCCATGGGGGGCGGGGGGAGAGATTTGCTTGCTAGTCAGTGATACTTGTTTAGTCTCCATGTCTGCATAAATAGCTTTTGTAGTGGTATGAAGCTTTTTGTCCCACTCAGTACAAGGAGAAGGCATTAGTAGTACACACGAGGGATTATCATATTCCGTCCTCCTTGTCAGCAGTAAACGCCCTGGCAGAGAAAGGACAGGCATTTTGTCCTTTTTAGTTCTGAAATGACTTGGGTAAGATACTACATATCTGTGCTTGCTGATATGGTCATGTTAACCATCTTATTAAACATCTTTTTCTATCTGCTATCTTGGATAAATAATGGGTCATACTCTGTTCTCAATGACACCTTTGGAGCCCACCTAAAAACAATAGATTCACACTACTCAAGTGTAACTGAGGGCAGATTATGGGCAATTTTGCACTTATTCAGCTTTTATTGATGCCATAAATTCACTTGACCTTCATCCACTCCGTCCCTATTGAGGATATTTCCCAAACAGCAAACTGCTCAGAAGTGTTTTCTCTTGGAACAGTTCCCCAGGCACCTTCACACCAAGAAAGTGGTTGGCTGATCAAAGCTACAAACAACTGAAAACCCTCTCCTCATACAAAAGCACTCCATCACTGGGACCTGCAAACCTTTGTCCCGAAACTGTAAAATCCCACACTGGGGAAAGGGAAAATGATATCTGTACTGCCAGCAGAAGCATACCTGTTCTTGTTATAGTGAGGAACTAGCAAAGAGTAGGAGCATAGTTATTATGTTTAAACAACAATGCAAAGTTTGTCCCTATATGAAAAATCCAGTCCCTTTCTTATGATCCAATAGAAATTAAGGGAAATGGACTGAGACAAAATACGCATGCACACACCCTATGCACATTAACTTTTGCATCTGAGACATGCCTCTTTGCATTCAAACTACTTTTATGTAGACCCTAAGTGCAGTCAGAGATTGTACTATCCGTAGGAAAGTTCTCAATTTTGCAGATGCCTAAAAATGTGCTCACAGTGCAAGAAGGACCTACAACCATAGCCACCACTCTTCTGCACATGTTCCTTCATGAGAATTGGATTCTAGATACCAGAGACTGCTGCACATTTTATCATTAGGTTTGTCATAGTTCAGAAATGGAACTTAAAGTACACATAAGTCCTTCCACTAAGAAATGGCACACTTCAACAGTAGCATATACCAGTCTATTCCACCAGTTTTTAGTTTTTCATGTATTCACTAAGAATTCAGTTTCATCCTTTTTCTCTAATCTGCACAAAAATTCTTATCCAAATTATATATGCACATATAATTTCAAAACATATTTTCTTTCCAAACACACATTTTAAATGTATAGTCTCTAAAACTATGCATTCCAAAATACATTTTGATATATGTTTTGATATTAGAACATTTTGGAATTGCAAATGCAGGTAGATGACTAAATTCCAATTTGTACATTAGTCCAGATAAAAACACATTGTATTGGAATTTGTAAAAGATCAAACTTTCATCTGCATTCCTCCTCCTCCTCCTTCATCTGAAATGTTCTATGAAATATGCAAATTTTGGTAAAGTATTTTTAAAATGTCAAAATGATATCTATCTGCATCAGGTGAATTCAGATATTCCTAGCATAGAGCTGGCCATGTGATGCCCTGCCAGCCCTGTAGTTGCTAATCCATTTCAATTTCTCCCACATTCAAATTTTTAAAAACCTTCCCATTCAGAGTATGAAGAAACTTGCAATTGTGGCAATTTCTTAGCCAAAAATAAGAGCCTAAGGCAATTTTAACTCATCTCTAGTTACTTGAGGTTAGAGCACAGCATAGGTAAGACAGCTGGACAGCCATCCGAGATTGTCTTGCATTCTGCTGAGTTCAACTTGAACTCTTCCATCTCTTGGCCTCTTCTTAGCCTCTTCCAACTCTACTCTTCTATGATTCTTGGTATATTTTAGCAGGATTAATGTGGTGCCAGGGAAAAGATCTGCACAAAAGTAAGCTTTAACCTGTCTTCACTGCTTTTCATGCCTTACCAATGGTCTGTATCAACACACTTGCATAACTATTACTAAGTGGCTTCAAGGAATGGTATTTTCATAGCTTAGGGGGAAAAAAACACAAAACGATCATTTGGCTTTTTACACTGTTTGGAGTACAGCAAAGCAGTGGCATTGAATTTTCTTCTCCTTCTCCAATCTGCATGTCAAGAGATGAAACAAACAGAAGGGAGATGGGCTTTTGCATAACTTGTGGGAACACATAATTGATAATGTGTTTATCTTGTCAGCTGAAGACACCTGCTATGTGATCAGAAGGGTTCCAAGGGGTCAAAAAAGATTTTGCGCCAATAAAAACAACCAGAGTTCTCCTGGCTTCATTCCCTTGACGGCAAGAGAAGGAAGGCGAAGGGGATTAGTGCTGATATTTCGCAACACATTCTTATGAAATTCAGATTCTTTTTGTCAAGAGGAAAAAGAAGGAAGAATGAATGATTGGTTTTAGACAGATAAAGGATTCACAAACTGCAAGAGGTGGGGAGAGTCATGGAGAGGTAACTCATGAATGGGAAGACAAAGGGCCAAACATTCTCAAGGGAACTCAGAAAAAATACTAACCAATTTTCTAACTGACTTGGTGCTGTCTGTATGAAGCAGCGAGAATACAGAAGATGGCCAGGATGTCTCTTGGGAGTTATCAGGCACATTGAGATATGGTTATATTAAAATCACAGCTCAACAATCTGGATGTGAATATGGAGGAGGTGTCTCCCGCTCCCTGCCTGCTTGCCTTTACTTGATATTTTTAAAACATGTTCAGGGAATAAATGCTTTGCTTCAAACTTGCTCTGCAGTCTCTACGCATGTTAGTGGCTTGGGTTTCTAGATCCTTATTCTAACCAGCTTTTCTTGGAAATAAGTCCCACCAATTTCATTAATGCATATAGGTGTGTCCTTAAGCTTGACCATAACCATAATAGGAAAATCAGTACTTGGGAGATGTGGCTTATAATGGATGGACTAATGGACTTAGTCCCAAATACTCATACAGTGCTTCAGTATCAGGGCCAAAACACACATGCTTTAAATGTATCTAAATCTTAACCCCAGTTTGCACAACTTTGACCCATTCTGGATTGGGACACATTTTACTCTACAGTAAAAATGGGTGAAAAATAAAAATAAAAAGCTGCTAGATACTCATTCATTCAGGTCTATTGTTTAGTACATTTCCCAAGGCTTGAGAATGCAACCTATTTCTAATGCAATTTTGGTGTAACATTTAGAAATATTCTATTACAGTAGTACCTCGGCTCAGGAATGCTTCAGTTCACAACCAAATCGGGTCGCGAACAAAAATTTCATTAAAAAGTTGACTTAGGTCGTGAACTCCGCATTGGGTGGCAGCCGCAACCGTGGCCATCTCCCACCCCCCACAGCATGATTGCACCCATCTCTCCCCCCCAGCGTGCCCACGTTCATGTCCATCTCTCCCCCCCAGCATACCCACATTCATGCTGTCTCTCCCCGCAAGCATGCCCGTGTTTGTGCCCGTCTCCCCCCGCCCCGAGCACACCAGGATGACAGGCGCGTGCAGGGATGACAGGCGCAAAGAGATGCTGGTGGAGGAGATGGCCGCGATCTTGGTTGTTCTTTGTCACTTTGCTGTTTCACATTTTTCTGATTAAGAAAAAAAGTTACAGAACGGATTAACCTTATTTACATTGACCCTTATGGGGAAATTTAACTTGGCTTACAACCAATTTGGGTCACGACCAGAATCCTGGAATGGATTAAGTTCGCATACCTTGTTCTGCTTGGATTCTTGTATTTTAAAGCCCTATATCTGAAATATATAAATCGAGGGCTGGGGGTCATGTGTTGTTTGGAACCCCAGACTGGAGGTCCTCTGACCCCAGTGCTCAGACTCCAAGCCGCTGCCCAAAAGAGCTGTAGTGGCTGCCTCTTCAGGAGTGGGGCAATGGGCAACTTCAGCAAGGGGAAGGAAGGAAAGAAACTGGGCTGTATCTGTGTGCTAATACCTCTGAGCCTCCCCAAGCCGGCCTTTAGCTTGGTGGCTGTAAAGCAGGGGAAGGCATGGTTTTGAGAAGTTTCACTGGACCAACCCAAGACTTTTTGCTTTCTGAGGCAGTGCAGAGAATGTTACTCCCATTTGGTACTTCCTTCCTCCACTCAAGTCAACTACAGAAAAATCCCACAAGCACCTGTGCCCCTCATGCCATTCAGCAGAGAACAGTAACACATTCAATACCCAACGTGTTCTTTCATATTCTTTCTGGGTCATGTCCTAAGTACATGTCTCAAGTGTGTTTGCAGCTGCATCCAAGAGTAGATAACTAAGGACATGCTGAGGCAGCTGTTGAGGAAAAAGCACATGTAAATTGTACTTCCTCTGAACCTGCCTCTGAATATAATATTCAAAGGGGAATCTGGGTAGAGTGGATGCAGTTCTGGCTGAAGTAACAGCTTGTACTCCCCTCTCCTGCAAGCAAGGAAAATGCTGAATGTTTCACTTAAAGTTTGGCAGGAAGTGATATGCTTTTTTTTCTTGCTTTCCTGCTGTTTCATTAGAATGCCAGAAACTCTTCTAATCTGGATGTAACTTTGTTGTTGTTTTTGTTGTTGTTGTTACTTTGCTAGTAGATTGACTTTGGTTCACTCTTTACTAGTGATGCAGAATTTTCACACGAAGCCCAAATTTCATCATAGCCACCTATTTTCACAGGCTTTGTACTGAGCAACTTGGCCATGTCCCAGATCACTGAAAAAATATTTTGTTTTTGTTGTGTTTTGGCGTTTTTTAAAGATGCCAGGTTTTTCATTTTGTTTTGATTTGGTTCATTAGAACTGAACGCCCACTCTGCTTCCTTTGTCTCAGGAAGACAAGAAAGAGCATCTTACAGATGAAGCAACCCCTTTTGGTTGTAAGGTTTTTGAGGGCATTTATTATTTACATCTCATAGGGTTTTAATTAGAGCTGAGAGACTCATCCATTCTGAATAATTTATTTGATTAATTTTGCTGCTGCTTCTTGTCAGGAATTCTCCACAAGCAGCTTGCGAGTCTGTGAAATTTATTTGGCATTTGAAACTGTTTGCCGAACTGCCTCTGTAAATAATTCTCAGGATACAGCTTGTTCGTTGCACTGTGTGTGGTTTGTGGACAGTGACTATGAGACATCTCGATTGCTTCTCTTTTTCTTAGAAGTGCTTATTATTACCCAAGTAATTTCTTTGGTGGGGATGGATAGTATTTGAGACAGTTTCCAGGACAGGACCATTTTTGTAGCAAAAACTGTATACTAAATGTATAAAAATGTGCTGATTCTTTGAACATTGTTATGGATGATCTTTTTCACAAGGTCCATAACTTCTGGATAGAGCACAAAAAGAAATTAACATAGTTTTGGATTATAGTCTTCCAGCTCTCATTTAACAGCCTCTCTTTCTTGCTCCACTGGCATCAGATTATTTGGGAAGTACTTGCCTGTCTAAATAATGCTTCTTTCTAGAAATTTCTAATCAGGACATCCCAGAAGACAGCTTACTTGGGAAGCAGTTCTACAAGTATTCATGTTTACTCTGGTTGGACAGAAGCAACAGCTGGTGCTGAGGGTACCAAGAGAACAACTTTTTCATGCGGGAATTCTACTCTTTAGGAAAAAAAAGACTCTGAATGTCAGAAAGACTAAGAACGATGTGACTTGTTCACAAAATTGTTCACATTTCTTGGCTTACCATTTTTCTTTCCTCCCTCTGCTGTTTCTTCCACAAACAAAATCAAAATTTATATTATCTCTTCAGACCTGCTTGTTGCATCAGTCATGTACATGAATTGGACATAGTAATGATAAATAACAAGAATAAATAGATAGTTATTTTGAATCATTGCACATGGGACCTATTTAGAGATGGATGGATTGCCTCAGTTTGCTTTCTCTCTGTTATTCCCCTCTGACTTTTTCTAAACTCAGATTTGGTTCAGCCCATTTCTATAACTATCTACAAGATTTGTTTTAAAAGTCTACATTTTTACAAACAATTTTCATTAATATTATGGATTTATCATTATTTTCATGAATACATGGAATTTTTGTGTGTGCTTTCCCCCAAGGATACCCATTTCTAAATGCATTTTTTAATGGGAGAACTCCATTAGAAAACATGGAGAAGTACAACATTTGAAAGAGAACTGAATTTTGGCTTTGCTTAGAACTGTAAAATTAAAGGATACATCTCTCCCCATTCCTATGTATAAGAGACAATCTAGGCCTGTATAAGCCCTCCTGATAGCATTCCCCAGCAATTGGCATGCAGAGGTATCCTGCGTCTGATAGTGGATGCAGGTATCATGACTCATAGCCACTGATAGTTATAGCTGCTATGGATTTGCTGTCTTCCGACTGATAGTTGACATTTGTTGTTTCATTGTGGTAGCACTTGTTTTTATATTTCTGTAATTGTAAGCATCCTTGAACTGAGAAGACAAAGGCTAAAATACTTATTTATCTATTTTAAAAAAAGTTTAAAGGGTTAGGACTGGAGCTGTGATGCAGCGCAGTAAAACAAGTAGTAAAGGAAGAAATGTTAAACTACTCAGTGCTTGCCATCAATGCCGGCCTCTAATTTAACCATATTCTGAAAAGTTGTAGCTATTTAGATTAACCATCTATAGGTTAGAAGCTGCAGGCACAACATTTTTTCCGTTTTCTTTTTGCATCAGGTGCACATTTGGAAGCTCATATGTTCTATTATCCTGAAGCAATTTGAAAAGGAAATGTGATTGCTAAAATTTGGGGGTATACATCTTGATATGTTAACTATTAATAGAGCCTGTTTGTATGCATATGCAATATTAATGCAATCCAAGATATCCCATATCAGAGATGAGTTTTATGCCAGTGGACCACTTCTTAGCAACGTGGCATCTATGGTATAGAACATTTCCTAAGGCATGAATTGCATGTAATTTTCATGTGCCACATACAGATATTTCACTGTTTTGTTCTAGTTGGATTCTCATATTTTAAAAACATACATTTGAAATAATTTAATTATGAATTGCAGGACCTCCAAGGGGAGGTCTGGAGACCTCAGTGCTGGGACTTCAAAGGCAGAACACCCTTCCTACCCTCCTCACAGCTGATGTAGAAAGAATAATGCCAGTTGCATTGCAGTAAAACTGCACAGAGCAAGTAAGGTGGCATGTGGCAAGGGAGGGTGCCTGGAACTGATGGTTTACATCTTTTCCTGTCAGTGCTTAAAATGGTCATCCCAGTGAAATGCATGGTGGCATGGAGACTGCTGCTGCAGCTCCTTACTCCATGCACTGGATACTTAGAAGCCTCTGAACTTCTGTGAACTTAGGTGCATCTGTTGAGGATAGCATTGCATCACTCCCTAAATGAAATGAAATGAAAGGCATGGATTTAAATAAATGGCATGAAAGATTTAGATATTTGGTTACCTTTGCTGCACTAGGTTCTCAGAATGACGCACATGAGGTGCCCACACTGTTTCTCACCCAAGCTTCAGAGATGTGGCAACATTACATAGAACAGAATCCTATTAGAAGGGTCCTCCTGAACTAGGTAAGGGTATCTAGTTCAGCATTTTGTTCCTACAATGACGAGCCAGATTAGCAAATTGTAGTCAGATTCTCAGGATGATCAATCAGGGCAATGAATACAACACAGGACCCGTGTGTGTGTGGATGGGGCGGGGGAGTGGGCGCTCCCTACTGCTGCATTATCAGATTTATTTCCAAAACTTAGTGGCATGGTGCAGCAAATGAGGGAATTTCTTTTTAAATCAAGTTCATTCAAGTGGCTGCTTCAAAGAAGAAATGACCACTTCTTTGCCACTGTACTGAATGCCTGTGGCTGCAATTCAGTGACACATGGGACAGATGCAGTCCTGAGTGAAAATGAACTCCCAGATTCCAGAATTTGCCACTCATGTTTTGCAGAGAGCGATACACTATCACAAGATAGTGCTATGGTGGATTCAGGGTTCACAAGGGATTCAATACCCATACTTCTTTATTTTGGGGGATGCTGATGTCATTTGCTGTTGCCTTCAGAGTTCCTGTTTCTCTCTGAGCTTTGCTGCAATTCTATCAGTACCTGTGAGATTCCACCCAAAGTACTTTGGGGTGGCTTGGTCTTGAATGGACAATTAAGATGCATTAGCTTTACAGAAGTCCTTCCCCTGTTGAAGAAAACCACTAGAACTGGTTTGCTGATATGTATCAATGCAGCTGCTGATGTTTTGGCCTGGACTTGGCTATGAGGATTATCATAATGAGTGTCTGCACTTTGAAATTTATTATCACTTCACTATATATGCTGCCCTTGAACTTGGCAAATCTTTTCAGTGTGACAGTGATTCCATCAAGTTGATTAAGCATTTTACATAACAGTACATCAGTACAAAATGAAGCAGGGCACAGGCTGGTAGAATTTTGTCAAGATAATACGATGGTCATAGCAAACACTCTTTTCCAACAACCCAACAGATGACTCTACACATGGACATCACCAGACGGTCAACACAGAAAACAGACTGAGTATGTGCTCTGCAGCCAAAGATGGAGAAACTCTATACAGTCAGTAAAAACTAGACCAGGAGCTGACTGTGGCTCAGATCATATGCTTCTGGTTGCAAAATTTAGGCTTAAGTTGAAGAAAGTAGGGAAAGCACTAGGCCACTCAGGTATGACCTAAATCATATCCCTGATGAATATACAGTAGAGGTGACAAATAGATTTAAGGAATTAGATCTGATAGACAGAGTGCCTGAAGAACTATGGAAGGAGGTTTGCAACATTGTACAAGAGGCAGCAACTAAAGCCATCCCAAAGAAAAAGAAATGCAAAAAAGCAAAATGGCTGTCTGAGGGAGCTTTACAAATAGCTGAGGAAAAAAGGGAAGCGAAAGGCAAGGGAGAAAGAGAAAGATACAAAAAATTGAATGCAGAATTCCAGAGAACAGCTAGAGCTAGAAGAGATAAGAATGCCTTCTTAAATGAACAGTGCAAAGAAATAAAAGAAAACAATAGAATAGGGAGGACCAGAGGACCAATCTTCAAGAAAATTGAAGATATGAAGGGAATGTTTCATGCAAAGGTGGGCACGATAAAGGACCAAAATGGTAGGGATCTAACAGAGGCAGAAGAGATTAGGAAGAGGTGGCAAGATTACACAGAACTATACAAGAAAGAGCTTAACATCCGTGACAACCATGATGGGATGGAATGTGAAGTCAAATGGGCCTTAGGATGTCTGAGCAACAACAAAGCTAGTGGAGGTGACAGTATTCCAGTTGAGCTATTCAAAATCCTAAAAGACGATGCAGTAGAAGTGCTACACTCAATATGCCAGCAAATTTGGAAAACTCAACAGTGGCCACAGGATTGGAAAAAGTCAGTTTACATTCCGATCCCAAAGAAGGGCAATGCCAAAGAATGTTCAAACTACAGCACCATTGCACCCATTTCACATGCTAGCAAAGTTATGCTCCAAATTCTACAAGCTAGGCTCCAGCGGTATGTGGACCGAGAACTACCAGAAGTACAGGCAGGATTTCAAAGAGGGAGAACTACTAGAGGTGAAATTGCCATCATGGAGAAAGCTAGGGTGTTCCAGAAAAACATCTACTTCTGCTTCATTGACTAGGCTAAAGCCTTTGATTGTGTGGATCACAACGAATTGTGGCAAGTTCTTAAAGAGATGGGAGTACCACACCATCTTATTTGTCTCTTCAGAAACCTATATGCAGGTCAAGAAGCAACAGTGAGAACTGGACATGGAACCACTGATTGGTTCAAAATTGAGAAAGGAGTTTTGCAAGGCTATATACTGTTGCCTTGCCTATTTAACTTATATGCAGAGCACATCATGAGAAACGTGGGGCTAGATGAATCACCAGTTGGAATTAAGATTGCTGGGAGAAACATCAACAACCTCAGATATGCAGATGATACCACTCTCATGGCAGAAAGCGAAGAGGAACCAAAGAGTCTCTTGATGCGGGTGAAGGAGGAGAGCGCAAAAGTTGGCTTGAAACTCAACATTAAGAAAACTAAGATCATGGCATCTGGTCCACTCACTTCCTGGCAAATAGATGGGGAAGAAATGGAGGTAGTGACAAATTTTATTTTCCTGGGCTCCAGGATCACCGCAGACGGTGACTGCAGCCAAGAAATTAAAAGACACTTGCTCCTTGGGATGAAAGCTATGGCAAATCTAGAGAGCATACTAAAAAGCAGAGACATCACCCTGCCAACAAAAGTGTGTATAGTCAAGGCTATTGTTTTCCCAGTTGCAATGCATGGCTGTGAAAGCTGGACCATAAGGAAGGCTGAGCACAAAAGGATTGAAGCCTTTGAATTGTGGTGCTGGAGGAGACTCCTGTGAGTCCCTTGGACCGCAAGGTGATCAAACCAGTCAGTTCTAGAGGAGATCAACCCTGACTGCTCTTTAGAAGGCCAGGTAGTGAAGATGAAACTCAAATACTTTGGCCACCTAATGAGAAGGAAGGACTCCCTGGAGAAGAGTTTAATGCTGGGAACAATAGACGGCAAAAGAAGAAGGGGACGGCTGAGGTTGAGGTGGCTAGATGGAGTCACTGAAACAGTTGGTGTGAGCTTAAGTGGACTCCGGGAGATGGTGGAGGACAGGAAGGCCTGGAGGAATGTTGTCCATGGGGTCGCGATGGGTCAGACATGACTTCGCAACTAACAACAACAACATCCTTTTGTTTGGGGAAGCTGAACAATTTAATTGCATTATCCAAAGTTCTAGGTTACGACAGAGAGAGGAAAAATCTTTGTCAATTCTCTTCATATAACTTTCATAATTTTATAAACCCTTCCTTTTTCTTTCATACTTTCATTTCCTTTTTAAGCAAGTCCTACAGCCTCAGTCCAGAGGTATTTATTCATGTCATATTGATATGAGATTAGAGCTATGTGGAAGAGGGTAGCACTGGACACTTGCTTGAGGTGCCCTTTCAACCTGAATTACAAAACAAATGGGAAGGCTTCTGATGTATGTAGCATCTGAGCTGTTCCAACTTTGCAGGCTTTGTAGGATAACATCTGCACATGTGGCCACTTCCCATTGTGGGTAGATCTGCTTTACCAGGCAGAGCTTCAGCTGTTTATGCCTCTCTTTAGCAAATTGTTGTGTTTTCTGAAGGTCTTAAAGTGACAATATCCCTTATTTTTCCCCTTTAGAACCACAATATTGATTCCATAAGGCCTTGATAGGAATCTGCTAAACATTAACTGGGTCTATCCTTTAATGGTGGGATTATTTCCTGGATTCTGTGCATTTGGGAGTACATTCAATAGTATTAGTACCTAGACAATAATAGGCCTGTGTAGAAAAAGATTAGCCTGTGTCATTGAAGAAATATCACTATCATCATGAAATATCTTCAGCCATCCTCTATCCTCTATGCTATAATATTTTAATCAGTAACTTAATGAGTTAGTTAAAAGTAAGGCATCTAATCTACTAAAAATCCTTAAACCAGCTAACAACTGTAATTGTCAGTCCATATTAGCATCATATAAGATTATCAGAATTCACAAAGTATTAATCTTCAATAAACTTTCATTAGTAACAGACAATGGGACCTGTGTAGATGCATTATTAATAGTATCTTGGCTTGCAAGAGCATTATGATATTTTCATACGAGGAAACTAATTCTTTTATATCAAACAGTATTATTTCAAAGGCATAATTGTGTAATTGGGGTCAGTAATCGCTTGGTCATTCCCAGAGCAGAACAATCTTGCAGGGTAAAAGATTTATTGTCCTGACAATAGAGAGCAAATTTTAATATTTCTGAAAAATTGAGGCCTATTAATCCTGGCAAGTGTTACTCTGAAACACAAGGAAATGATAAAACTTTGATCTAATTTTCCCTTTGAAGGAGAATTGAAGGAATGGTGGAGAAATCTTAACCTCATGTAGTCTGGAACAGATTATAGAATGTTATTTCTTGGGGGAGGAAATGCCAAGAACTAAATCCTACCCCTCTTGCCTTAATGTTCAGTCCACTAGGATTTTGTCTTTTTCCTCTGAAAAATCTCTGCTGAAATAGAAGTTTCACAATAGCTGTTAGACATGGTAGGCTTCTTCCATTCATTCAACACATCTAAAAGAAGAATGCTTAAACGTTGCAAGTTCTGTGACTCAAGCTAAACTGATTCTTTAATGGAGATTAATTTTATATGAAGCTACCTGATAGAAAATAAAAGCCAGAATGTATTTTCTTTTTGCAAAATAAACTTAAAGGTTGTAGCCAATGTCAGTCTGACTTCAAATAAACTGATTGAAATAAATGGTTCTTATATTACACTAACATTTGATACAACCCACAATGTAATAAATATGTAAATGGCAAGTGTGCTGCCAAGTTCAGTCAAATAGGCAGTTGAATGAATTGCAGTTGTTAAAAATAGAAGATGGAGTATACTGATGCAGGTATGAGTGGGTCTGGTTGCTATGCTTAGGTGAATTCCAGTGTAGGTAGATCCTGGCAGAAAATTTTCTCCTTTGCTTGGCATTACATCCTTTGACTGAATTCCACTGTTCCTGGGTTACTTCTTTGACATCACAGACTGATTCCCATCACCAATGCAAGAATACGAAGGCCTGCTGTAATGTCACATGGATGGTTATACCTTCATGGTCTATTGTTGAAGGAGGCCCCTTGCTTGTGTGTTGCCAAATGAGTGTTGCCAAGGTACACTGCACTGGACAGACTCAGCTCAGAACCAAAGGAGGTTTATGGAAGGAAGAAAGAGAATGGTTGGGGCAAATCTATATGGAAGATAGCTGAGAGTGTTGGGAATGGGAGAGGAAGTTGTTATGATGCATCTTCCAAGGTCACAATGATCTATACCCATCAGAGGAGGAGAAGCAGGAGATGGAGGAACAGGCCTAGGAAACTGGGGGATCCAGACATTGAAATGATGGAAGCAGAACAGCTTATCTCAAGGCCACCCCTTCCAGGGGTTCAGACAGACTCTGAGGTCAGCCAGGATTTACAGCTTTCAAGAGGAGGTGTGGGACAGCAGCTCCAGGACCCAGACAAAGCTGGTATGACTCTTGACTCCATGAAGTAGCATCAGGAGTGAAGGCCTAGCCAACTAGAGGCTCGGCATACAGACAAGTGGCTATCCTAAGTGGCATACAGACAAGTGGCTAGCTTCCAAGGGAGTCTACTCATACTTTCTCAAAATGAGGTTTTTCAATACTAGTTGCTAGACTGGGTTCAATGTTCAGAGATTCATTCTTTGTTGGTTCTGCTTACTGGAAGTACAATGGAGAAGAAAGACTTTTTTTTGCCAAAGAATGGTCTGTTGTTTTGGAAATGCTAAGGGGAAAACCTAGCTCAGGAGAGACAGCCAGTGTGATATATTGATTAAGAACATGGAACAGGGACTCAAGAGATCTGGGATCTAGCCCCCACTCAGTCATGGACCCCACTGTGTGCCTTTGGACCCTAAATCTCAGCCCAACCTACCTCAGGGTTGTTGTTGAGGGGATACGATTGAGAGGAGAAGGAGAATTATGTAAGCTGCTTTGAGTTTCTTGAAAGGAAAAACGTTGGAATATAAATATAATATAATATATAAATACTGATCATGCACATATTTTCTGAGGTGGAACTAGTTGGCTCTGTCTGGAATCTAACCAAGAATGAAGAACAAAAATAATTGGATGCACATTTTAATGTAAGCTTCCTTAATTCACACTTTCTCAGCCAGTAAGCAAAGTAAAACACAGTTGTATGTCAATCTTTGTGCTACTCCAAATGTTGTGATATACTTCAAATACATTCAAACTATATTTTATGAGAAAAATGCATTTACTGAAAGAATATATGAAAACACATTATATTATTATTACTTGTATAAATGTGTATATTTTAAAGTGCATGGAAATCATTCAAACCTTTGTATGGACTGGAAAAATGCAAACTAAGGTGAAAACAAATGATTGCATAGTTGGAAAGATGAGAAAATGTACAAAACTGAAATGGATAGATTCCTCCATCCCTAAATGTAACCTGAAAGTCTAAACAGATGGTAATCTGTCTAAAAGTGTAGATTACTCTTATCATCCCTTAGCCATGTGGCCTCCTTTTTCTTGGTGTCTGGTATTATGGCCATAAAATTCACAACATGAGGTGGTGAGTCATATGAAATGTTTTTAAACAGTAAGGCATAGGCAGACTAGGGTTCATCCCGCAGGGAAGCTATTTTCACTGCTATGCTCGTGGTTACTCAACACCCAATTCCACAATGAAATGGGACAATGTGTGCTATCAAAATAGCTTTAATTTTGAGCATGGCAATAATGTTGTGTTTTCTTACCTTGCAAACTAGGAGGGACTTTAGCTCAGCATGGAACTGCACTAAAGAAATACTGCTGATAAGATGCAACTCTTTGACTAAGATTTTTTCTCCTTCACTTCTGAATGCTTTTAATAATTTCTTCAGACAAATATATCAAGATTGGATCAGGCAGACACCAAACAGTATTCTTTTCTCTAAGTATTGCCCTTACTGAATATCTGAATGGCAATACGCGTTCTTGTGGTGGTGATGGATTTAAAGTCTAATGTGTTCTCACCCACCATGGGTGGAGGTAAGAATTTTATCAGATGCATTGCGATGGACACATTCCCAGGGAGACACAAAGCATCATTTATTTGCATGGAAAGTTCCAGCACATTGGTTTACAAGTCAATGTCTTCCTTGGGTGGGTTAAAGATTCAGAAATTCTTCCTGAAAACACACACATACATTTGCACGCTTACTTCAGCATGAAAAATACATTAATGCACAATGCTTATATTAAGATCAGTATAATAAAAAATACATAAAGGCAGGGACCACCCAAGATAACTTCCCTGCAACAGCAGAACTGCCACACTAAATGCAATGTCTGAGTTGGTTGTTTAATTTCATGGATGTAGCCAAGACATAAAGACACAATAAGTTAAAAGTGGCATGTACCTTTGCTGTTGGGGGATTATGCTAATCAATGTCTTGCCAGGAAGCACCACAGCATTGATCTAGAAAAATTGTCATTCAGTAAAAATAGAGTAAGTCTCAGGATGCTTTTGATTATTTTGAAAAGGTTTCTGAGTTCTGGATAGGATTTTTGAAGGCTACAGCTTAGCTCATAGGATATACATGTAAGCTATGCACATCTTTCTTAGGGTTTATTTGAACCTCATATTCATTTAGCCCATGTAGGATATGATCTCAAGAACAGGAGCATAACAGAAGAGCTTCCATTATTTTTGAAGTTATGTCAGATGAGATATTCTGCTCCCTGATCTCTCTTCCAAGGGTTGGGCCAAGAGGTTTTCCTGCACGAGGCAAGGATAACACGTCTCCCACCCACCTCTCCACATGCACAGGAACTGAATGGACTGAGTGCTGATTCTTACTCCCACACTGGAAGTGAGGTACTATCTCTCCGTTGCACCTGAAGGCAGAAGACTAGAACAGAACAAGCTACATGACACAGACAGCTCTGTCATCCAAAGCCTCAGTACCATTTCCTCCACATCCAATAACTGCCGCTGAGGACATTTGCCTAAAAGTATGGTCAGCCTGCCTGTTTCACAGAAACAAGTACCTAGTTGAGTAAGTGACCAAAATGAATGTGTCCACTCAGCTTCCCATAGATGGCTGTATGCAATCCACATGACTTGGGAAAAGCTGATCTACTGTGGAATCCATGGGTCAGAAATCTGAACTCTTTTGAGGCTGTTTTCCTGCAATAATTTGACTTGCTCCTGGCCAAAAATGAACCAAAACACAAATCTTTTCAAACCACACAACACATTAAAGCTATCGATCCCGCAGCTCCATTTATGTTTTTGCTTACTTTAAAGTAAGCACAGGACAGAGGCATATGATGGAGTGAAGTTTAGTTCTTCCATGCCCAGCTAGGATCTCCCAGATGCCCTGGATTCAGCAGGCACGCTTACTCTCTCCTTTATGCAATGGATTCATCCACATTTAGAGCATTTTGAAACTTTCCTTTCCAACATGGTTCATGATCTTTAACCTGTAACCTCCACACATACACTTTTTGTCCTCTCTTTCTTCTCAATCTCCACCCATTCTCTTGACAGGGAGCAAAATTGTGTAGCTGCTAGGCACCAAGAGACCACAATGTGGAAGTACAAGTAAGCACAATCCACTTAAGGTTAGTAACTTCTGTCCATCAGTGAAAGAAATAAGAGACTTATGTGTAGTGAAATGCAAAATCAAAACAGCTGGATCATCAGACTGTTAGAGGAACTCTCTAAATTAAGAAAGCAAATTAAGAATATTGAAATAATAGAACAATAAGTAAGGCAAATAAGAAACTGAAAAGGCCATCAGGCAAAGAACAGGGGACATATCCAGGAGCATGCAAATCCCAAAAGCAATCTTGTTACAGTATGACTGGTCATAGAAGTCTCTTAAGGGTTGGATAAGAGAATTAACTTGTCTTGAGTACAGATGAGCTATGGATTTGGTCTATGGTGGGGAATGAGCCCTCCAGACAGCATTCTGTGATTTCTTTTTCATGAACTGGAGGGTGTCTGATGCTGCTACTATCCTGCTAAAACGAGGCTCTTACAGAGCCTTAGTGTAGATGTAGAAGGACACAGATGCAGCGACAGCTGCATTTAGGTATGCTGAGACATCCACAGTGGATTCAAATAAGTTCATATTTCTTTGAATCTGATGTGCAGATTCCACTCTAGAACAACCTTTTCAGCATAATGTGAATTTCAAGCAATTGTGGACCATTGTTTTTATTTTTGGGGAGGATCTGACTTGATTCACATTAGTACTAATTCACATTTGTTATTAGTGCAAACACTTTATTTGCTTATTGTATTTATATCCATTTTCCCTCCAAGGAATTCAAGACTGCTTACACACTTTTCCTCCTTCTCTCAGTCTTATCCTTACAAAACCATACTGTAAGGTAGGTTGAGCAGAGAGTCTGTGACTGGCCCAAAGTTACCCAGTGGCATCCGTGGCTGAATGGGGACTAGAACCAGGATCTCCTGAGTCCCAGTCCTGCACTCTTACCATTATACCACACTAGCTCTCATTAGTGCTAATGCTAGTGAAAAATAGTGAATTTGTACCTATGTGCAAGTATGTATTAGCAATAATGTACATTAGCACAAGTATAGTGCAAATTCTGGCTCAAAAATTCTCTTTCTGTGAATGAATAGATGATGGAACAAAAAACTTCTGATATTGTCATGGTAGCAATCCATGAAATGCGAAGTGAATGACTTGTACAAAATCTGATCTGAACTGAGCGATGTCTTGGAAAGTATGGCACAGGGCCACTTTGCTGAAGAGACTATGGATGCTTTGCTAGAAATGGGAGACATATTTATTTGTACATATCTTGAGAACAACATAACAACATTTGCACATTTCTTCATAGCCAGAATCAAAAGAAGTGAATTTAACAACTAAAATGGGAGAAACTAAAATTGATAGTTTGCTTCACTGAATTAGAAGGTTCTGAGTGCTTAAAACTTCAAAATCTGGATTAGAATCCCTGTATGTTCTACCATGTCTTGAATTAAGGTTGCCACCTTTTCTGGCAGGTTGCTCATCTTTAACAATCCACAGGCACAAGTACAACATGATCTTCCCCACACCACTAACATCTGAGGCATTCAATTCACCCAGCACAGATGAGTGAGAATTTCCTTTGGTTTATGTTTTTATGAGAACTTGCCAACATTCTGAAATTTCTTCATCAGTGGGAGGGAGAGTCCTTGAGATGGTTGAATAATAAAACCTTTTGAATTTGGGGGAAAGTAATACTGTAAAATTTGTCCTCCCTTCTGTTCTATGGGACATTTGACATAAGAAGATACTTTATTTTATGCAAAGGGAAAGGATGCTGCCAGATGTTATACCTATTGAAAATACTGTTGAGGCTTTCATCCAGCCCCACAGGGTGGCCAGATGGAACTCAGTCTAGGACAAAAACAAACAAACAAAGGGAAGTAATGAAGGGAATTTAGATTTTGAGCAACACCACTGACTGCTGGTTAAAATGATCACCATCAACAACACTTTAAAGTCCTCATTCTTATCACTGTTTCAATATCCAAGAATGGGTTGCAGGATCCACCATTTCATTCCACTCTGATTGTGTATCAATGTCAAGAATAAAGTATTATTAAACTAATGCTATTAGTCTATTGCTGTTAGACTAACACTAAGGTTATTGCCACCTGGAAAAACTGCTATAAACCGGGTAAAGTCTTCAAACTCCTAACAGCCAGTTTGGGTATAAAAAATAGAGCAAGTATCCTACTTATCTTTTTTCTCTCTCTCCACTCTTGTTTCCTGTAATATGATAGCCTGTGCTATTTTCCGAAGTTACACAGTCTGACCCATTTCCTTGGTCCTCTTGGTATATCACCAAGACCTCTTCACAGGCACGGAAACCAATTCTCCTTGCTTTCTGTAGAGGGGATACTGAAAGCTTGAATTAGAAATGCACTGCAGCTATTATATTCAAAGAGAGAGAGAAAGAGGGAGAGGTGTGCCTCTCACCATGAGTGCCTAGCGAAATAATTAGCAGACATCCTGAAATCTGAAGGGATCCAGCATGCTTATCACTCAGCAGAATAAATGGACCAATTGCCTGCTGTATGCCAGTCTGAAAAATAAAGTAACTTCAGCATAATATGTTTTCACACTCCTGAATTCCTTGAGCATAAGGAACTGCCAGGGCAGTTTGACATGGTTTGGAGTTTTTGCTTGGTTGTTGCATTTTGTTTTTTGAGCAAAACTATTCATGCATTTAAAAAGGTTTATATGTCACTGTTCAACCAAAGTTTTGTCCCCAAGGTGGGAACTTACATAATTACAGTGGAGTACACACACAACAAAAAAACTATCAGTGTTATTAATATAAAATGAGAAAGTGATGAATAAGAGCAATGCTATATTTGAGCTGAAATTCATCAACATATGTATAAATAGAAAAGATATCAGGCAAAACTGGAAAGAAAGAGGCTGGCAAGGATTCCTAAGAAGAGTGATACTGATTTGCATAAAATTTGCACATCCTAATTTATATGTATACTAATTTAAACATAATTATGATGTTCAAATGGGAATATAATACAGCTCACTGCAATGGATGTTGCATGGGCTCCCACATTCATGGGAAGGGTATATCAAGCTCCATTGCTCTGTACTAAAGAGAAAACTCCAGTGCTGTGTAGTATCCAGGTCTTGTGCCGATCACTGTTGTGTAACAGGAAGGGGATATTAAGTGTAAATAAGCATGAGACATGGAAGTGCAGTGGCCAAGAAGAGGTCCGACTTTCAGTCTGTGCTTCACTTCTCATCTCCCCTTGTCCCCTTGCTGTTGTCACTGTTATGAGGTGACTGAGGTCCATGTATGCATGTGTGCACATATGTGCGGTTTCTTTTTCAGCTCAAGCTCTTGAGCAATCCTTCTGTCCTTTTGCAGCTTCCATGACCACTTGCGCTTCCTGGAAAGTCTCCCTAGAGGACTCAAGCAGGGCTTCCTCTCTTGGGGCTTTCCGGTACTGCTGCCAAATGAATGGCCTGGAAACCAAGTGAAACAGTTGTGGTTGTGTCATTTTGACTAGAAACAAAATAATACAGTACAAAACAGCCATTGTTTGACATCAACACAGTTGGTGTTCCTGCTGATGGAATGGATGTTTTATTTATTGAATTTGCTGATAAGGTCTATGGATTTTTATGTTTTGTTTGATTGTCTTTTAATTGATGTAAACCATCCAGAAAGCCATGTGGCTATTATGTTGGTCTATAAAAGCCTGAATAGATAAATAAAAACAGAGCAACCTTATTTACTCGGTAGGTAGCAGTATTGAAAACCCTGAAGTCCTTCCCATGCATATTCCCCAGCAACTGAATGCAGAGGCCTACTGCCTTCAGAATCGGAGGAATGTATAGTCAGCATGGCTAGGAGCCACTGGTCATTTCATCTACCATGATAATGATGTGACACATTCGATTAGTTCCTCAAGCCCCACTGCTCAGTTCCTCATAATTTGCCTACAAGTCAGAGGCTACAGAAAGGAGATGGGGCACAAAGAAAACGTATGTGCACGTTATCAGAATAGAGGTTGTCCCTGGAAAACAACGATAACTGGAACAGGAACCAGTAAATACCAGTTTCTCTCCCAGGTGTTACAAAATCCTACATTGCATTGAAATAATAATAGTAGAGAGGTTGTATGTCCTGCTTTACAGTCCACCTTTTGAAATGCCATCAATTCTAATCACGTTTAAAGGCCAAGTACCAAAAAATGGGCCTGCCATACTCAGCTTCTGGACAGCAGACTGCTCAGGCACATAGGTTGTTTGGTCCCCGTGTCCTCCATTATGATGAAATGCGTGCATTTGAAATTGTATTAGAACAATTAATTCTATATTTGCACCCACATATATTAAGTAGCATGAACATTTAGTGCAAATGTATGTCCTGTTTCCTCCCATACCCTTTCTTCGGTGGTGGACTGACCACCCTAGCAGAAAATGGTAGGATGTGTGTGCATACCATGGACAATAATATTTCTATTCTACCACCATGACATCTCTGAAAGGAAGAAAAAACATGTCAGACTATCAGGTTTGCAATAATGTGATAAAACAGCCCCTGCTATTCAGCTCTTCCCATGCTGCAAAGTGAGGAGATACTTGATGGGAAGCTGAAGGTGAAAAATGCACTTGTACACAATGCACAGCATATTTAAGCAGTGGGAGTTGCTCTGGCATGAAAATGCTGAGGTAAATCACAAAGGTGCTTTTAGAGGAAGAATGAGGTTTAAAAAAAATATCTGAAAGTCCTCATCATAAACTATAGGAACACTGAAGATCACAATTACTGACACAAAGAGTGGATATAATGGAACGTTCTTTATTTATTTGTCTGAAATTAATTTCAGGCCACCTTTAAAGGTGGAATTCTCCCAAGGCAGCCTACAAGATAAAAGAAACAATACAAAATAGGGTTCCTTTAGCCCTGCTCACGGATGTTGTAGGGAATATCCATGCTGAAGAAGATCCAGGGCTGGAGATACTAGGGACAGAATTTGGTGCATTCCATATGTAGATAATGTGAGCTGCAATAAGTCCGTTGAAGCAGAGAGCTACATTCTGTCATCTATCTGAAGGCTAAGGGAAAAATAGCAGCAGCAGCCACAACAATATAGTAATGCCTTCAGATTCCAACACAGCCAGCTTGCTCAGATTACAGATTTTCACATATTGTCCTTGAGTGACTTCTTGCCAGCTGTTCCTTCACTTCTCCTCCACCATGGATCTAACTGCCTAGTTTGTTGCTAGAAAGATTGATAACCGTATATTATCAGTGTTCCTGTTGTTGTTGCTGCTGCTGCTGCTGCTGTTGTTATGAGCCATCAAGTAGTCTCCAACTTACAGTGATCCTATGAATGAAAGCCCTTCAAAATGTCCTCACCATGACATCCATGTCTATTTCTCTAGCGCTGATAAATTTTGTTGAGTCATATACTGTTGAGTCAACAGTCTATACTGTTATTCCCAATTCTTAATCCATAAAGTGAATTGAAACAACAAGAAGTTCAAGAACTAAGTATACAAGTACAGACATTTCAGTCGCCAAATTCTAGCACAGCAACGTTTCTGAATATTTAGTATTTTGGGACCACATGCAATGGAGAAGAGGATGGAGACAAACACATTGGCCTTGTCTCATCTGTCAGGCCCCTGCTGCAAATCTCCCAAAGAAGAGTTGGAGCTCCAGGAACTACCCACCACCAGCAATGTCCAGGATCTTCAGAAGATCAGAAGAAGCTCATGCGCTCAGTGGTGACTGCTGTGAGTGCTTCTCTTAGGACAAGGACTTTGTCCCAGAGGTGAAGACAAAGAAACTCTCAAGCATTCAGGAGTGATATCACCTGAAAAGTCAGGAACTCAGAAGGAGACCAAAGGTCTCCTTTCACATAAGATGCTGCTCACAAAGAGGACTTTTTCCATTGCAATCACTGACAGCTCACAATTCAGGCTGAGGTGTGACTCTGACAGCATCAGCGTTAACAAAAATTTAGTGTAAAGATAATGGATAGAAATGATGCTGACAAGACCTTCTTGAAGCTAGCTTCCCTTGCTTGGCTGCTTCTGTGTCTGAGTACCTCTGGAGGAAACTCATACTCTTTCCATGCCTGCTTCTTGTCTACTGTGTTGCCTTGGGGTCCTGTTGCTGTGAAATGGACTGCAGAGACTTTTTGCCCGACCTCTGTTTGTGCAGAGTACCTTGGTACTCTTGGAACACTGACCCTCCAGTCACTGAAAATGTGACACCCACCATTTGACTGAAGGTCAAGGAAAATAACTAAGGACCAGCTTGAAGACAGGGATAGGCAAAGACACATGTTCTAGTTTGTTGAGGTTTTCTGAATACTTCCTTGAAGTTAATTTGTTCTGTTTGTATTCCCAAATGTGAGTGTCCTTTAAAATTTGGAATGGAGAACATCTTTTTACCTGGGAAAATTTTAAAGTTTGAATCTTTAAAAGTATGCTTGTTTTTGCAGTAGGACCAAGCCCCCCCCCCCTTTTTAAAATGCCCTTTTTTGTGTGGTCAAAAAATCACCTTCTTCCCCATAGCCTAGAATGTGAAAATTCAGATTTTGGAGGGGATTTGCACATTTGCAAGTATGTGCACTTCTGAACATGAATGCAAGTGTGGGAAATTGCCAACCAAGAACTGCATTCATAAATACACTGCGTTTGGGGTTACCACTGTTCATACAATTTGCAGGAAGGAGTGAAATTATTGGACAACCCTAGTTGAAGGCTTGCAGTGATGGGGTTTGGGAATATAATTTTGAATAAAGTTCCCCAGGAGGGGCTGGACATTTCCAAGAAATGCACACTTTGGACCAGGCAATCTAATTGCTTTGACAGGTATGTAGACAAGGCAGTCCTTCCTGTAGCTTAATTATTAGCTGGGCCTCCTGTGGCAGCCCTGTGCATCTATTTCTATGTTCCCATTTTGTGCTGTTCCTGTTTCAAATATCAGTGCTTGCATTGCCCTACACTACCTTGTCTGTAGTTGCCAGCGAACTTCTGAGGCAATACTAAGCATGATCCTAAAAGCATATGGGCATATTTATGTGTACCTGCAAATGCACACAGTTCCAAATGGGCATGGGATGGCAGTGAGTGCTTTATGGGCAACAGCATGCGCCACTGTGAATTCACCGTGTCTTTAAGCAAAGGTAATTGGCAGCATACTGTGCCTTTGGATTTTAAAGGACAAAGGAATGATTTGTAGTCCTATCTCTCTAAGCAACCTTGTGACAGCCCTCTTTTTCCATTGGAGGCCTGAGATTAGAAATAAGAGGGATGGCTGAGGCTAGCTTTGTACATGGCAAATGCATTCTATTCTTGGTGCCAGAGGATTTGGGGGGATGGCATTACAAGTATGCTCACTTATTTCTTTCTGTGTTGCTGACTGAGACCCTCTAGAGTCTGAAGACAGGGTAGGCAGGGACCCACACAGCTCACAGGGGAGGAAACTGGCTTTTTACACAGTACATCTGGCTACCCAATTCAATGTTATCTGAGTCCTTTCATTCCCTGTAGTTCCACTATAAGCTTTACCAATATCAGAACAGCAGAAGGGGCAGTGCAGTCCATTTGCACAATCTGTTAAACTTTCATTTCATTCTTCATTTGGAGAATTCACTCTTCATTTGGAGAATTTTTCATGCGGAAAGTACCTTGTAGTCCTTCACTCTGATATTCTTTTGAGACATGAGGGGGGAAAAAATCAATCTATGACACAAACTGTGATGTGGCCACGGATATTTACATTTCACAGATAAGTACCTGCCGAGTTTCCACCCACTGAATCCATGGTTAAAGGCAGCCTTGAGACCAAGTCTCACTCAGGCAGTGCTCTATGCATATCCTGACTCTTAGAACAGAAGCTCAGAAATTTGCTGAAGTTCTGAACTATTTCAATGCTCACCTATTCCTCTTGCAGTACCAAACATATCTAAAGATCTGTTTGGCTAAATAGCTCATCCAATCCTAGCTGCTTCTTTTTCAGTCAAAATCTACTCGACTCCTTTCTGTTTCTTTTCAATGGGCATAGTGATACTTATGAAAGTTGTTTGCACAGCAGTATCCACACCTCCCATTTTCTTTGCAGCTCAGCTGTGAACAGATGTGGATGAAGGAACAAGAGGTGCAAGGGACGACCACTTGTCAGCACTCTGTGTAGCTCATCAGTGTGTGCCTCAGTTAACACAAGGCTATGCAACAATGATTACAGCAGAGGTGCCCAAACCTTTTGGGCTAGTGGGCCCATTTGGAATGCTGAGAGAGTATTTTGCGAATTCTCATGAAATGGTTGCCATGGGGCTGGGTTGCCCATGTCATGACCACTCCCACTTCCTCTTTTCCTCTCTAACAGGCTCAGTTGGAACTTAAGAAGCACAGTGCTTTCATTTAAACAATGGGTTACAGAGCAGTATAAATCAAAGTGTGTTCCCCTTGAGCTTTGGGGGCAGTATCTGCCATGTGAAGAGTTGAATCCAAACTGAAACCTCTCCACCCTTTCAGTAAAGCTTCTTACTGCACCCTCAGGATGGTTCTTCCTGCTTGAGAGCTCCTGGACACTTCATAATTGGTCCATTTGCTTCATCTGTCATCTCCTGAAAGAGGCAAGGAACTCCACCACCTCCCTGAAAATCTGAAATGCCTTTACCCTTTTCCAAGTTGTACTGCTTCTTATGCTCTGCCTCAGAATCCACACTAGGTAACCTAGAAATTGCCAGGTCATCTGTCCCCATTTTCTTTTCTGCTTCTTCCACACAATTGGATGAATTCATCCGAGCAGACTGTAATATGTGAGAGCTGGGTCCCTCTCTATGTCCCACACATAAAATGGTTCCCATAGGAGATGTTGCTAATCAGAAGCATATGTGAACAGGCAGATTGGTGAGATTAAAAAAATGTAACTTGCCTAGGTAGAAAGTAGAAGTAGGTCCTGAGTGCAAAAGTGCATCAATGTTCTTTAGAATCCAAATAAAGATGCCTGAGCATGGAAGCCTTCTAGGAAAAATTAAACCTTGTAAGAAATCAACTGAGGGAAAGGAAACCTGGCTGGCACTAAGAAAAGTGTCTACCATCACACTGGTGTGCGGGGATTTCAAGGCTAAACAATGGCCTACTGTCATTTTTGTATGCACAGTTGTCCTGTTATTTCACTATTTGCTTTCCGCCTACACAAATATTCAGAGTTGTGTTCTTGTTCTCTTTTACATGCAAACTGTATTATAACTACAGTTTCTTTGTGTCTCTTGTCTCTTTGATTTGACTCATTATAAAGCAGAGAGAATGTGGCAGAACTGTACAAGGGAATGTGTGTATGAAAGAAAAGAGAACAATGGAGCACATCTGTCTGTATGTGAGAAAGGGAATGCAGAATATATATGAGCAAGTAACTATAAGCAAACTGACATAAGGAAAACATGTAATGGCAGGAAACAGATATGAGGAAAATTCAATGTCAAGTGACCACAGAGTCAGCACAGACAATATACCTGAGCTTTACATTTCCCTTTGCCTGGGATTCTCCTGCACCACATTCTAATTCCTTCCCAGACTACTGGTTTAATGTACCAGTGCCAAACCAAGCTCATAGCATCTGGCACCTCTCTTCTTAGAAACCCAACCACTAGCTCAGAGAAACACACATCTGTGGTGAGAATGGATTTGAATGTCCTTCCAGCCTTTGGCTTCTTTGTTTAGCTTGCAAATAACAATGGATGTGTGCCATTGTTTTGATCTGGTTGGTTGTTAGTTTTACAGAAGAACTGCAGAGATCTACCAAATCCTTTCCCATAGTGGAATGAACAGTCTCCTCTAAACAGTGGAACGAGCATCTCCTTTCAATAACACATATGTTGACAAAGCTCATCCTGCTTAATCCACAGAGGTGCATTGACAAGGAAATTACAGAAGCAGCCTGGTCAGTAAATTAACCAGCAGATATGCAGCCAGGATGAGGAATTGCCACCTCATATGCTAGTTTCTGGCACTGTGGGATTTTCCTCTGCTAAGCGTGGAATGGAAACGAACTATTTGATAGCAAATGCCTTGAGATAACGAGGTGGGGAATTTTAACCAGTAGATGAAAAAGAGAGTCTCAACAGCATCTGAGAGCAAGATAACAAAGAAGATGATGTTTGTGGGATTCAGTTCTCCTGTACATTCTCATAGGATCTGCAAATCTCTGCAGCATAGAACCAAACTGCAATAACCAAAGAGCAATAGGAGTCACTACATCAATGCCATAAGGGAAAAAAAGCAAGGGAGGCATATCCAAGCAAAGCTTGAATTTGACAAAGTTCTTAATTTCACCTTGCTCATTCTAATGTGTGGCCATATTGAATTCAAACCTTCCTCTTTTTTCAAGAACATTCACGGATATTTTTGTGTACCATTGACACACTCACACATTTATATGCATCACTAGTGCATGCATCTTTGAAATGTATAGTCTTCCCCAGTTGAGTAAAGTCTGTGTATATTGTTCAAAACCATGCATTTTATGCATTTTTTCAAATATATAGTGTCAAGCACTATATTTTGGGTCTAAACACCCCACTGCAAACTAAGAAACGTATAAACTTCAATCACAGATTGAGTCAGAGTCTATTTGTAGTCTGGAAGGTATAGGTGTGTAAATCCTGGTAATAGATGAACTGTAAGGAATATTTCATGCATCCCTGATTTCATGATCCTAGCCAATTTTCAAAAGATCCCTGGTGCAAGAGAAAGCCATGTGATAGCCATGTGTCAGTGTCTGGATCTTCTCCATGCACATCTAACTATTCCAAACCAATTTCAATCTGGTCCAAACATTCCATGCTGCAATATAGACATGAAATGAATTTCTCATACATTCCGATGAAAAGCTTATCCCTCTATATCACATGAATGAAATAGATGGATCAAATATTTACAAGAAAGTACATTCTCTGTCAAATTGTAATAATTCAAATGACACAGATCTGCTTTTCTCATTTTGCATGTGATATGTATCTTCATTTATCACTTTTAATAAAATTAAAGAAGTAACTTTTTAATATGACTGTGTGATGCAAGAAATTGTAAACAAACCCCAAACACCCAACTTCTTATAAGAGGCTAACACATGGGCAAACTAATCCTATGTTATGATATGAACTAGTATATGATCTTTGATACTCAACTTGGAGTGATTGAAGTAATTGGGTGTTCTTAGCCTAGAAGATAGATTATTAAGTGAAAATAGTTATATAAATGATAAAGAAAAAGACATTCTAGAAGACAAGATCAAACTTATTGAGTTCAAATTTGATTTGAAAAATGATTTAGACTAAACATTAGGAAGGATTTCTTAATAGTAGGAGCTGTTAATCCTTCATTAAAAGCTTTTAAACAGAGGCTGAATGGTCACATCTGTAGTAGTAGATTCCTTGTACTGGGAGAAGGTTGAATTTGATTACCTTTGAGGGTACCTCCAACTGTATGATTCTATAGAAATAGGACCCATTGAGCTCAAGCTTATATGAAGTTTTGATTCTCTGGTAATGAAAGCCTGGTGGGCCCTATTAATAAAGATTGCCTGACCTGTAAGCCATGAAAGGTTCCCCTTAATGTGCATGTAAAAGGAGTTAATAGCTTTTAGATCAAAATTCTTACAAGAGTGGAAATCCTATTGCTGCTTTGCACATTTTCTAAGAGGTCTGGTACATGTACTTGTGTGGAGAATGGTATTCACACATAGGAAGAGAAGGGGCAGTAATAAGTGACACCTGCAGAAATGAACCTTTGCACCATAACAGTGCATGGTATGATCAGAAAATGTAAAAGACTGATGATCTCCACGCCGTTACAGGAAATTGGCTGCACAATTGACTGTATGTTGGAATTAAAGGAATAGTAATCAGATAATTACTAGCTGCTGAAAGAGATGTATTCAAGGGCTTAATACAGATGGCTACGGCTATTCCCTAAGGCATTCCTGGGCCACATTCCTAGGAGGCAAGTAAAATATAAAATTGCTGTAAACATAGCTGCTGTCATCACCACCTACGGTGCATCATGAGTCTTACACACTATCTGGAAGAACACATGCCTCAAAGTGGATATTTTCCTCTCATATTCTATCTCTGACACATAAATTCCAAACCTCTTTCCAATCCAGCCATAATGCAGGAATTTGTGCACACACATAGACATGGAAAGGCAGCATGATTGGGGTAAGAACAATTGCTCTGATGGCCACATTCTACTTGACTCAGTATAGCTTATTATAGGCAGCATGTCCGTTCTGTGCTTCATACATTCTAAGATGTAAACTTCACTGTAGTTTGGAGGGCTTCTGCCTCAGTATTTCTCCACCCTGAACTAAGTGCATTAGTCTTCCACTGTGAAGCAGAGTGGTTTTAAATGCACCTATCCCAGAAGCAGAGCAAAGAGTCCTTACAGGGAATGTGCTGCAGCTCTGCCTGGAGTTTCTTTGCTCACACCAGCACTATCATGGTGACTGTATACAGTGCTCCATCAAGGCAGATGGAGAGTCTCTAGTGGGAGACTGGTAAAGGATTCTGATGACAAAGCAGCAAGAAGGGATTCCCTTGATAGTGCTCTGTGTGTATCATTGAGCACATGCATCAAGAATTTGTTCATTTGAATTTGCCCCTTCATACTCCCACAACATGAATGCATTTCATGAGAGAAAAAATGCATTCTAGATCTCATGAAATTCATTAAATAAGCACTTAAAATGCACATTCTTGAACTTTGGTCAATGGGTGGGGTGGGGAAATACAGTTTGGATGCATAAGCAGAAATGGCCATCCAGATACATGCATTTCTTATCCTAAGCATGTATTTGGGGTAGGGGTCAAGTGTGGGGTAGGGGTGGATGGCAGTGCACAGTTGGTAATGAGGTGGATTGAGCTTCAAGATGGAACTGGGAAAATCCTGATGAGTCCAAGCCTGGCTGATTCTCCCATCCTGTGTGTGTGTGATTGGAGCCTGAGGTTTCTTTTTCATACACACCTTTCCCTGAGAAGCTATTTAGGACTGCCCTAGAGGACCAAAAAGGTTGTGTGCCCCTGGCATAGTTCTGACAGAGTAGCTTCAACTTTAAATATGACACTTGATTTAACCAAGCTCCACTGGCATACCTCAAGAAAAGACACCCCGTACCCAAGCATCTTTGTGCTAATGGTGGCAACATTTTACTAGTCCTGTCACTGGGATTTTGAGTAGACAACTGGCATTCTTACTTTTTACGTGGGCAACCTGATCATAGAATTGAGATACGGCCAATAATGAAAAAAAGGAGGCTATGAGAGGGAAGAGGAGTGTCCTCATAATAACAGTTCTTTATTATGAACATTGCCCTTGCTTGTCTTGCATGTTTTTATTTAAAGATCAAATGAGAGTTTTGATGAAAAAGATAAATATTGTAAGTTCCCAGAGAACCTTTGGGTTATGGGATGGCATAGGAGTGGAATGAAATAATAAACAAATAAATATGGTGAGCATAGCATAACATACATTGTTGCTTTCCTGACATGCATGTTTATCTCCAGTTTAATGAACAAAAGGGGCTTTGGCAAGTATTGTTTGGAACTCTGCTTCTGTATTGTATCTGGAGCAGTGCTCACTGTTGGATTTTTGGGGAACTTGGGCAAGGCACTCCCAATGAGTCCTTTTTTTTCAGTAGGTCTACCTCTTCACTGCCATTGTTACCCGCTTGTGCTTGTAATCACCATTGTGCTCCCACTGGTGCAATTGGAGGGGCAGCTCCAGGTTTGTTGGGGGTGGCTTGGCTGTGGGCCCTGCCACCCCCATAGTGCCCAACTATTCCTGCCCTGACCTGAAGTGTCTTTCTGGGTCCTGCATGTTGCTGCTGCTGTGTCTCCTCTTCCTCCTCTTTCTCCTTCCTGGTCACTTCCATTTGCTGTCACTTCCAAGTGTTTTCAGGGCACAGCCCCATATTCCAGGTGCCGCTCTCATGATTTTCACATTTATGAATGCACTCAGATGTTTCTCTCCTCATTGAAGTAAACAGGTAAGGAGGGCAAAGGCAGTCATTTGCAGTTATTTCATATGCACCTCTAGGTTAGTCCTGACCTTTTCTGTTTATTTATAGCCACTTTCCTTGTGACCAATCATATGTAGCCTCCTGTGTACTCCTCTATCTCTCTCTGTATTTAAATTTGCTTCCAAATATTTTGCCACGACAAAGGAAAAATGAATATATTTCTGCCCATTTGAAGAAGGCAGGTGATGTGACCCTTAACTTTATGAACAGATTGACCAATTTCCTATTTTCGCTTGGGCTAGGATCTGAACCAAAATGGTGAAATCCAGCTTGACCTTTGTTAGACCAAATATCCATTTCACTCTTTCACCTTTCACCCCAGGCTGCGTCCGGCAGGTTAAGCCGGCACCTGCCCGTGCGTCCCGCCCCAATCCGGCATTTCTCTCACCGACGCCGGTGGGGGAAGGAGCAGAGAGGGGCGCGGAAACCCACCAGGCGGTGAGATGGCGGTGCCCTCCTCCACACTGTCCATATCACAAAGTGCTTTCCACCCCCTGATGCCCACAACCATTTGAGCTATCCCAGGGCATTGTTTCCATTCTCAAAGGGTGAAATGTCTTCCCTAAGACTTCATCACCTGCAATAAGAGCTTCATGTTACACTGTGCTGATGTTTTGGTATTTGGGATGCCTGCCCTGCTTACAGTGGCCATATTTCCTTTTCCTTTAGCACCATCCACTAGTAGAATGCAGCATGGAAGGCTTCTCCAAAATAGAAATGGGTCCTCAGGTTGGCCCTTCTCTGGGAACCCTCCGTGAAGGAAATTAGGAGGGTAAGTACTCGGAGGAGGGCTTTCTCTGCAGTGGCACCCAATCTATGGAACGCGCTCCCCAGAGAGGTCCGCCTGGCACCGTCGTTATTTGTTTTTCGGCGCCAGGCGAAGACCTTTTTATTCAAATGTTATTTTAATTGTTAATATTATTTATTCATTTTATTCTTTGGCCAGGATGACTTAATTTATATTGTTAATTTATATTGTTTTATTGAATTTTATTTATTTATGTTTTGTGAGCCGCCCCGAGGCTTCGGCGAATGGGGCGGCATAGAATGTAGTGGTTAAGAGCATGGGACTGGGACTCAGATGATCTGGGTTCTAGTCCCCGCTCAGCCATGGAGCCAACTGGGTGACTTTGGGCCAGTCACAGACTCTCAACCCAACCTCACAGGGTTGTTGTTGTGGGGATAAGATGGAGGAGGAGATGTAAGCTGCCTTGAGCCCTTTGTAGGAAAAAGGCAGGATATAAATTGAAAAATAAATAAATAAATAAATTTGGTCTCCAAGTGTCATGATCAACACCCTCAGATTAAGGAATTGAAAAAAATGGCAGGTTCATCCCTTTCTCTCTGCTCTGGAGCTTTTGAGCTTTTCCAGACCTCTCATGAAAACAGAAACAGCACTTCCTTCTTATGTGCCATCCCATCTACTGCTGTACACAGCTATACCATGAACAGATTGTCTGACAGAAGAAGAGGATGGAAAGATTGAAAGTGGAGTGAAAGTTAAGATGTGAAATTCAGAACATTGCATAAAAGTAAGTTTTTCAGCATGTGTCCAGTTCTACATTCACAGCTACATGGTACTTAATATAATGGCAAAAACGGTTTCTGGATCTGCCTTCCATGAAAGGAAGAGACCTTTTGTGAAATTCCAAACTCTGTTTGCAGAAGGACCTCTGCCCAAAAGGGATTCCTCTCTCTCACCCTACCTACCACAGCTTCTCCTGGCTCTCTGTATAGCAGTTCCAGGGAGCAGGTAAGACTGCAATAGGAAGTTCACTTACATCAGTGCAATTGTTGCAGCATAAAAACTGGATCCAAAATATTTTACTTCTCCAGTAATTATATGTAGGAATATGACAAATTGGAAACTATTACCTATGCTTTGTGGAGCATCATCTAAATTTACAGAAAAGTGTTATTTCACATTCTAACCATGTCTTTCATTTATTTATGCCACTGTGAACTATCATATTCCATTCTATCCTGAAGGTGAAATAAAATAATTCCTTAACTGATTTGTTATAGCCACTGAAAGTGAGATCTAACCCTAAAGAAGAAACTCAACAATTTTGCAGCAAAGGCCAATGACTTCCTATGAAGGAACACCTTTAAAATTCTTTTGTTTTGTCAAAATTGCTCTATAGCCAAGGGTATATTATACATAGTCAAATAATACCATATGTACAAAACTTCTGCCAAGCTATCAAAAAGATGTGAAATTGATAGGAGCTGAAAAGACCTAGTCAGAAAAAGCAATGGCAGCATAGCTTCTCTTATACATGAAGATGGTTATAAAAGAGAGCAATGCCATTCATTCCGCCATTACAAACCGATAACAGCTGTGTGAGTTAAAAGAAATTTTGGCTTCTGAAGACATCAGTTTTCTCTCCGGCATATAGTTTTAAATCTGTACTGTTGTGATTCTTCCCCTATTACTGTTGCATGCTTCACAAGTGAGATGACATTTTTACTGTCACCCCATATATGCCCAAGTCCATTTGCTGATTGCAAATGGGAAGCATTTTTCAAGCATATAAATATTGGCCACAGCTGGTGAGTTAAATGTTTTTGAATAACGTCAGATGAAAATGTGCAGCTGCCAGATATTCAGAAAGGCACACAGCAGAATGTGAAGAAAGTCTGCGTGACTGAGAATTAGCATGTTTCTTCCAGCAAGTATCTGGCTGAACTTCTTACATCTTCATATCTAGTAGATTTGCTGGCACTTGTAAACGAACACTTAAAACAACAACAACAAATCCTCACCATTCAACAGGTATAAAGTATCACTGCAAGACTAGAGCATGCGGCATCGATGGAATCTTAGTGCTTAGCCCATCTCTAGTAGGAATTACGTAGTGCACTCATGCAATTTTACCTGAAGGGGATTTGTCCCCACAATTTGGAATCTGTCAAAAAAAATAACTGTGGTCAGAATTGGAGGGGAAGGGATTGCCATATGGCTCTCAAGGGATCTACTGCCTAGTTGCACAAGGAATTCTGCATTCAAGGTAGGAAGCCAGGCATGGCACTCTATGTGAGAAAAACTAGCAGTTCTGAGGCTTAGGTCCTACTAGCCTCATTTATCTCATTGGAACTCACTTCTAAGTAAACATGTTTTGACATGCAGTGTAAGACTCTGCCAGCCCTCAAATCAGCACTTTGTATGATGTTGAGTGCAATCAATATGCAAGTCAACTTGTCCTATGCAAGTTTAAAGTTACAATTTACAATGCAGTGTAATTGGGAGTGAAATAGACCAAATATATGATATGCATAAATAAATTCATTACGAATACAGGAACTCTTACAACCACATTGGCTAAAACTAACACTGAACCCACAAACAAAAAAAATTGGCCTCACCACCGCTGGGAGGACAGTGATCAGGACTATGTTCTTCATAGGTTTTCATACTTTCTGCTCTGCATGGCTGTGCACAACAACAGCTAATAATTGCACTGTACTTTATCTGTACATGACATCCAGACACAAATAAAAACAAGGCCCCACCACTGCTGTCCTTGCTGACCTCTTATATGAGTGTAGGCCGTTCCTGCCATTGCTGCTGCTACCATGAGGACTAAGCAATAAAGCAGCAGCATATTTATAGAAGCAGTCATTTTGACAGGAAAACAGATGTTCCGTAAGACAGAGACATTCTATGAACAGAGCAGGGTGGCAACTGGGGGCAGTGCAATGAACAAGGGCAGCACCACTAAACAAGTTTGGGGGTGAAGGTTGTTCTTGTGTGCATCTGACTGGAGATCCAAAGGACCTTTTTCAGAGGATGACATGAAAGGCAAAATAGAGTAGCTCCTTAATTTTTTCTTGAATGCCAAACACAATGGCATGCATTAGAGGAATTGGAGAACAATATCTTAGGACTAAAACCTTTGCAGTGGCATTCTATTATTATCCACAAATTGCCCAGAATCTCTTTGGAATGGAATGGTCCGGAAGGAATGGCAGCTTCCAAGTGAGCAAGGCCAACCAAATACACAAGTCTCATATAACTGGATAGGAGGTAACTAAGAATTCTACAAATTCTAAATAATTCTAAAATAATTTTACAGAATCCACATTCTAGTCCCAGTTGGGAATGGGTGATAACAAGAATTCCATTTCATTTAAGAATTTTGCAGCACTTCTGATCCAGCAAGTGGAGAAAGACAGCACTTTTTCAGACTTTGTGAGCAGCTTGCACATTTTTAATTCAATCTTGAAATTTCACTAATTTCACAAATTGTGCAAATAGCATTTAGCAGTGCTCTTTCACAAGTGCATACTTACACATGTATTATGGGTAGAAAGGAAAAGCCTTGCCTAACCAATGTCTTGAGAACTCTATCCTGTTAAAATTCAGGAGGAACCATCCAGGGATGTTGAGATAACTAGGCAACAAATGGCATTAAACATTGTTTTGCTTTTCCTCAAAGTTGGCAAAAGGTGACCTGTGAAGTGAAACTCAGCTGTGAATGGATCTTTGTTTGCAAAAGGGAGTAACCGGTAGATCATCCCTTTCACAACAGCATCCACAAGTTTTTATACATTGGGCTGATAGTTCTTAGTGTTCTGCTTCTTCACCCTTTCCTAACATTCTGAGTGCTCAGGAAAATGCAAAAGTTGTCAAAACTTCATATTCCTTTCAAATGAGATTGTGACAGGGATAAGCAGAGGGTTTTTTACACAAGGACATGGAAAAACGATGCAGTACAACATCAGCTAGTAACATTCCTAGAGAAGGTAGAGTCACTGCAAGTGCGGGGAACCAGTGGGTGTTGCCTGAAGCACTTGCTGGTTCCTCTCAGGAAGACCAGCACACTCAGGCTGAATCCAGCAGGTGGACCATGTTGCTTCAGGCCCATTAAGGGTGTCATGCTGAAAGGCTTTCAAAACTCCGGAGCTGACGCAATGCTGCCATCTCTCCATTGCAGATGATAGCAATGTAGCTGCTCCCACTTTATGAGTCACTATATACCTCCCTGGAACTGCTGTTCCCTGTTAGCTTTCAATTATTGTGTTTCATAAACTGCACATTTAGGAGAGCATGCCAAATATGATTTTACTGTTTCAGGGCAGGTCCATGGCAGTGGAAGCACATTTCTCTCTTCTGCCTGAACAATCGATTGCATATGTAGAGCCAAACAAATGCATCCTTCCTTCCGGATTTTAAATGGAGTAAATTCCATGCCACACATGATGTTTATATAAGGTAGCTTGGGGTCGATTTTACACACATAAAAGTCAGGAAATTTAAGAACTGATGGTTCCCACAGCAACCTTAACTCACCTAGGTTGCACATATCTAATAAGGCAGAGTTAACGGCATACACATGAATATAAAATGCGGCTCCAGCAAATCTCAGCCATCACATTACATTAATATTGATTTGTTTCATTTAATAATAGATTGTCCCATCATTGCTTTTGAGAGAGAGAGCAAGGCGCTTATTAAACTAGTACTTTAATATTAGAGCATCAGTCTAGCCCTCCCCTTCTCTCCCCGCAACATTTTTTATTAACATTTGCTATTTTAAAGAAAAGCCTGTTTCCCTGACATAGGAAACTGACAACTCGCTCAGGTGGAATTTAGTCACCAATTTAACAGTTGCTCAAAAATAGCAGTTACAGGGTTTTTAATTAAAAATCTGAACCTAAGTGGTATGACAGGCAAAAAAATAGAATAGAAAGGGTGTAATATCTGCAGAAGAAGCTTTGATGGCAGATAATGAAGTTTCTTCCTTCTGCTCTCTCATTTGGGGCTTGAATACATGTAAATGGTTACAAATGTATACTGCTGGAATTACTGCTGTCATCAGTGTTTCTGTAAATTTACCATCAGTTGCCCTCAAATACTATATCAAGGTGGGAAAACTTTTCTCTCCTGGGGGCCACAATCTCTTATCTGCTTGCATGGTCCTTTGGAGATAAAAGTGGGTGGCTCACACCTCTCCCACATGATATCTGTCCGTCTGTCCATCCTTCTTTCTCTTTTCAAGTAACAGAATGCCCGGGAAGGTACAGATAACTCTTGCCTTTAGTCTGTATTGATTGCATCCAGCAGAGTCTTGAAATTAAGTTGATGGCGCCATGAAACTTGGCTAAGGACCACAAATTGTCTGCCCTTGTTCTTTGTGGTATCTTTTGAGGCCAGCCATTAAACAGTGTTTGAAAACATCAGTTGGTAGAGTTTCAGAGCTGGAACTAGCATAAGGCAAAGCAAGTTGGCAAATGCTGGAAGGGTGAAGAGCGGTGTGTTGTGTTGGAGAGCTGGGATCCCTGGGCTACACATGACTTACTCCCTGGGCTACACCTCCTAAGCTAGCCTTGAGGTATGGTGAAGGATGCTGTCCTATTACCAGAGCCAAAATAAGATTCAGCTGCCAGTTTGGTTTGCTTTTGTACATGGGGAGCACTGGTATCTTTGTCTGAAATAGGAACAATATCTTGGAGCTGCCTTCCTCCTGTCATGGCTAAACCACAAGCTATATTAAATATCTGTAATCCAATATATTTATTTCCTCCATTGCAAGCATGCAGGCCATAATATGGATTAGAACCACCATGCAGAAGTTGAGGCAGAGAGCAGGTTAATCCTTCTCAGCTGCTATTTAGCAACTTTCCCCTCTCCACACACATGAGGGCCTAAGGAAGAAAAGAGCATATGTTATTGCTAATGGAGTCCCCTGCCTGGTTTCTTTAGCTTCCAGGTGGGTTTGGGAAGTTAACTTAAAGGAAAAAGAAACTGGATTGAATGGGAAGGCTTAACCCCCTAACTGTGTACAGTGGCCCAATCTTAACCCCACACTTCCACTAGAATAAGGAAAACTTTAGGATCATCTGCAACTTATACCTGTAATGTAGCATATAGTTAAATCTTACCTTAGACTTAAATGTGAATCTTTTTTCTTTCTTTCTTTTCTTCCTTTTTTAGCTTAGGGGTTCAACAATAAAAAAACAAGAACATAGGAAAAGCTTTGTTGGATCAGACCAATGGTCCATCCAGTCCAGCACTTCATTCACACAGTGACAAACCTGCTGTCCACAGGATTCCTCTAACTGAATGAGTACAAGAGGGATGCACTGTGTGTGAGCATGCTGCCTCTGGTAACGGAGGCAGCACGTGGTCAGCAAGGCAAGCAGCCACTGATAGCCTTCTCCTCCATGAATCTGTCCAATGGTCTTTTAAAACCATCCAGATTGGTGGCCATCACTACTCCCCATGGCAGTGAATTCCATAGGTGAACTAGGCAGTGTGCGAACAAGTACTTCATTAATGAATCTCCCACCTTCATAGGGTGTCTGCAGGTTCTAGTATTATGGAAGAGGGAATAAAACGTCTCCCTCTCCAATTTCTACACATTATGCATGCTTTTAAACAGCTCCGTCATGTCTCTTCTTACTTGCCAATGAGGAGTATGAGTTGGAGGGAGGAGTCCTTCATAGATTACTTGTGAAAAAGCTGAGTAGTCCTTGTTTACTGAACAATGAAGGCTAGTTTTCTGATGGGTTGGGGGCAGGGACTGTGCACATGGCTGGGACTCCATTCCTTCTTTTCCAGAGAAAGGTGGACCACTACTGGATCATGCATCCACTACAGAATCAAACTGTCTGGCTGCTCATCAATTCAGTAGTTCCTGTGTTTCACTGCAGTAGTGTCTCTGCAAGGAAAGCAGCAACCAAAGCTCCATCCTGCTCTGAAGAGTCATGACATGAGTGCTTTCCTTCCTAAGCTGGTTCTCCAAGCATCCTGGAAGTCTTGCTCCAGAAGGAAACACTGAAAGTGCTATTCTATGTAGAGCAGTGGGAAGTGGTAGGAGGTGAAAGCTGTGAAGTGGAAGAGATAGGTGTGCATGTGGGTGAGGAGGAGTTGTAAATGTTTCTTGTGTAATGTAGCTTGCAAATGCAACTTTTCAGAGTCAAATGCTCTGTTTGTTTTGTTTTCCTATTTTCTCCCCATGGGTTTCAAGGGGAGGAAATCAAGTACTCCAGCTCCAGTATGATGTATGTGTGCTTTGGGGAAGTGATCCTATGCCATCTCCAGGTAGTTGAAGAGGATTTGAGATGGCCTACAGATGGCCTCTGGAGCTTTCTATGGTTCTAACTTGGGCCTCAGGGGCAGATGGCCCCAACCCTGCCATCAGAGATCACTTCTGTTGGTGGGAAGGCACCTCTACCTATCCCCTCTTCCCATACAGTTGGCAGAGGACTGGGGTTTAGGAATGGATTTTCCTGTAGCCCATGATAACTGGCAAGTCCTTCAGCATTTAAAAAAACAGAGTTTTAAGCCTGTTCAAGACAAGGACCTAGATGGAACATCTCCAGTGCCAGTACCTCCCATTGCCCCAATGCCAGAGACAGCTTATTGCTGTTGAGATGACAATATGAACACAATGAAGAATCTATAGCAAATGGTTAACTCAAGGCTCCCTATAAATGAATAGTAGCAATTTCATTAACAAAGGAGGCTATTTTCCCCTGATAATTTATAGATTAATCATCACAGGGAAGAAATAACATCTTCCATTGCTTCCCCCTCCCCCTCCCCCTTCTTCTCAAATACAAATATTTTGTTCATTTATTCCCATGTCCTTGTGAAGCTGGCCCGGCTGCACTCATTTTATAGCTCATCATTTAAATTAACTTGCTAAGCGTTGAGTCACTGGATGGTCTGAGGCACTATCTGGTCCATCGGAGGAGCCTCAGCTAGTCACATGACAGCTCTCATTAGCAAGAGGCAGCAACTCAGCTGTGCTGCCTTTGATAAGCCCAGCTCCGTTCTCACAAGTACACCGCCAAGCAATTAAAACAGCAAAGGGCCCCTTTTCTCCCCACCATCTCTTTTTCTTCCTTTTCCGAACTTGAATAAAAATGATTTGATAAATTATTCTTTTCAGTGTTAAACACTTGGGGAAAAGGGAGGTGGAGGATGGGAGGGGGGACAAGCCGGGAAAGGGGCTGGGAGGAAGTCATTTCTGAGGACTTGTTATTTTCATGAATTCCCAACTCACTGGCAATCAGGCCAAAATGACTGGTGAGCAGTTGCTCTGACAACACTTGCCTCCTGGGCTTGCTTTGCCTCATGAAGGGCTACCATGTAGGGCTGGTCCAAAAGGCTCTGCTGCTTGTGAAAGTGCAACAGATGCCACCTCTTCCCTGCCCCATGTTAAGGTGTGGAGCAGTGAGACTGTGCCAGTTATGTGTGCCACTGAGCGGAGACATTCTGCTCAATGGCCTCTCTGGGATTAACAGTGCAATACAATATGCAGAGGCTGAAGTCCTTTCAAGCGCATCCTCACCACACCCAGACTCAGAGGCTTGGGGCTTTCCTGTACCCTGCTGTGCAGAAACTCACAGGCTTGGAAGAACACTGGGGGCAGATTGCTCTTGCCACTCTTTGGAGGGAAGGGAAGGAGACTGGATCGGCCTGACCCTCCAATCTTCTCCTCTCTTCACATATAGGAATGCCCCCTCACCTGAGTCTCAAAAGGGTTTTTCCTCCCAGTCATGGAGAGGCAGCAGACAGGGTTGCAAGGGGCACAGCTCTGGCACTGGATCCCCAGCTCTCCCTTCTGAGGTTGGAACATTATCTTCTAACTTGAAGCAGTTTTCTGAGCCATCCTATGGTCCATAGGATGCTGTTCTAGCGACAATAGGATTATTCTTTCAGTGCCTGAAAAAAGTTGTCCTTGCATTATTTTCAGAATCAGCTGCCTGAGCGACCCACATCACTTTGCCTGATTGCAGAGATGGTCTAAAATCAATACTGGGCACAGGTAGGTTAAAACAGGGGTAGGGAGAAGGCAATTTCTCAGGTGGTGTTGCACCTGCCTGCACAGGGAATTCTGCTTGTGTTCAGGCAAATGTGAACAGAACTCCTTTTCTAGTCTTGGTGGTTCAGCAAAGCAAGGTCTGACCCGACACAGAGACAACAGGGATCCCAAACTGGCATACACGTGTGAATAACTTCATCACTTGAACCCATTTTGGTTCTTCATTCAATCTCTTGAACATCTGAACACAGCTCAGTATATCTTGTACACTTGGCTTGTGACTGCTGGATGCTGGGGTTCTTCTAGTGGAAAATGAAGCAAAACCTGCTGACCTAAAGTCTTCTCGTGCCTGAATTAAAACTACAGCTACATATTCAAAAGTTCTTAGGAAATATTGTTGGTGTACACATATTTTGGTGTGTGTGTGTGCGCACATCCACAGTGCTGGCTACTGCTACCTTTTGAAGGCCCTTGGGCAACCCCCCTTAATGCCACCCCCCCCAATGAATCTCCCTTATCACCACCATTCCCTGAAGCAGAGCAAAAACTCACCTGAACAGGCAGGTTGCAGTGGGGAAGAAGAGGAACAACTCCAGGAGTTCTTGTCCTTCACCCCTGAGGTGGTGTGGGTTCTCACCACCTACTCTCAACACCAACCATGTACCATGAAAAACCATCCTGGGTGAGATGTAAGGCAACCCTTCTTGTCTCTCCTCTTGTGGGAGTGGCAGATCTGAAGTGGCTGCAGGGTCTAACTGAGACCCTGTTTCAGACATTGCTCATTACATAATGAGGAAAGTTTGCTGCATTTCAAGATCAACAAGCTGTTTCCAGTCCCTTCATACCATCTAAAACATACCAGCCATTACATTCTTCCTCACCCTCCTCTTCATCTTGGGCTGATATAATCTTTCCTTCCTTAATTTGGGCAAAGAAAAGCAGGTGTAAGCAACACAGGGCCTATGCTAGGATATATTATATCCTCTGAGTTATATCTCTGGGCAAGTTCAGCTGTTTTGAGGCTAGTAATTTTGCTGGCAGGAAGAGGGGAGCAGAGAAATGCTTTTCTTGAAGAAGAAGCCTAGCTACAGCCCACAGGGCATAATTATTTGCACCAGGATACGCTAATGCTGAAGTGCAGTACTCATAGACCCCTCCTCCCCTCCTCCTGGAACTCAGAATAAAAATGGAAATGACCAGAAGCAGAGCATGGATGTGCAAATGATGGACTGGGGAATGGAAGGTTAAATATGAGGACTAATGCAGGAGAAGAGGTGGGAACACTCAATGGAACAAAAATAGCTTTGTACTTTAATGGATGTAGGTCTTCCTCTTAGGGTGTCAGGAGAAGAAATGGGGCAGCAATTGACTCTGATCTGTGAGTTAGTTCAAGGCAATGCTAAAGCTAGGAAAAGGAACACAAAAAGATTTCTCCCCTTCTCTTCCCTGCCCCAGAACCAAGAATAAAAATGGAAATGACTAGAGGCAGAACATGGAAATGAGAATGACACATCAGGGAACAAGAGGATACAAGGAGAGCTAAAGAAGGAGATTTGAGCATGCATATAGGGAGGAAGAGAGAATGGGGTGATGTAGCTCACAACTTTGCATGCAAGGTTCAATTCCCCATATCCCACCCAGAAAGATCTCAAGTAGCTGGACTGGGAAAAGCTTCTGAATGAGATTTGAAGGGCTGCTGTCATTCAGATATTCGGTTAGAGGGAGCAGGGACCTGACTCAGTATCAGGTAAGCTTGTGCACTCAGGATGGTGCTTGTATATTGAGGAAAGTTCTATACAGATGAAAGAGAGCATTTTTACAAACCATGTGAAGCCCTGAACTAAATAAGGCCTCTCCAGGTCACTCTTGGCTGCTGTTCAGACTGGCACACTTGATGATCCCTGGGCCAGTCTTCCCCTAACCTGGTGTGCTCCAGGTTTGTTGGATTGCAACTCTCATCATCCACACCTAGCACAGGCATTGCTCTAGCCTTTTCCTGCCCGAGATTATATTTTTTCCACATCACCTCCACAAAACTATGCTATGAAAATGATTAAGCACAGCAGTGCTGTAGAAGATAGGAATGCAGCAGCAGAAGCCTAAGCGGGGCTGTCCAAAAGAGTCTAGGGGATTCTCATATATTAATGAAGGAGTGACATGTATATATAAGGGACAATATAAGGGGCAACAGGGTGACAAAGGCAGCAAGGCCCTCCACTTTCCAGTTTCCACCCCTACTTTGGATTCCATGTGTATCCTTCATGAAGAAGCAGAGGGTAAAGCTTGGAGTTGATAAATTATACATTTATTTTTTCTTTTGAAAAAGCATAGAAACAAACAGTTGTGCAGGATTATTTCAAAGTTAAGCTTTCCTTTCCTTTCCTTTCAGTAGAATTTGGCACATGCTCCAAATTCTGGCAATGGCATGTTTGAATATCTATGCAGGGTGGTTAGAAAAGAGTTGTGGTGCCTTTCTCCTCCTCAAGAATATTTCTCATGCAGGGAGAGTGCAGCCCTCCAATGTGTCTTCCACTTACTGACACCCAGGGAATGTTTTATGGATGAGGCTTCATCACCTGTTGGCACAGGGAGTCGAAAGCACAGTTGCTGGTGATGGATGGCTCCTCAAAATCTGCACTGTGTCCTCTGTGTCTCTCCGCCATCTCTCATTAACATGCACCATTTCAATAGCTTCCTTTTGCTGTTGCCTGGACATTCCCTCTTTCCACTCCCTGCACAGGCACCTGACCTCCTGCTCATATTCCACAAAGCTTCTAAAACATTACCACCTCTGCTACCTTTGAAAGGCTCCGTTTTGTTACATTCATTATCCAACTATGTGATTCTCTAGGGAAATGATGGCAACAGCATTCTGTCTCCTCTGCCTGAGTTAAGAGTCAGACTACATGTTCCTTCAGTTGTATAGTATGTAGCTGAGGCTTTTCTTTCTCTATAATCTACCCTAAGTGTGCATAGTCCTAATTCGAACCGGAACCACTATGCATTGGGTGAAGAAGATTAACCCCCCCTCCCAATTATTTGCTTCCCCAAATGCCCCCCCCTTGGTTCAAAAAAGGGGCAAAGTCAATGGCATCAACAGAGGTTCCCCCATGTTTTTTATTCCCCGTTGTGTGGAGGGGCGGGCCGTCAGGAAGCAAAAGTGGAGAGATGCATGCACAATGGTTCCAATCCGAATCAAGGCCCAGTGCACACAAAGTACTCATATGTGTCTAGACATTAATCTGTCTGTCTGTCTGTCTGTGTTCCTTTGATATTCCTGAATGACATTCCAAACAATTAAGGTAATGTGTAGTTTGACACACTGAGCATCAGGACAGAACTCAGATAAGTCCCAGTTAAGGTGCTCCTTCCCATGAGGTCTATTATACAATCATCTTGTCTGTTTAAGATAATTTAAAGTGTAGCCTGTGTGTGTTAGATTTTCTACTTGTAAACTCTCCCTTGTTTTCCTACCCTTTCTGTCTATTTTCCCCCAGAAAGTCCCATAAGCAGAAAAAGATTAAATTTCTGCACAATGTGTATTGATTGATAGCATTAGGAGCTGCCCATCTAGAACATGGATGGACAACCTGTTGTTTACACTTAGAAAAAGGTCAAGGCGGATGTTGAAGATATTCCTAGCGCATTTCAGCCAATTCTTTCCTTTCAGGATGATAAGAGCAGACGTAGGACAAGACAGCAATTGATCATGATCCATGAGTTAGTTCATATACTGTAGTAGTTTACGCATTGATACTGATTCCTTGTAGAAAATGAAACTGAGTGATCTGAGGGAGAATCCAATATCTGGACACACATCCTTCTTCCATTTCCACGGCTTTCCCCACAACAACCGATTTTTAGATAGTTGCCTGGCTTTTATGCACTTTACCCCCATTATAATGGTTGAAATCTCTGTCCTAAGGCTCGGTTACTGAAACTAAGGACTTTGTGCTACAAAATGCTAGTATTGTTTTAAGTTGGTGCCACCCCTTTGGTCATACCCTTTAGACTACAGTCCACCTACCATGGAAGTGTGACCCCAAGAGCATTTCCAAAGTTGATTTTAGGCCTTGAACTGAAAGGTTTCCCACCATACTTCACTTAGCCATTCCCATGCTAATTTTATACTTCGTCCTTCCACCACAGTACAGCCATGAAATATGCAGAACAGATCCCTTCTTCTTCCCTGGAACCATATGAGTGAGGTCTTCCCCATGTGATCAGCATGCTGTTTCCTGGGGTGCCGATATTTGGGTTAGCAATATACCAATATACTATTGGTTCTACCCATGCAATTCCTAGGCTGTAATGTTATGGTGTCACTGGAGAAGACCCTGATGCTGGGAATGATTTACAGCAAAAAGAGAAGGGGACGGCAGAGGATGATGTGACTAGATGGAGTCACTGGGGCAGTGGGTGTGGGCTTGGGTGGCCTCTGAGGAATGCTGGAGGACAGGAGAGCCTGGAGGAATGTTGTCCATGGGGTTGTAATGGGTTGGGCATAACTTTGTGACTAAACAAACAATATTATGGTGATGGCATGGGAAGAAGTGGGGAATTTCTTCCTGCAATCCTGTGGTAATGGACAAAAATAAGCATGTCTAGAGAGTAAGGAGTCCTGCACTTGCTTTAGGCCCTTCTGGATAGCCTAAACATGCAAGGGATGGTTTCTGTAGCAGTCATATTCATACATCTCTCTACAGATTCCAGCAACAAGCCCACAGTCAATCATATTTCCCTCCTTAGGATCATCAGTAGAAGGGAAAACCAAGTCCAGAGAGACCTCATGCAGGTCATCCTCCCAGTTTCCTTAGGAAGCCTCCATTATAGCTATGGGCAACCTTGATTTTAACATTTCAAGGTCCCTTGATGGGAACTACTTGATAACTGGAGACATCTCGCTGTCAGGAAGAATATTGCAGTGATTCAGCTCCATTTTCTCATTCATTTAATCATTTCACTCCTGGTTATAACTAAAAGCTCGGCAAATAGTGCATAATGAATCATTCATTAGATTAATGTCTTGAATTTATTCTCCCTTCCAAATCATTAGGGCCCGGATGCAGTAAACCCCATGGAGGCTAGTGAAAAAGTCACATGCTTCATATTGGGTTTGTAGAGATGTGGATTTTTCCCCTGTCTCCCACTTCTGGATTTGCCTGTCTTCTTGATTAATTTTTGTTATGGGAAAGGAATAAATTTTTGATCTGCAGCTTGTTTTGGAAGCAGATTGTTTCAATTTTCCACCCAGGCTTGACTGAATACTGTGGTCCCACACCACAGTACTTCCAGAATCCATTTTCACAACCCAGGGAGTTTAACACTAGGAATCAATGTCTGCATGATAAGAGAAATTGCCTATCCTATCAAATAAAATTCAAAATCTGTTTGATATGATGAGATCAGGTACTTCTCACTATATATATATATATATATATATATATATATATATATATATATTTAAAATGAATAACAACTTTTTAAAATAACCCATTTGGTAAGCCTCCTCTGCTTCCACAAATTAGAGAAAGGAGTACACCTATTTCTAGGGGTAGACAAACCTGTCAGACAAACCTTCTTACATCTTTGTACTTGTTTGAATCACAAGTCCTTTCCATCCCAAATGGGATGATGAGCATATTAGTAAATTCTTATCAAAACTGAATTGCAGTGACATTCTCACATTCTGACCTAGTAAAATTCAGTATTCCTGAAACTGCCTGCCATAGAGCTGTGAAAGGTGCAAAGCCTGTAAGGAAAAGAAAATAAATAAAAATAAAGTGTCCTAATCTAGCACCATGGAAATGAAGAAATACACAGGGATTCAACCAGTCTTTCAGCAATAAAATAATAAATGCCTTGGGTGTGATAGCCAAAAGTGACAGTTTTGCTTTTGCCCACATTTTTTTTTAAATCCCACATTGTTTTCAATCTGAATATGGCTAAAGATGCAAAATGCATTATTATACAAACAAGCTAACTAACTAAAAAATAATGTTCTCCTGTATCATACATCTTTTCCTCATACACAGAAGCAACAGGGAGCTGGGGATTCCTACCTCAATGTGTATGCTTATCCACTTTCCCCCAAAATTCATAGAAATTATCCATGGTTCTGAATGAGGCTGCGTGAAGAAATGGTTTGGGGGTCAGAATCTGTCAGCTTCCCTGGGCTCGGCTTCCTGGATCCTGGTGTGCTTTGCAGTGGCTCTGATTCGAAGTTCCTCGGTAAGTGAGCCCAGGGTTCATGGGGCACTGGCCGGAAATTGAGCCCCATGTGTTGCGCAACCAGCATCCTCCTCTTTGGGCAGCCTCCCTCTTCACACGAGCACTGGCCAAGCAGCCTCCCTCTTCCATGCTACCCACAGTCACCATTTCTCCGGCTGCTCCAGTGCAGAAGAAGCTTGTCACATGTGACCGGGAGCCCACAAGCATTTGCAGACTCTTCCTCAGCTCACCTTGGAATACTTGGGTGAGCACAAAAGGGAACTTGTGAATGCTGGGAGAGAGGAATTCTGATAGGGTTTATCCTAACCCTGGTACTAAACTCAAAATCAGACTGTGTTCACATGTCATGACAAGCAACCCTGCATGGCGACTACAGGTTGTGTTTTTTTGCCTTGATGTGCCTGGCTGCTGATCGAGTTCCTTTCTCCTACCATGTCTTTTCCTTTCAGTCCGTCAGGATGTAACCCAGGAAGAAATAAGTCTCTTCTCCTTGACAGCTGCCCTTGTGAGTCACGTTTGGCTCATTGTGGCAGTCAAGCAGTGTCTGCTTTGCAAACAGGACTCATGCCCTGAAGCACAACAGAGGGGACGAGGGTGTTGATCAAGCACTCTCACCTCCTACTCCCACTCTGTGAGGGACCACTGGAGTGGGGGGAGGCCTGAGCCACACTAAGTCAACAAGGGGAACATCAGCTGAGCAGCACCATGGAAAGGCGCATTATGGCTCAGCTGATTCCCCCAGTGCCCTTCACACATACCTCATGTGTGTGGGTGGAGGGAGAAACAGCCATGCAGTGGTGCTCAGGAGGGGTGGTGCACCTCAACTGCTTCCCTGCTGCTCCCCCATTTTCACTTCCACTTAGGACAGAAGCCTCCCAGTCTAGGGTTCACCCTTTCTCACAAGCAAGAGCAAGAGAGCTACACTAGGCCGTTTTGTTTGTATTGTATTTCCCCCACCTTCATTTGCATGCTCCACCCCATCTTCAGCTCCAACCACCACTAGAATACAGGCCCAGAAAGTTTATCCTAATAGAATTTGGATCTGTGCTGGAAAGAAATTTGGCAGCCCAGCATAGAGCTCAGGGATTCAGCTAAAAATCAGAAAGTACCAAACTGAAATCTCACCTCTACCATGAACTCACTAGGTAGCCTTAGGTAAGCCCTACTTCCTCAGACTCAGTTCCTGCCCATTGCTGCAATATAGGCGATAATAATACTGACTTACCTTATTGCAGGAGGAGTGAACCTCCAGCCCATGGATTGAATGTGGCTGGTAGGACCTCCACACCAGGCCTACAGCCCCCTTCCCCCTCCATGCAGCAATTAAGTTGTATGGAAAGGTGATAGTCAGATCACAAGATCGGCAGTTGCCTCTTCCTAGGGTAAGAGATGGGATGTGATCTCTGAGATCATGCTCCCTGCTCACAATAGGGCATGATGGAACCTGTACCACATGAAATGGGCCGATAGAGAGGGCTTTTCCCACTGTCGGCCGCAACAACTTGATTATCTATTAATTCTATAAAATGACCATACAGATCACCTTGCAGAGAAAATAAGAGAAACAAGTCCCTTCCCTGAGGAACTTCAGTCAGATTTTGACAGGAGGGACAAAAATGATGAAGAGTAATGTAGGACAAATAATCTGATGCATACCTACTGTTACAGGTGCTTAGGTTTTGCTCAGGTTTGGGCTGAGGACTAAGAAACTGAACTAAGGTTTCATGAAAATGGCTTGCCCAGAAGAGATGCTTGAAGGGAAGATGAGAATTGGGCAAGTTTGGTGGGAGGTTGACTCTACCTAGGAGTGGAGTGCTCAAGAAATGATGGGCTGAACTCTTTAAGGAAATAAGAGGGTTTGGAGCATTGCCAGATAGTAAAAGATGGAGGAACAAAGCAAAAGTTGGTTAAGGTGAGAGATTTTAGGAATCTACCAAGTTTGGAACCTTTCCTCATAGGGAACTTGATCCAGTAACACTTGGTCATTTTGATTATCACTTTATGCATCTTTTTCAGCTATACAACACTCATTCTGAGGTACAATGATCAGAACTGCGTGAAGTATGTCAAGAATAAGTCACACCATAGATTTGTTTCATGGATGAAAGGTGGTAGACAATGAATCTAGGTCACATCAAAATACCTTAAGGTCATCACAATTTTTTTTGCATGTGCGCACACTTAACCAAATTAGATTATTCACTATTTCTCCTCTCCAGATTTGTTTCAACCACTTTCTGTGAGTTTCTATACACTAGTTAGCAGGGGCAAACTAAGGAATTGTGAATTAATGTAACTTGAAGTCACTGAAGTTCTCTGAATTCCATATCATTCTGGCTTGAGTCTGTGTCAGATTTCTTTTTTTGCACAAAAATCTATGCATATTCTCTTGAAACTATTTCTAAAGGTGTGCATACATTGTGTACGGCTTTGCAATGATTTAAATGTATTTCTGCATGTTTTCCAAATGTATGCAAAATACCATTTTTTCATGTGCATCTTTAAAATGTATGCAAGCTTTCAAACACTCTTCCTCTTGGTTTGAGAATCACATTGTAAACTTGGAAACTTCTACTGAACAGACTTCTCCAGGAGACTGTGTTTGAGTCCTTGATCAGACTAGAAGGTATGGGCCAGATTAATGCTGATCCAAGCCAGGGTGAAACAAATTTCTGATACATCAATAGGGTAAACATACAGTCAGATTCTTGGTGTGTGTGCTGAGGAAGCAAAACTCAGAGGTGTAATTTGGAGAAAATAAATGGTTTTATTCTCTTCTCTGGAGTAGTGTTGGATCTGAGAAGCTTTAGGAAAATCAGGTGGAAGTCCCTAATTGAATCTTGCCTTTTCCAGGAACTTCCAGGTGGCCTTACCCAAGACACCATTCCTCCGGGCCTCAGCCCACTCCTGGTAAAAGATTTTTCAGGGAGGATAATAATACTGACTGACTTTATAGGGCTGTTGCAAGGATTTCAACAAGATAAGATAAGTGAAGCACTCTGAGAACTCTAAAGAGATATTTGCAGGGCATCATTCTTAAATTGTGCATCCTGACTTCTGCTGCACCAGTTTTAGTGAGTCACATCAAAATGTTCATGCAATGTCCATTTATATGAGTGCAGCTGAAGGCATAGTGCTGACATTTTTCCAAGAAGTACATGCATTTCTATGAGTAGCAAGAGTCTGTTGGAACAATAATACAGAACTAAGTTTTATATGTCTGGTATGGATTGTATCTCATCTCTGAGTACCACATAGTTCTATCCGGATCCCTTGTGATTACTTAAGCATCCTGGTGTGCTTATCCCATCTTTCCAGATCAAAACACCATACCATGAAAAGAAAAGGAAGGAAAAGAACAATTTGGCTTTCTGCTCCTTTTAATTCCAACCCTAATGTCTGCACTCCCTCTGCTGGGTTGTATATCTCTTTGCAGCCAAACTCAGTGGAAACTTCTGTAACAAGACCTGTATAAGATACATGGGTTCTGAAGAGTGGCGAGTGTATTGAACATTTCAGTGAATGCAAGTCCGACATGAAACATGTCTGTGCAAGAATTAACAAAGCCAGCTAATTACCCTGCTAAGATTGTATCAGGCTTGAAACAGGAAAAATTACAGCAAAAATAAATACAGCAAAACACCCCATTTCACAGTGCAGAAAAAGGCAAGGACACAAATCTCACTTTAACTCTGGGATTTGGCCAAGAGGTTGTACTCTTCCCTACCATCCAGGTGACCTACTTTACAAAAGAAAGCTCTCTGTATTGGAGAGCTGGAATGTAGGCCTCCACCTGAAAGTGTCCTCTAGTTAATAAGTTTCCAAGCTCAAACCTATTTTCAAGAAAAGGGGTGAGAGCAGCAGGAAACGTTAAGATGTCCATCAACAGACATCAGACTTAGCAGACATACAGATCAGTCTTTTATCATAGTGAGATGTACTGTATTTCTATAAATTTCTATTTACAGGTGCAGATACCTATGCAGCTACATTTGTACATACACTGGTGCCCTATTTTTAGTGAGGCACTTCTTTTTTGGCAGGGCATAAGTGGGAGAGCCACTCTTTGCAACGCCCCCCCCCCCACTTTCCTCTCAATGTATGTATGCATTTACTGCCTTTGACTTTATATACATAGCAAATAACATTCAACTCATTTCCCCTACAAAACAGTATAGTACAACATTGGGCAAGGTGCTTGAGTGGGTGGTGGCCAGGCAACTCCAGGCTCTCTTGGAGGAAACTGACCATCTGGATCCATTTCAGCCTGGTTTCAGGCCTGCCTATGGAACTGAAACTGTCTTGGTCGCCCTGAACGATGACCAGTGCAGGGAAAGGGACAGGGGACTGTGTCCCTGTTGGTTCTTCTGGACCTCTTGTTGGCTTTTGATGCCATCGACCAGATAGACTCCTGGATAGGCTGGCCAAGTTGGGAGTTGGAGGCACTGCTTTGTGGTGGCCAGTCATTACCTGACTGGTCAATTCCAGGAGGTGGTGCAGGGGGATTGCAGCTCTATACCATGGCAGCTTTGCCATGGAGTTCTGCAGGGTTCCATTTTATCCTCCATGCTCCTTAACATCTACATGAAACAGCTGTGAGAGGTCATCCAGAGGTCTGGACTGCGGAGTCATCAGTATGCTGATGACACCCAGCTCTGCCTCTCTTTCCTATCTAATCCAGGTGAGGCAGTGGCTGTTCTTAACTGGTGCCTGGCCAGGGTGATGGGCTGGATGAAGGCCAATAAATTGAGGTCCTATTGGTGGGCAATTCAGCCTTTCAGGTAAGTGATTTTAGCCCTGTTCTGTATGGTGTTGCATTCCCCCTAAAGAACAGGGTGTGCAATTTAGGAGTGCTCCTCAACTCAGCTCTGTTCCTGGAGTCTCAGGTGGTGACAGTGGCAAGGAGCACTTCAGCTTCAGGTGATCTATCAACTGCATCCTTACCTGCATGAGCAGTGCCTAGCAACAGTGACCCATGCCCTGGTAACTTCCCAATTGGCCTATTGTAACTTGCTTCAAGGAGCTGCCCTTCAAGGTGGTACAGATACTTCAATTGGTCCAGAATAGAGTGGTCAGGATGTCCATGGGGACCAGCAGGTATGCACATATAATGCCGGTCCTTTACCATCTTCACTGACTGCCAATTGAAGCCTGAGCCCAGTTTAAGGTGCTGGTGATGACCTATAAAGCCCTAAACAGCTTAGGACCTGGTTATCTGAAGGAGCATCTCCTTTCCAATGTTCCTTCCTGCCCCTTAAGATCTGGCGCAGAGGTCCTTCTTCAGGAGCCCTCCTTTAAGGAGATTAAGAGGGAGGCTACCCGGAGAAGGGCCTTCTTGGCAGTGGTGTTCTGGCTATGGAATGTACTTCCCAGAGAAGTTCCCCTGGCACCAACTCTGCATTCCTTTTTGCACCAGGCTAAAACCATTTTTATGCACCCTGGTTGATTAGGTTTTAATGTGGGTTTTATTTATTGGATTTATTGGATGCTATGCTTTATTTTAATCTGTTTTTATTGTAAGACCATTCTGAGACTGTTGTAGTTGGATGGTATAGAAAAGTTTTAAACAAACAAACAAACAAGAATTTTCAAAATCATGATTTGAACTATTCTTTAAAAACTGTATCTTTGGGGCATGTGCGGAGGAAAGGGACAGGGCAACTTCACCCACCTTATCACCATTTTTTCCATTCCACTTTCCTGTCTGCTTTGCAGTCTAGTAGGAGAGGACAGTCCATTCTAGCCGCATGCTCCACTACTATGCAACGTTTAGGTCTGGACATCAGAATTCCCCCAGTCACAGGCAAAAGGAGTTGCTAACCGTCTGGGAGATTCTCTGGGAGAAAAGCAGCAACCACCCAGTGGTTTTGAACCAGTTCTCCTGAACCCAGAAGGACTGGCTTAAGGACTGGGCACATCCTCCTCAGCATCACTTTGAATTTGCATGTTGCTTTTCCACATGATGTACCCAGAGTGGCTCACCACACAACAGCAATGCAAAGACAAGAATGCACTTCAGTACATCAATTACTGTAATACATCAATTGTCATAATAATCCAGACAATTCATTTCACTATTATAACGTTTAAATTAATTACAAAACAGGCAGTGGCAGCCATTAAGACACTATACCAATTTATATCAATCTGTAATGCGTAAGCGCAAAGCACGGAGGCATTAGCGAATACATAACCTATCACCACTTCCCCCTCAATCTGCTAAATGCAGGAAATAGCAACCAGACTTCTTACCACTTGCAGCCAATGATCTTTCCCAGACGATGCTCTCATTCTGGTGCAGTTCTTAAGGCTCCCGCAAAGACAAAGGAGAGGGGTTTAGCCTCCTCCCTTGTGCTTTGGGTGTCCCTGCTTCTCCTGGGGAGTCCACTGAGACTGTAGGATTATGTACCCTACCACCTTAGAGAACAGGCCTTTTTGAATTTCCCAAAGGGAGAGCTCACTCATGTTTTCTCTCTTCTCTTTTTCTCTGTGTACTATGATAGGGTGCTTCTCTCGAGAGTGGTTGGTGCAGCATGAGAGCCTTTCCCTTCTTACTCCCACCCCTTACAGAGCAATTAGTCTGGGGAGAACCACCAGCACCTTCCACAGGCACAAGCAAGTTGGCCTTTGAAAGCCAAATTGCACTGGGAGTGGGATTAATAGGGGTGTTGCAGCTTGGTGGAGTTCAGTCTTCCCTTGCAGTATGCAGCGAACCTCCCACTGAAAAGCACTTTCCCATGGAGCTATTACAATTTAGGTAAAGCTCCTTACTGCAGCAGGATTTTTTTTTCAAAGTCTAATTTTTGCAGTGAGAGAGAGAGAGAGAGAGAGAGAGAGAGAGAGAGAGAGAGAGAGAGAGATTGGGTGAATCTATGTGTGTCCAAAATGACTGAATTATTGTGTCTGATTCTGTGTGCATGCGCACACACATGCACGTGCACGCACACGAAAGAGAAAGGGAGTAGGAGATGGTGATGCACACTGTATCTACTCTGCCAGCCTTCTCCCTGCTTGGGTTTGCCTCTGGCTTGTGGCTGCTGGAAGGTTACCTACAAAGCTATGCAACTTTCAGACCACACTTCCTCTTTTTACCTTCAAAGACCCTCATGGTTGTGTGGCTCTCATGAGGACTTGCAGGACTTCAGACAAGTTCTGAAAACCCAGAAGACTGCTTTTTCTGGTTGGACTCTCCATTGACCTGAAGTGGTGAGAATGGTAAGGGAAATGATGCAGCCGTTGAGATGACAGAGAAGACAGGCAGGAGGGCAGAAAGGAAGAGGTTCAAGCTGAGGATGTACTTGTTGCTCAGGTGTGAGGGGAAGGACTTGGTCATTCAGGGACCATTTTTGCCTCACTTGTTTAAATTGTGGAAGGAAGCTGTGAGCCAGCATGCTTCAAAAACCTGATCTAGGTTAGGAACTTGAAAATCAATAAAATTATGTTTGTGAAGTTTCTCTGATTTCTACCTTCAAACTCATCCTAACATGTGTCCATATCAGATTACAAGCCAACTCAAGCTTTTGTTGATATTTGATGCTCATTTTTTTCACATTTGTGGGTGTATTTTTGAAGAATGCACTTTTTAATGTTATTGATTATAAGATATTACTGCACATTCTCTAAAATATGTTTTTTCATTTATACATTTCAGAGATGTGCATGATTAAACACACTCTTCTTTTTGATCACAAATTGTAGTGCAAGCTTGGAAAGGCACAGACCTCAACCACAGGTTGCATTCAAATCCACATTCAAGTTTGAGAAGTGCAAACTGGGTAAATTCTGGCCTGAAACAAAGCTATTTCTCATCCATTCCTAATCTCTGGTTGATAAAGTTGCAAAGGAAGATACTAAGTTTGTGTTTAACAGGATTTAAGCAGGATTTTGATGGAGTAAAGGAAAAAGCTCAAGGTTGGTAGGATAACTGTGCAAGCTCAACAAGATATGTAGCCTTGCAAATTCTGTACTAATGAATAGAAGCAGTGACTTGCCTAGCAAATTATGCATTTTCTAGGTGCTGTATCAGACAGGAACCATAGCTCACTGGTACAGCACATGAATGGCATGCAGAAAGTCCTAGTTATTGGCAGCTACAGTTAAAGGGATGCAGTACAAAGTGACATAAAAGACCTCAGTTTGAGATCCTGGTGAACTGCTGCCAGTTAACAGCAGATGAAAAAGCTGTGAGCCAACCAGAAGGGGTTCAAACATACATCTACGTGACTCTTGTACTGCTTTGCTTTTCACGTGCATGTGTGTGAGTGAGGATCTGTCTAGTCTGGTCTAGTATTCTCTCTGCCAAGTGGCCAGCCAGCTGTCTCTGAGGTATCCATGTGCAGGACTAGAGTCCAGTAGTATCCTCCCAATTATGAAGGCTGCACCTCTCAAATTAGAAGGAGGAATTCATTGGTTAGAAAGATAGACTCTTTGGGGTGAAATATGGGCTGTAGAGTTTGTTAATCCAGTTCCCTACAAGAGGCAGCTGCATCCCTTTCATTGTACTGAAACTGTCTAGCTAATTCCTTCATTCACATGACACAGGGATTTGTACACTGTAACTCTAAGCTCAATATAATTGTGCCATCACAGTCTAGACTATTTTCTCCAGCATGCGGAGCTATTATAGAAAGCTGATAAATACCACAATCAATACTGTTCAGTTATTGTACAGATGTCACAAGTGTAACATGATGAGAACTTTATTGGTGCCAAAGCAAAGCCATAACCTAAATACAACATAGTTTGCCAAGCATGACTTTTGAGTGTGTCACTTGTGAATGTGAAGTAGAAAGAAAGCCATTCCTAAACTGAATATGCTTTTTCTAGCCAGTGTGCATTTGTTCCTTTCAATGGCTTTCCTCCACATTCAGTCTCAAGTTATCAGCATTCACAACATGTACATTCTAGTGAATGTAGCTCCTTTTTTCTCCATTCAATTTACAAGCACAGGAAATGCAAAAACTAATTTAAGCATCACTTGAGAAAGTGGCTGAAGGCTCTTGGAGTGAGAAACAGTTTTGTGAAGAGCTTTGCAGACCAAGTCTCTGTATGTTTACATGAAGGTAGATACCACCAAGTTCAATTAGGTTTTTTTCCCCTCCCCTAAATACATTAGAAGAGCCCCACTGGATCATGCAAAAGGCCCATATCTTTCAACATTCTGTTTACACAGTGTCTCTCTTTGAACAGGAAATCCAAAAGCAGATCATGAGAGTAGTGGTACGGTCTCACACATGTTCCTCAGCAGCTGGTGTACATAGGTCCTAAGCTGCAATGAGTGGCTACCTGGGGCCATGGCTTTCATAAGGTCTCCCCTCCCCTTCCCAAAAGGGAAGATTCAACACTGGATATTCCCTGCTTCAGCCATTGCAGAAATTCCTATGGTATCCCCTTTCTGGTATTAGAATCTAAATTTCAGGAAGAGATACAAGGAAGTATGATAGGATTAACCCATGTTTTGGCCTGTACACATGCTTCAGATCTGCACCTCCCCTGACACCAACATAGATTGTTTTGAATGAGGAAGGTAATCAGCTGGAAACAGAAAACCTCAAACTGGCAAAATTGTGGGTATTCAGAGTTCTGATACTGGAGCTCTCACAGAGCAAAGTTCAGACTATAGCTGAAAATTCAAAGTTTGTCTATAGCTGGTTTTAAATATTGTATGCATTTAAGGAAAGATGACCTAAGCTCTACATGTGATAACAGTGGGGGGGGGGGGACAGAGTGTAATGAACTCCTATCAATGGGAGTTGAACTACCTCTCAACCATCACAACTGGTTGTGTTTGCAAAGACTTATGGGAGTTGAAGTCTAAAATATCTGGGGTGGGGGCACCAGGTTTCAAAAGGTTATTTACATGGTTATGTAGCTGCTCCACATTGCTATATCAAATGGTGAAGAAAGTCTTACCGTTACTTTCCAGGTCTCTGATCAAGTTGAAAATGTATGATGGTAATATGTATTTTCCTTATCAGTTGTAGGAACAACACAGATGGCAAGTAGTTATTTGCAGTCTATTTGGACTTTCTGCTTGGTAAATCATTTCTGAATTATCTATTAGGGTCTGTCCCTGAATGGTGGTTCTGTCCACCAGCTTCACAGGATGGGGACATATGCCAATACAATACAATCCTGGATAAGGCCCATTAAAAAGAGACTCAATCCAACGATGGAGATACTGTGTATACATCATTCATCTGTCTAACTAGTGATGTTCTGGGTTGGATTGCACACAATTTAGAAAACCAGGTTCATAGTTTGGGGGTGCATTTGGATCTGTCATTGCCACTGGAGACAGCAGTAATGTTGGCAATATGGAGCTCTTTTACCTTAGGCTGTATTACCAACTATGTCTATTTAGGCAGAGATGATCTTTGCGAACACCCTGAACTGGCAGAAAGACAATCAAGGGGTCCTAGAGCTTTCCCAAGAAGCAAACCTGACAAAACTGAGGCTGCCATACTCTGGACACATCTTGGAAAGGCAAGACTCACTGGTGAAGACAATCATGCTGGTGAGAGTCAAAGGCAGAAGACAAAAAGGAAGACCAAATATGAGAAGGATTGAATCCATAAAGGAAGCCCCAGCCTTGAACTCGGAAGAGCTGAATTCAGCTGCCATGGACAAGACAGTTTGGAGGGCTTTTATTAATAGAGTCCCCACAAGTTGGAGATGACTAGACAGAAGTCTAGCTATAATGTTCAGTGCTCTGATAACCTCTTGCTTGGATTACTAGATTGTGATATACACAGGGCTGCCCTTGACCATGTTCTAGAAATTTCAGCTTATCTGCAACTGGGCAGCAATATCATTAAGAAGGACTAGCCAATGCAGTCATCCATCTACATGAGCTCCCACTCTGTTTCTGAACCTGATTCAAAATGCTGGTATTAATATTGAACCACCTGGGACCAGCTGAAGGATGGTTTCTTCCTACATGTGCCTGCTTGGACCCTGTCTTTGGTGGCCTTTCCCCAGGTTCCTCTGCCTAAGAAAATGAGATGGATAGCACCACTAACAAGATGCCTTTGGTGACCACCAGTTGTGGAATGAGCATTTACAGAGGCTCACTTGACACCTACATTGTGCTCCTTTCAATGCTAAGTGAAGACATTCCTATTTTTCCAGGCATTTCATTCTTTTAGTTTCTGCTGTTTTAAATCTGTTGCTGTATTTTAAGTCTTTGCACCTTCGCTAGGTTTTATCCTGGTTTTCATCAGTATTTTAATTTTCAAGATTTGTATTTTATGTTGGATTTTAACTGTTGTGAACGTCCAGAGAACTTTGGCCATTGTGTGATATAGTAATGAAATAATAAGTAAGGGCTATAGCAGATCACTTGTCCAAAACTGAAAATACTCTCCGTCAAAATCAGGATGCGAAGGCAAACAGGCAATATAGAAAATGACCCAATGGTCAAACAGATGCAAAAACCTAAAGGTTACTGCAAAACAGTGTCCCAACTGTAGCTAGGATGCATATTACTCACATGCATGGATGTTTAGGCAAGAAGTGTATCTTTCTCACTGAATGCATGGTGCTTCCAGCTTCACATGCATGCATGTGTGTAAACTGGTCCCTTACCTAAGTTTCAGACTTCTCCATAAGCCTCTGCTTCCATGACGAGCTCAAGATACAATCTCTGTCACCACTACGCTTGTTCTGCATGCAGATTTGCTACGGAAGATGAACTGAATTGTAGGAGAAATCATTTCACATTAATTCTGTAGTTCTGCTTTACTTGAATGACTTCCAGCGCACCTGTATTTGATGAATACAAGGGAAGCACCAGGAGGATGCCATAGCTAACCTTAAAAGGAAGGTGCATTCTAAGCTTCTGTTTGTGCTGTTCTTCCACCATGTGCTTCTGCCAGAGAGTTCATTCATATTCAGTGGCAAAAGTTGTTCAAAGCAGCCACATTTTCCTTCTTATGACCATTTTACAGGCTGCACAGTAATGATTTTTTTTGGCCAGCAGATGGCAGAGGAGTTTCACTTTTAATCTCATTTTGAAATAAATAAATAGATAAATAAATGGGATAGTGGTACCATTCGCAGTCACAGAGAGCTGAAGGCATCAAAAGTGAAGGCTTCAAAGGGGTTGGGCAGGCTATTCTTCTAATATTGCAGGCTCTGTATCTGATCTGCAGTGTTTCTGTGTGCAACTCTGGAAAGAAGAACTTCTGAGCCCCATCCCTGGCTGTGCTTATCATTCCCCAAACACAGATGCCAAAACTACTTCTTTCATCCTAAGCCAGACCCCTTCCTCAGCTTCATTTCCTCCAGCTGCTACCCTCATGATTTCCAGCTTAGCTCTAGGGTTTCCTCTTCGGACTCTCATCGGGATGCAGTCAGTCAATTGTGACCCAATTAATCTATCTCAGTGGTGAGCAGTTTAGAAAGGTCCTACAGATTGTATCCAGTGTGTGATGAGTGTCTGTGATTTAAAGACCTGGGGTACAGAGTCCAACAACTATTAGGTCATTGCATAAAGGTTTACCATATGATCCTTATGGGGAAGTGGCTAGCTGAAGCCTGTGACCATCTCTTTAACCACAACACTTCAACACTGAAACACAGCTACACATACCCTGTTCAAAAATCTAAGAAAGCAAATGCTAAGCTTCATTGTGTGGGAAATGAGATTCACTTGCCTCCCCACATACATGAAGGCCCCATGCTGTAAGCTTCCTTAGCTAAGTGGCTGTCCCATGACCCCCAGCCCTCTGGCTCTCCCCTAGGCTGGCAGCAGAAAAGAAATTAGCTGCATCTGTGTGGGAGAAAGTGACTTTTCCTGTGAATAAAATGACGACCTTGCACAAAGCTTGTATGAATGATGCAGGGCTTGAATTTGTCAAGCAAACATGGTAATATTCTCATTTTCTTATTGATTTGTGTGTGGGTTGGATTCATAAACACCTGCTCTGTACTATTAAATCTCTAACAGGCAGTTGTTCTTCATTCACATCAATCACATTAGGAGACAAAAGCTTCTTTCATTATGAAAAGATTGGCTGGATCCTGGAAATTGACTAAGGACTTCAGCCCTGCTGAGCCATGCCTTGGCTTTCTATAAAAGAGAGGAACATGGAACAAACATGATCTGGAGAAATAAGCAAAATGGTGGTCACTAAAGGAATAACCAGCTTTTGCATGGGAAGCACTGCTTCTCAGAACATTTTGGATTCATATCCTCCTCTCTATCTATGAGGAACACTGCCTTTCTCATGCTGGAGGATCCAGGTCTCATAAGCTATTTGGCTGAGAGTATAGATATTCAGAATACCTTCATCAGGTCCATCCTTCCCATTAGGCAAAATGAAGCAGTCACCTGAGGCAGCTGGTGCTGTGGGTTGGGACTAGTGGCAAAATGTTGGGAAAATGAAGTTATGTGAGGCAGATGGCCTGTTCCACATCTCTCAAACTAGCCTGCTGCTGTTAGGTGTGGTGGAAGACCCAAGTAAGAGTCAACCAACAGTGGTCATTTTTTGTGCCCAAAATTGGCTAGGGCTCTATCTTTGCCTCAGGTAGTAAAATGTAGGGGGCACATGATATCACTCTATGAGCAACTCAAAGGCTGTCACAAAAAGGGAGATCAAAATCTCTTCTACTTGATACCAGAGTGTAGGATGTCATGAAATCCAGATTCAGGCTAGATATCAGGAATAGTTTCCTCACTGTCAGAGCAATACAACAGTGGAACCAGTTGCCTAGAGAGGTGGTGGGCTCTCCCACACTAGAGACATTCAAAAAGAAACTGGACAGCCATCTGAGTGGGATGGTGTAACATGGTGTCCTGCAACAGCAGGTGGTCGGACCCAATGGCCTTCTTTTCTCCTTCCAACCCTGCCATGCTATGATGCTATGATATGTCTTGGGCCAACCCTGGCTTGTATGCATCCTGTTGATGTTTGCAAGAATTATTAGTGAAGATGAGAATCAAAGGCAAAAGGGGCGGAGCAAAAATGCTAGCATATTTTAGCATAATACTGATATGGACATATCAAACTTTTAGGAAGGATTGGGGGAGCAGCAGAAACGCTTGGAAACCACCCTCTGGTTAGGGAAAATAGCATGGGACCAGGAGAGGTGTGAGTGGCCCAGCTCTAGGCAACCTCCAGAAGCTGGATTTGGTCCATGTTCTGCAGTGTAACACCTCTGCAGTTGACAAAATGTACAAGGAACAGGCCTATCCACTATTATCTATGACATCTAAAATAGAACTTGCATGTTTAGATACAGTGTATGCCATTTGATGGAGATGAACAAATAGAGGGGATAACATTGCCCATGAATTGCTGGAGACCTTTGGTTAGTCACTGCTGAAATTCAGACTGATGGACCATGTGGATTTAATCTGGTTCAGCAAAGCCATTCTTTGCCCAGGAGATACAGAAATACATGAAAATGGGGAGCCACTACCAGTCAAGGAAGGAACACATGAGTAAATTATTTTCCAAAATTCAGGCACCAAACTCCCCAAGTTCTCTTCCATATTTTCTGAATAGCTTTTTTCCAAAGCAGGTTTATCTAAGGGTCCTGTTGAAAGTTGTGCCATTTTGTCTTTCTGCAGTAGCACTGCAGCATGAGGTTCCTTGTGAGCAATGCAGGCAAAGAGTAAAAATTAGAGATGGAGGGGAAAAGGGGAGGAGAGAAGCCAAAAGGAAGATAGTGGAAGAATGCGTCATGTTGATTCTTCACTATTTTCTTGGATTTTCTGTACCTCAGAAAATGAACTGGAAGTGGGAATAAATAAGCTGATTTCTTACTGGGATTCCCTGTCCCACTTCAGTGCTGTGGCTAACCCAAGAAAAATGGATGAATGAAATGCACAGAAAAATGCTCACATAGCGATGAGCTAGCTTCACTCTCCAGGTCTTCAGTCTGGGGTGGTGGAGGAGGGTGTCTCATCATGGGTGACACAAACATACAGAATTTTCTATTCTTCATACACAAAGGACACAATCCTATGGATACTTAGACAGAAAAAGTCTGAGAATTCACAGCTTTTCCAGGCTAATGTAGTTGCTGGGGATTTGTAGGGCTTCTTGATGTGCCCTGTACAGAATAACTGCTTTCAGCATATTATCAGGAGATCTATGAAACAAATAATGCCAGCTAGATGCATAATGCTAATCTTGCTCAGCTTAGCCCAAAGAACCAATGGATTTCGTAAACCCTGAGGCAGTAGTGATGAACTAAAAATGCTGCTCTGTTAAGCCAATTCAACAACTCATGCACAACGGTTATCCAGATTTGCATTATAATGCTTGGAGAGATATCTATGTCTTTGAACAGGGGACATAATATGCAATTATGCCAATTACAGATAATAATTTGCATGCAGTGCCCAACAATTGTTTAGATCTGCCTTGCAAAAACTAGATATACACTTCTGTGGATAAGCATCTCAAACATGCAGTGTCGCTGGGCAAGAAAGTGGTAATAGCTGCTGAAGCACAGAGATGGGTTTGCTCATAATTCATGTACCCCTTCCATTCAAAGTCCTGCTATATCAACTCTCTCCCCCTGCCACCGCCTCTGTCTCTGTCTCTCTCACAGAGAGAGAGAGAGAGAGAGAGAGAGAGAGAGAGAGAGAGAGAGAGAGAGAGAGAGTGAGAGCGAGAGCGCACATGCAAGCAATTTCTCCAGTGTATATACTTGGGCAGAGACCTTCCAGTCCAGCTGATATGACTGCAGAACATTTTGAATCTGAAAGATAATTTTACAAATATGCACTTAAAGTCAGAAACCTAAGGTCATTCCTTGCCAATAGGTTTCTCTGATAGTGTTTGGGCTTCTGCTCTCCTCCCACGCAACCTCAGGGTATTTTTTTGTGCATCAGCATCATTCCAGGCCTTCCAACAGACTCTCCTTAATTAGGTGTCCATATACCCCACCGCAATAGCAATATTTCTATCACCTTTTGCATCTACATGTGCTATTCATTATTATATTGTCATTCTTTTTTCTGGTTACAAAGAAATGCATTGTTTGCCTCATCTCCACTGTATCCTCACAATAATTCTGTGAGGTGGGCTAGACTGAGAGTCAGTGCTTGTCCCAACAATTACCCAGTGAGCTTCATGTCCAAATAGGAACTAGTACCAGTTCTCCCAGGTCCCAGTCCAACTAACCACTACACTGCTCTGACCTTCCTTCCCCTGTGGCCTCTCTATTAGCCCCATGACTCTCTGACTCTATTTCAACACCACCATCTTTCCACTTCTGCCCCATTTTGTCTCCTGCTCCTTCCATCACACTTGCTGGTCTCCACTGTACCCGTGCAACTGTACCTGTTTTGATTATAGCCAAAGGGTCATGTTATGTCCCAAGTTCGATGGTATATGTCTCTGAGCCATTCTGGGCTTGTAGCAAAAGCAAATTCCACATACATGAAATAGACTGACTATGCACATATCTGCGTTAGATAGGACCTTCTCAAGTGGTGGCTCCTAAGTTCCAAGTCTGTGGAACTTGATTTACATGTCCTCAGTCTGCAAATGGTAAAAGATGAATTTTAAAAAACCTTCATATATTTATTATGAGTGTGGTGGTGGTAGGGTCTTTTTCCTGATTGTTAAATGGCTACCAGTTTGAAAATCAGTGGAGTCTGACACTTTAAGGATATTTCTTTTGTTGCTGTTTTATATATTTTGAACTAGATTGTCTTCACAAGTTTACGTTTCCACTGTCAGATTATCATTTTTGACTTTTGACTTCATATATGTGCCACTACAGGAGGGAAGGCCATAATTAATTAATTAATATCAATAAATACATATTGAAATTGGTTTAGAATTATGGCAAAAAGAATTATGGTAAATTGGATTAAAATTTTGGTAAATACGAAGTGTCATGATACTAGGACTTGAGGAATACATGCTGCTGAAACCACATGCTGGCCATTTTCTCTAGTACCCCAAAGAGAGCTGTGCTGCTATCTCTCTGTCTTGGCCGGAAGCAGCTCTGCTGTTCCATTTCTAGCTCCCTCTGTAGGCATCCTTTGTTCCTAACCTGCCGACTCCATCCTCGGTGCGGCAGTTGTGTGTAGTTGCCCCGCTATATGTCTGCTGTGCTTCTTGCTTACTGTTCCAAGTCAAGGCACCCTGCTGACCTTAGAATGGCAGCTTGGAGTGTTTGTTGCAGGCTTGGTTTGATTATATGCAGTTTTCTTGTGATTTGTGAAAATGTAGGACAACTTCAAGTTGGATTTAAGATTCCTACAGATGGCAATTTACTTTGTGCAGGACACACTAAAATTAAACTGCTGAACTCTAATATGCATACAAGAGTCTTATGTACATTTTATTACAGAATGTATACATATGTATTGCACATGGAATAAAATCCAAATATACAATGCTTGGAGGTTAATGAACAGCACACCCTGCCAAAAAATCGAACAACTGCAGTGCACAGATGTGAGGTTGCACTGAAAGGCTCCAAGTTCTAATTTTGAAAGAAATAACATATTGACAGAAGAAACAAAGCCAAAAGGCATTAAAGTCTCAATACCTGGATAGATGCATTCACATCTTTAAATAAATAACACACTGATAAAGAAAACAAAGCTATAGACATCCAGTTTTTTTGAACTTTGTCAGCTGCTGACTGCTCATACCTATTCAGGAAGTGAGAATTTAGTACCTTTCAGCTGCTTTCTTGATAGCTCTAAATAGGAAAGGGTAACCATGCAAGGTTCAAGTTAATTGAAGCTTTCTGATTTCTTTACTTTGTTTGCATTCCTGAATATGAGAAACTTTTTTTTTACCTGATGAGAAACAAACAAACATACATACTTTTTATAAAGGGCATAACTTTTCCCAATAGGAAAAGTGCATTTTAAAAAATTGTGGTTTTTGTGACCAAGAATGGCCATTTCCCCCCATATGCTAAAACATAAAAAATCTAATATGAGAGTAGAATTGCAAATGTGTGCATATGTGAATACACATATTTTCAGATGTACACATGCAAAAATGTGCCTTTTCAAACATTAGTGCAAGTCCAGGAAATTAGAAAAACTGCAGCTTTACCCCAAAGAAAGTTAAGCAGAATTGTTCCAATGGAAGAACTAAATATCTAGTTCAACTAAATTTCTAGTTCAATATGAAATTCCATATCCAGTTGTATATGCAAACATTAGCTCTATGATTCAAAACCAGAGTTTAGTAATATATTTCCAATGAATCAAATCCAACAGGATATTGACAATGCAGTTCCCTCTGTGTGCCCATATAGTCCAACCATATTCTCATCAGGATGTCAGCTTGTGACCCATTTTGATAAATGTCTTATTCATGAGTTTTTCAAGGATGCTTCAAACATGAAAAAGTGGTGGAGAGAAAAAGTGAAGCAAAAGAAGAAAAAGCCAAAGTAAATTTCATGTCATAAATGAGTATGACAATGCACATATACATCATCTTCCTCTTGTCCTTTTCTGATTATGTAATTCAAAATTCTGTATCTTATTCTCCAAATAAAAATGGCATGTTGATAAACATAAGAACTTAAATGCCATACTGGATCAGAACCAAGGTCTGTCTTGTCCAGTATTTCACACATGCAGTGGCAAAACAGCTGCCCACAGGATCCTTCAAGCAGGTGAGGTGCAGGACCTGCTCCTACCCAAGCTCTTCAGTAACTGGGGCATACAAGCAGCCCATCTCTGGTAAAGGACATAGCACATAGCCTGCAAGGCTAGAAGCCACTGATGGCCTGCTCTCTCATGAATCTGTCCAATCCCCTTTTAAAGCCATCCATATTGGTGGCCATCACTATCTATGATGTGTTCTGTCTTACATGGTTGATGCATGTGGGCAAGGCCAGCATCAGCAAGATACATGGTTGAGCACTTGCTGATGCCTCCTGAGAAGAACCTCCAGATTCACTTCATCATTGCAACTGGTGTGTTCACCTGCCTTTCACTGGGGCCCGTATAGTTGTGATGTTGAGAATCTGAAGCAGAAGCAGAATGCTACTATTTACCTGCTCCCTGGCTTTTTTCCTTCCAAGCCTGAAAGTTGTAGCATGATGAGAAAGAACAGGAGGGATAACAGCAGGCAGTGACATGATGGTGAGAAAGTAACCTTAATGAGGGAAGTACTATGCCCAAGGACCTCTGGAAACCTGGGGCTGGCATTGCATGCTGATACATGGCTGTTGTGAGGGAAGAAAGGAGTTAAATTAGCTAGGAGCAATATTTCGCAAAAATATGAAGTATTGGAGGCATCTGCTATGAGACAGATTAAGAACTAAAGTAGCTGAGGGGCAAAGGACATTTGAGGGGGTAGCGGGAGGAACTGAATGCTTTTGATGGGAAAGAATACAGTGAGGCAAGAAAGAGCTTCATTTCACACATTGATTCAAAATAACTAGCCAAATCTCTTGCCTGTGGGTCTGTTGTAATCAATAGTTTCATATAAGATTGATTTAGTCATTAGAGTCTAGACACACCTCTTCAGGATGTGACACTGATCTTAGTTTCTATCATTCTCTGTGTTATTCTGAGGCAACAGGAAAATAGCCCAAGGCCAAAGGTTCCACAAAAGCTAAGAGGATTTTTTGATCCATCCAATGCTACATTAACTAAGGTTCTACTTTAGAAAAAGAATCACAACACGAACTGAAAATATAGTCTTTCCATTTTCCTGCATTGCTTTCATTACTGCAAAGTAAGTGTATGTGTGTGTGTTTGAGTATATGTGTGTGTGTGTAATGGCACCTATGTGCTTGATATATCCTTGACCTTTGAGGCTTTATTATATTCTTAAGCAGCAAGATTTGTATACAATTTACTGTAGAAGTATGGAATCTTGAGTCAAACTACAGATCAATTGACAGCTACACAGAAAATAATTAACATTTGGCAAATGTTTCATCAATAAAACAGTTACTGCTTTGGCCAGCTTTCTCTTTCTCTCTTCCTCACTTCCCTCCATCCCTTGTCCTGAGTTTTGTCTCCTGTTTCCCTCTAATGGGCTTTTCCTATGATGGAAATTTCAGTGTTCTTGATTTTGTGGGGGAATGGTACAGCCAATATTCATTGGTTAGATGACATTTCCTCTGATAGCACACCAATTGTCACTCATTAGCATTTTGCCAGCCTTCAATGCAGAGTCTAGAATTCCTTCGAAAATACGGTTGCCACCCATTCACTCCTAATAATCCTCTTGTTGAGTGCTGTATAGACAGGTGTTAAAGAATCACAGTGGATAATTACAAGGGAGTGTCTTGACTTCACCAAGAACATAGTACCTCCAATGCCATCCACCATCTTTTTAGCATAGTGTTTCCCCTTTTAAGCCCCCTTTAATGTAGAGGTCAATGCAGTCAACCCACCCTTTGACCATTCCACTGAATGCTTATGCAGTCCTGCCATGCACCCCTAAGAAAAACAAGTAAAGAAATTCCCCTTCTATTGTAGCACTGCTCCTCAATAACCTTTTGCTTGCTTGTTTTATTTAAGATTTTCTGACCAAGGTATTCTATGATTTCAGCTGCTTCTTTTCCCCCTCATTCTTGCAGAAATAGCTGCTGCTGCTTCCGTATAGCCTATTACCATTCTGACATGTATTTGCGAAAAGGATGAAGGTTGGCATTTTCTCTTGGTTCACAAAAAACCAATTTTGAAATGTTAGGTTACTTGGACTTGTTCATTGCATTGCATATACTGCAAAAAAAGAAAAAAAAAAAGGTGGCGGGGGGAACATTTTAGATTTGGCAACCAAAATAAGAATAGGTGAATCTGTGCAAAGGAATTCCATGAATATATTTTCACTCTAGTGTAGGTAGCAGATCTGTGCAGTTTTCCTCTACCTTTCTCCTTCCCCACATTCTGATTCTGCTCTTACACTAGAGCAGCTAAATGTACTTGCACAGTACGAAGCAGATGGATGTGGCAAACATTCTGAGGCCATTCCTCCTCTAAAGGTTTTGGACCATGATTCTAAACTTTCCTGGTCGTTGGTAATCCTAATGGGGACTGATGGGAATAGGAACTGGAGAACCAGGGCTCTTTGAGCTTGCCAAAATTCTGCAAGCTTCACTTTAAAGCTCAGTTCTGCTTGCTCCCATTTTCATTCTTGAATTGCTTTTCATTCTTTTCAGATGCAAAAAGTGTGTATTTCTGTGCATATTTTTCCAAAATGCACACTTACTGCACCTACTAAAGCATTAAAATACATATCTTTTGAAAAAAAACATTCATTTCAAATGGCCTATTTAAAATAATGTATATTCATTTTAATACAATTGCAAATTTGGTGATGTGTAAATATTTTTAAATGTTATATTTGCATTCACGTTCAGCGATGTAAATGGAAAAAGTCTAGATGATCTACAAACTGAAATTCTCATATGACCTAAAATGGACACTGAAGACCAAAGCATCTGAAGGTCACTAAGCTTAGAACTACTGACATACAGAATTCACAAGGATGGGGCGGTGGGACAAACAGTCTAAGGTGCTCTGAATGATTCACTTTTAGTCCTGCTGCCTCATAAGAACAAAGGAAGCTGCCTTACCCTGCCTCAGATCCTTGGCCCATCTGACCCAGTGTTGCCAACTCTGACTGACAGTGGCTCTCCAGGCCAGTTAGGAGATTTTTTCCAGCCCTTACTGGAGATGCTGTGCATCAAACATGAGATCTTCTGCATGCGAGCAGGTGCTTTGTCCCTCATGGGCAGTTTGGCTTAATTGGCCTGGTAACATCACCATCAGCTTGCACCACTGCTTTGGTGAATGACCTTCAGAAAAGCAGGGATGGTCCTTCCCCCCTTGGCCATGCCTTACAAAACTCTGGCAACTGTGAAGGTCTCAGCTTGCTAGGATTCAGGTTGGAATGACCTATGCCAGTGTTAAAAGCCTTGATGCAATAGGCCTAATGAGACCAGCAAGGAAAAGAAACATGGCATAGTTAGGAACACAAATCTATTTCCCTTCCATAAGCCTGGCAGCCTCAGCTTGGTCCTAGAGCCAACCTTCATGGGGAAGGGGATTCAGCAGCAACCCTGGGCTCTGCCTCAGTGGGCATGATAGTGAGGGAACACCTACTCAGCTGCAGATGCTCTGAAGCCTAAAACTGACCGGCGCATCGGATGGCATGAGAAGTGCTGCTTCTGTCCCTGCCTCTGTCCAGGAATCTCTTGTGTGGCACCCAGTTCTGCTTAATAGAGGCAGACGGAAAGAGCTGGCTCAGTCTTGTCTCTTGCAGCTGTGCCAGCCATTGAGCAGGGTGAGAGTGGAAGTAGTGCCAACCCTATTTATTATGCCATAGTGCCAAGAGAATGACTCTGCTTCTGCTTCTATAAGAGCCAGAGATCAGGTACTGGATGAAATTTACACTAGTTAATGCAAGCTAACAACTTAGCTATGTCTATGGCCCAATACAGACATTACCTTAAATCTGAGATTAGCAGCCATTTTCATCATCTTCATTTTACTCTAGAGTAGGTGCAGGGCTCTGAGCCACATTGAGTCTCTATTGTAGGGGGTAATGGGCCTTTGCCTACTCTAATTCATAAAATGGAAAGCTATAGACATATTTAAAGTAAGATATATCTGGGTTCAACCTACAAGAACCACTGGAACTTCAGTGACAAGTTATTAGCTACAATCCTACTTATTTCCATGGCCTTTCAGCTAGTGTAGCTTCCTCCAGCTTCCTCCCTTCTCTCTGCCCAGCTCAACTCTCATCTCTGCTTTCCAGCGAATTCTTCTTCCTATTTTCTCTGCTTCTATTTCAGTCCACAGGTTTGGATTAGAATAATGCTGCACAGTTGTTCCTGGTACATTCATTTAGCTGTTTCTTGTGTCTCTGCTGATTGAAGAAGTTTATGATGCTTCAGTGCCTACAGATATTCTGCTCTGTTAAACCTATTTTCATTCTTCTTTCATGTGTAACAAATGCAAGTTGTCCCAAGCACCATGTTTTCCTTCAACTTTGTTGCCAAAATGGGACTCATCAGCAGCAACTTCTTGCTCACTTGGGACTCAGTGCTACAGAAATATCTCTCCCCAGACTCCTTTCTCCTGTCTGATCCATCTGCCAGATGTGTCTAACATACAAAATAACACACATGCACACACAGAAGTACTGATGGAGATATGGCAGAGTCCATAACGCATGACTTAGGGTGAAATCCTATGGATGTTTGGACAAAAAAACCTTGCAAATCCCTCTTGTGTTCCAGCCAGAGGATTTCTAGGAAGTAAAGGGCTTTTGGGGAATATAAATTTTCATAGGATTTTACTCTTAGTTCATAATACTGATGCTCTAATGAGGATCACAAATATTTATCTAGCTTAGCCTTTCACTCCTGCAATGACCAGAGTGCAGGGCTTGTCTTCATGCCATCCCCTTCTCAATTTCCACCTTGAAGCATCTGTGCTTTCTCTTTAGCACTTATGTCATGCTTTTTGGCCCCCTTGGAAGCCTACATTTGCTGTTGTTATATCACATGTATGCCTTGTGTTGCAAAAACCTAAGGCAGCTTACAAAGTTATCCTCTTCCTTATTTTGGACTCCCAACAACAACCCTGAAAGATAGCTTAGTCAGTGACTGGTCAAAAGGCACCAAGTGGGCTTCATGGCTGAGTCCCAGTCCAACACTCCTAGCTACTGTACTGCACAGGCTCTTGCACTAGTATAGAAAAGTATGATAGTAATACTAATAAAATCAATAATGTATTGATAATCTGATCATAATTAATAAATGAAAATTATTTGATTTTTATTATTTGATAATTGATACAACAAAGTCAACCTAAACAAAAATCAATTTGATGGGTTGGTATAAATGATTTTTGGGGCTGTATACTGCAAGCATCTCTGTGTATTCTGCAAAAATAAAATGGTGCTCTGTAGCTTCTGTGGACAAATGTAGTTTTCAGTCATGCTGTGTTTGCTCATTTTAGCAATACTGAACACAATGGAGCACATATTCAACAGGTTTTGAGGCAAAAAACCAACCAACCAACCAACCAACCAACCAACCAACCAACCAACCAACCAACCACTATCCTTTGTGGGTGACCCATGGAAAGATCTTGATGCAGAAATGCCTTCTGCACCTCCCACAGTTGCTTGGCTGTACTGTACACAGAGACATTTGGCATTCTGGCAGCAGGAATTCTGGTATGTACTCCATGTCAGGGATCCAGGAGAGGTTTTGCTCTCACAGAAATAATATTTCAGTTTAAAAGTGACTGATGGACATTCATATCTAAGTAGGCAATGCAAGGAAGGCAATTGACACAGTCTCTGCTCACTCATGATGGCACCAGGGACTGGAGTGAAGGGGATGTTTTATTTATTTATTTATTAAAACATTTCTATGCTGCCCCATTCGCCGAAGCCTCGGGGAGGCTCACAACATAAAGTTAAAATACAAAAAATAACAATATAGAGAAGTAACAATGTAAAATAAGTAACAATATAAAATAAGTTTCCCTGGCCAGATAAAATAAGCAAACACTATTAACAATTAAAATGACGCTTAATTAAAAAGGTCTTCACCTGGCGCCGAAAAACAAATAGCAACGGTGCCAGGCGGACCTCTCTGGGGAGTGTATTCCATAGATTGGGCGCCACCGCAGAGAAGGCCCTCCTCTGAGTACCTACCCTCCTAATTTCTTTCACGGACAGTTCCCAGAGAAGGACCTCTCCCACTGATCTCAAGGGGCGGGCGGGCATATATGGAGGTAAGCGCTCCTTCAGGTAGCCAGGACCCAAGCCGTTTAGGGCTTTATAGGTCATCACCTTGAATTGGACCCTGACTTCAATGGGAAGCCAGTGAAGCTGACGGAGGACTGGAGTCATGTGAACATAACGCCCAGTCCCCGTCAGCAGCCTGGCAGCTCTATTTTGAACCAATTGAAATATCCGGACTGTCTTCAAGGGTAGCCCCACGTAGAGTGCATTACAGAAGTCAAGGCAGGAAGTCACCAGCGCGTGTGTCACTGTCGCCAGGCAGTCATACTCCAGGTAGGGGCGCAGCTGATGAATCAGCCGAAGCTGAAGGAAAGTGCTCCTCGCCACTGCTGTCACCTGAGCTTCCAATGAAATCTCCAGGTCGAGGAGCACTCCCAGGCTGCGGACCTTGTCCCTAAGAGGGAGTGCAACCCCATTCAGGACTAGGTTCAATTCACCCTCTCCGAAGCCCGATCCGCCAACCAACAGGACCTCCGTCTTGTCTAACAGTTGGTTCTCAGACCAATCCATCCTATATAAGTCAAATGTGTCGCTGTTATTTTTGCAGCCAACATCCTTTCTTGGCCACATTTGATCATGATCAAAAACTGAGTGTAAGTATGAGAAAGTGCAGGCAGATTAAAGCAAATATGTGAGATCCTGTAGAAATAATCTGAAAACATGGTTAAAACAGGAAGGATGAATCAAACTGATAAAGGAAAGTGAATATTATGAAACTGCTTGGGTTCAGTGAGGCTAAGAACAGTTGTCATTGAGGATGTTCACAACTTAACTAAATCTTCAAGGTCCTAGAACTATTTAAAGATCCTACAGAGTTCTTGAGTACTTTGGAATTCACAATGTATTTGGGATAAATTAAATTATGTCTATAAATTATGTCCTAAAATAAAGAAAATGTAGTAAACTTATAGAGGCACTATCCCATTGCTGCATTAATCTAGCTATGCTTTGGTAGTAAATGAGATGTAGTGCTATAAAATGATTTATAGTCTTGAATGTTTACAATCTTGAATGACTATTAAGCTTACTTTTGAAATCTTTGAATTAAAAATTATCCTCCTATTTTGTGGTAAAATACCTTTTAAAAGCCACCCTGTAATAACTCTTTAGTAAGATGTTTGTATTCCGCTTGTAGGGGATTGATCCTTATTTGTGCCATTGTTGCTTTATTTCCACACCATTTTTGACTTGCCTAGACTTCTTCATTCTCTGTGATTCTTGGACTTTCCTCAGATAAAACAGAAAAGGATTACAAATCCCCAATCTGCATTTCTTCCTGAATGTTCGGGTTCCTGTTATCTTGGCACTGTTACATTAGGAAACTTTAATTCTTCCATTTTTCTTTCTATGGTTGCCCAGATATTTGTGCACATGGGATATGTATTTCGTGCACTCACCCTGCAGGGGGAATTAGGAACCCTCAATAGGGCTTCTGAGTTTTGCACAGTGTGTTCTTCTTGAAGGCAAAAGTGGGGGATGTATGGCTCTCCAGCTAAGGGCTGGCAGAGTTCCCACTCCTGATTTAAGAGTCCAAGCCTTTGACAAAGTCTGGGTATCACTAGAACATAGGACCTTTCTACATGGAAATAATGACTGTACATTCATCCTGCATATTCACTGCTGTTTACAAGTTCTTTAAATGATGCTGCAACTCTTCAGTTCTGGATCAAACAAACACTTCAGTGAGATTTTTGCTTGTCCCTTCTTTTTCCTTTATAGTAGGGAAAATCTCTTTCATTGGGTAAGTGAAAGAAAGTATGATTTTTGTGTCTGAATTTGCATTATTCTGCTGCACCACAGTACCACCTAGAGGTTGTGAAGTGGAAAAAGCAGGAAAGGAATGTGTTACATGTTCTTGGATCTTCATTCTGTGATATAACTGAAAGTAGGTACAGTGGATTAAGAGCCAATTGATAGCATCATTCTTAAAGCAGACAGGCAGAGATTCCAGCAAAAGTGCATGGCTAGAGGTTTTATGGAGTGACATGGCAATGAAGAGTGATGGAAAATGTACACTCCATATTTGACCATGCTACCTGATGGGATACTGAGTAAAAACAATTTAAGCAGCGTGAGGAGCAACCAAATACAGAATAAAGAAAGAATGCACAAATTGCTATTTCCTAGTGCCTAATACAAATGTGCCCATCCCGGTTCCTACCATACCATATTACATGGCCGTGTTTGGCTTGAGTTGTGCTGTGCTTTAATCTTCTGTTATGAGTGTTGAACATTAGATGGAAAATGGTTTATTTTTCTCATCTATCTATCATCTAGATATATATATGGAGTGATGTGTAACCTCTACACATCTACATTTGGAGAATACATTGCCTCCCTCCCAATTTTTAAGAAAGAAACCTGTAAATGAGAGCAACAAGCCTTGCGGTACCCTATTGTCTCAATGATTGCAAGGGTCTTCATAGACTCAGGAGAAGCATCCAGTTCTGTTGGAACAGATTTAGAATAAATACACCTGTAGATTCAGGGCAGGGCTGGCAACATCAGCAGGGCCACAACTCCTGCTGGCCTCTCATTAAAAGAAAAAAGAAAGAAAATCGGTGGCTGAGTCTAGTTGCTATCTGGATTTCCCACAATGCCACTGACATACCACCATTCAGCCAGACTGAGGAAAATAAAAGTTGGACTATGCTCTGCTGCAGTGTTGCTGCCAGCACTGCTTGTAGCACCAATGTCTGCTTCTGCCTGGTAAGTTGCGGGGGGTGGGGGGCTTCCAAACATTTCAGAGATTCATGCAAATGCCCCATGGTTGGAACATTCTGATATTGCTGTAGCGCTTCGCTAGGCTTCTGCAATCAGGGCAGAGGTGAGGGAGGAATAGTGTTTGCCACCCTTCCTCCATTTCAGCTCATTGTGGTTACCGGTTTTGTGAAGGAACAAACGTGTCTTCCATTTTTTGTGTATTATGGAGTTAAATCCTTTTGAGTCCAGTTTCAACCAAGAAATAAACAGTTAAGGTAAATATCAGGAGACAGGGCATCTGCTTAGGAAGCCAAAGTTTGCAGCAGACTCATTAGAAGAGGTGATTATGAGGTTGGCAGGAGTTTCAACAATAGAGTAAGAAGGGGGAATGTTTAATTGAATTAGAGTAACAGAATAACTGCTCAGGAAGTGAAAGCTTTTCAGAAGGGCCAAGTCAAAAATTTAGTTTGACATAGGAACTAGGATGTGTGCAGAGGAATAAAGAGGGAAAATGATTTCCAGAAAGCTACTGAAGGTCAGATGAAGAAATTAGGAACATGAATCTGGGGTAGAAGAGGACAAAAATTACTTTCCTATTAGCTGGGATTAGCTGGAATAGGGAGGCTATTGTTATTGCTATTATTATTAAATTATCACCCACCTTTTTTCCACTTATAGACCACCTTTTCCCTCTTACAAGGTGCTTCTTTCATGATATTACAAAAACAACTTTTATGATGAAAAGTCTAGGACAGACAGCAGAGAACCATACAGGGAAGAGAAATCCATAGCTTTAGAGCAAAGAAATAAACAGAGAACTAGAGCACTATTTCAAAGGTAAAATAGGGATGTAGTCTAGTTAGGTTAGCTGTTTTAATTTATCTCTAGCTCTAGCTTATTACTCTATCACCTATATGGTTGTGTGTGTGCAGAAGATCAGTATGTGCAGAGAAAGGTTGCCATCAACTCCTTGGTGATGGCTCAGCAAAATACATTTGCACTGGTTACTGAATGGCCTTGGTTCTTCCTTTATGCTCTTTGTGCTCTTCAGGAAAAAAATAGATGAAGAGGGAACATGCATACCATGACAAAGAAATGTTTCACAGCCAAAAGGTTAATTCTTGATTTTATTTGATTTAGAAGTATTGGAGATTTGAGGGAAAAGAACTGACTAGGTGAAGGATTAGAGGAGCTCCTGATCTCTGAAGAAAATGATTACCAAGATTGATGATATTTATATGCCAGAAAGATTGTGTAGCTCCTCCTGAAAATTTATCTGTTTGATTTTCTTGTAATCTTCCTGCTTCAACATTATTCTGTAATCCATCTGCTCCAGACACCATTCACCTCAATCTGTAACCCCCTCCTCCCATTTTCATTATTGCAGCTTAATAAGGGAAAATATTCAGGATAGAAGCCTGAGGTGCGGGGTGGGAGCTGAGAGAGAATGGGCAAAACCTGACTGCTGAATGTAGAATCCTTTGTGATGAATGTTAACTTGGAGGGAAGTGATTCAACAACCTTGAAAGAGAGCAAACCTCAATTGAAATTCATTACATTTAAATTAAATTTAAAGTCCATGTAAATGATTGACTTAGTTATGGATATGCCGGATGGAGGAAGATCACTAGAGTGGCATGTAATGCAGGCATTCACAATCCATAATAAAGCATTTTTTATCCTATACTAGATTTTGTTCTTACAGAAATCAGACTTAGGACCAATTCAAATGTTACAGTAATTCCATGTAGAAGGCACATTGTTGTGGGAAATAACATGTAACCCACATGTAGATCATAATGTGTGATGGTCACACCTTATGTTTTTGGGTGTGTGTACTGGTGAGTGACCACTATCTTTTTCTTGATGTGGAACCAGAGGCAGCTGGCATTTCTGTACATTCTGGGACTGGACCCTGTGTAAATTGGTCCTCTTTCAGGCTGATAGCAAGAGAATGTATCAAGAAGGTCATCCTTCCATCAGTGAGTGATATTATAAAATGAACAGGTTTTGTACCTGCAAGTATTCTAGCTGGAGAACATTGGCTCAGTAGACATGGAGAACTCTTGGAGCTGGTAGCTGCTGAGTTAAAGGAAAACTATGGTTGTCCATAGGCTAAAACCTTTGGTATTGCTCACACATGCTGTGGTTGAAAGTTTGATCTACAGCTGATTCTTCCAGGAGATGGTAAAGTTGCCTTTGTGTAGACAGGAACTTCTAGTTGCCTGTAGTAGCTACCAACTCTAACTGTTCTAGTTCCAGGGCTCTTAAGCAATGCTGTCTTCCTTGACCCATCCTTCTCGCCAGTTACAGGCTTTGGAGGCAACAGAGAGAATATGTTGCAGTGACTTCCTTTCAAATGCAACTCAGAGAAACCAGGCACTACCAATTACAGAAAGTAGGCAAGGAGTGGTACTGGCACTGAAACTGGGCTGGCTGGCTGTTTACAGCAACTTGTCAGATCTGACAGCTGCTACAGACAGCTGGAGGCAGAAGGGCTGATTCAGAAACTCTTGTCTGAACAAACAGTAGATCAGGCTTTTATCCAGAGAATGTATGAGTAAGGCCAGCACTGAATCAATCTTCAGTGTCACTGATGGATGTATTCTGAATCTGACATTAATGAGAATTCTCATCTAAAACAACATTTGATTATTCTTCGTTATTCAGTGCTTCTTGTTATAGCCTCTATGATAATTCAAATCAACATTTAGAGAAAGCTCTTAAATATTCTTAAATGCCTATTTCAACAAATGTCAATGTAAGTCACATTAGATCACAGCCAAGAGGCCTGTACTACCCCTTGGAAATGATGCTATAATTTGCAGGAAATAAAAAGGAAGAAAGATACCCAAAACATCCCCAGTTTGACTTATCTATTCCCTACTGGTTGAAAGCAGGGGGTCAGTTAGAATATTTTGTTTACTTGTTTCTACTACATTACACCAAAATTGCAACCTTGCTGTTAAACAGGTGTTTCTCAAAAGCATTTTTCCTCTTCTTCTTTCACCTGGTGTGTAGGAAGCATTTGCCTTGCAGGAAGAATCTGGATAGCATGACTCATGTTGGATGTGAAGGTGGAGATGCTTGGGAAATTTCGTCATTGTGAATTCCAGTGGGAACTGACCTACTCTTCCCACACACATGAACACAGGATCAGAATATGCTAATGGGAATGCAATTATCCTTTGAATGTTGCACTTTTTCTGATGCTGTGCTTAGTTCAAAAAGTGTATCCAAATCAATATTTTAAAAAGTGTGCTTTTAATGATAAAATGTATTTGGAAATAGAGACATACTTATTTTCTGAGAAACTATGTCCCATACTTATATATTAAAATACATATTGACACATGATCTCCATGCTAAGTTTTAAAGAAAAAGAACCACATATCAATCCAGAAATAGGACAGAAGAAAATAATGCACTCATATGAAACTGACAGGAACCAGAAATGGATTGATGTGTCCATCCCTATGTAGAGGTCAGATTATCTCACATGGGTTAAATTTGTCCTGGGTAAGAAATGAAGAAATTCTAAAACACAAACCATAACTCATTGATTTGTTATGTTTGCTTTGTTTCCCCTCTTTTTCCATATATGTTTGTGGTTGTGCTCTTGTTTTTTATTCTCAATGGTTTTTCACTGATGTTTGGTTTTGTTGGAAAATGGTAAAAATCAAATAAAATGATAAAGAAGAAATTAAGTGAGTATAAGACTTATATTATGTATAAGAAATTATCAATGGTACATCCCCTAGACAAGGGTTGTCCCACTTTTTGCACCTCAAGGGTTGCATGAGGACTGCAACACAGAACCTGGCATCTGCACAATGAATTACATTTTCATATCATAAATTAAAGTGTTCACAATAAATTCAATGAACTATTAATGATGGAGAAAACCGATATGAGGCTTCAGAGTTGGCTTTGTAGGCCTGTGATCACAGGCAGCTCCTCTCCAGCCACAGCCCAAGCACATTGACTGATCCTCTGGGGTGGCCCATCCCTTTCTTCCCTGTTTCTCCTGCCCAGAAGCCCTCCCATGCAACCCCCCCATCCCTCTTGGCATTGGCACTCTGATCCTCTTGTGCTTGAGCCACTGAACGTTCCCCAGCATGCCCCACCCACTTCTGCTGATGAGCACAAAGACCTTTGCACTCCTCAAAGTGTGTGGAGTGGTATAGGGCATGCTTGTAAGAGCTCACCATCATCCTGCCTGTTTGATAGCTGGGGTTTGGGATCTGGGGGAGGAGGTGGAGGGCTATGAGGGGCAAGAAGGGCACAGAACAAGACCTGTGGGGAATTCCATATATTATTTTGCAACCAGGCCAGCACCCCACCCTCACAGGTGGAAACTGGAGCTCCAGCTCCTGTTTCTCTCATGACAGGTACAGAAACATCTGTGCTGGCTTCTCTCCAAGACCAGGGAAGCAACATTGGAGAGGGGGAAAGGTGGGTGCTTTGTTGGGTAGGAAGGCGAGAAGAATGGAAAGGCAAGGATACAATATCCCCTCAGCCTTTCAAGCTTCCTTCTTCCAGCTAAATGAGCAAAGCAACAGGTCTAGCAGGGCGATGGGGAGGTGCAAACTGCCTCTGCTACTCCACCTCCTCTGCATAGGATGACCATAAGCCTCTGAGTATGGTACCTTCTGGCCATCACCATAGGATTCACCATAAGGCACTTACTGAATTAAATATACTCTAACAGGGACTGCAGGTGGCACAGTGGTTTAAACTGCTGTGCTGCTGGGCTGGTAGATCAAAAGGTCACCGGTTCAAATCTGCACAATGGGGTGAGTTCCTGTTGCTCCATCCCAGCTCCTGCCAACCTTGCAGTCGAAAGCATGCAAGTGTAAGTAGATAAAAAGGTACCACTTCGGTGGGCAGGTAACAGTGTTCTGTGTACTTTGGTGTTTAGTCATGCCGGCCACATGACCACAGAGACTGTCTGCGGACAAACGCTGGCTCCCTCGGCTAGGAAATGGAGATGAGCACCACCCCCTAGAGTCAGGCATGACTGGACTTAATGTCAAGGGGAAACTTTTACCTTTACCTTTAACAGTGCTCCAATCTAGCACTAGCTTAGAAATTAATATTATCTGCCAAACAATTTTCCTAGATGAGATAATTAAAAGTGCTGAGGAGCAGTTTGCTTGGTGGTAACTAAAGTGGCATAAAATATCTTGGCTCAACTGTAAAACATCTTCAGGTTGGGCTGCTGTATTTTCATATTGAAAAAGCAGCCCTAAGTTAGTCCAGTGGAAATGATATGAACCAGCACTAGGAAAGAACAGTTTGGATAATATCCTGAGAATCATATGTGAAGGCAATCTTTATAAATAAAATTATTGCTTAATCTCTTCTTATTGCTCAGACTTCAAAAAACCATATTAACCCACGAGTGTGTGTTAATATTTAATGGAAGGAAAATGAGTAACGGGGTCCTGAAGGATCTGATTTTGCTTTCACTTTCATCATAGAGTTATGAATGCTTGAGCATGAAAATTGTTTATAACACTGATGTATTTCCAGCACTGAAGGCTCTGCTTATCCAGTTCTCAGTTTGGGTACTCAGTGTGATTGGTCAGATTGGTAGTGTCATAAGAGCTGTACCAATACTGGGGTTCCATCTTTATCAACTTTGGGACAGGTGCAATGAATGAGATCATAAGTCGAAGCCCTTCTGGAATGCTTCCAGGCCCTGCTAGATCATACCAGCCCTGGTTCTGTTCCTGAAAAAAATAGCATCCTTTGGCCTGAGCAGTGGGCAGTGTGTTTCCTTCACTAGAAACTTGGCTGTGGTGGTCCAGCAAAGGAGCCAAAATCACTGCTCCTTTTGTTGGCTTCAGGGAGGCCTCTCTATACATGCATGGGATTGATTTAATATAAACATCTCTATTACCCCTCATTTTCTAATGAGACAAACCTCGTAGAACAAAAAGCAATAACAATAACAGTAGCAGACAGATTCGATATATTAATTCAAAAACAATTATTGGGCCCAGATCATGTGAATCTATTTTAATCATTGGAATTTAAGTTGGTTGCAACTAGGGAATACAAAGATCATGTTGGAATCCTTTTTCTCTGTGTTCACCAAACTTCTTCCCAATGCTCACCCCTATTCATTATTCACCTGAGTTGTCAAGTAATGAGAAAAGAAGCAGAATGTTCACATACCTATGTGAACCTGACAGGGTTATTTTTCAACTCTTCTTCACCCTCTGTTAACAAACAAGGTAAATTATATACATATACATATAGACATAGACATAAACCTGCTTTACAGGACCTTTATTTGAATTATATCAGGGGAAATTCTGTAAGAGGAGGTCTCCTCTTTGGAAGAGCTGTCCGATAATGTTCATAGTAAAGCTAAAGCACCCTAAGAAGGGAAACAAGAATCTATGAAGCTGCCTGCCAACAGCTGGCCCTTGGATGGCAGGAACAGGTCGCTTGGTCACAGTCTTCCTTACTATAGCAGGATGCATTATATTTCTACTTAAAAGGTACACATTCTTTCTACATGTGTATCTATACATATAAACTAGGATGTGCAGATGTTATAGCAATCTGCATTCTCTTTTGACCTCTGATTTGGCAATGGTGCCTTTAGTCACAGTGACAATGAATATAAAAATAACTGAAAAGAGTTTCCCATTATAAAAAGTGCAATAGAAATGGAAAATGTAATAATTCTACCACAGGTCGAGTTTAGACTGACATTGAGGTCTTTGAGATGCCAGTGTAAAGCAAGTGAGAGAGAAAACAATTGGCCCTCTGAGTCTCTTCAATAAGCATCTCTCTTCCTGCTCAACTTTCCAATGCTCAGCATCCTGAACTATAAAGCTATAAAGCTAAGCTGATGAGTCAATAGTACATTTGTAAGGCATGAGTCTGCTTTAGGCACTGAGTTGTCTAAGAATTCAGCTTAAATTGTGAACACAAAAAGAAAACAACCATTTATCCGAAAATGGTCCTAAGCTAGAGACATTTATTCACAAATGCTACTCTCCCTTTTCAGCAAGGTTCAACCTAAAATATGGATACACGATGCTGGAAATTCATTTCTGTTTAAGTCCATGGGATTTTGCAGCATTTCCATTCCAGTAAGCAGTGGTGAACCGGATCATGTGTTCCCCTTCCCAATTCTGAAAAGGGGTGGTAGGGTTTTGTTTGCATTTGCATTTTTCTGTTTGCATTTTTTCAGGTTCTGTGATTTGTGTGTATGTTAATTTCTGCAAATTTGATATTTCTTTTTTTTCTCTGTATATATCTGATATCATGACACTAAAGATAAATGCCCGCTTTGGATTGGAGATGGGGGACCTAAAAACACTTTCAGGATATGAACAGGTGATACTGAGACACCATTGGCAAATGGAGAAATACCTTGACATTTGGTCCATCTTTCTTGAACATTATAACTGTTCCTAATTCTAACGTTGCCTTAGAAAGATATTACATATTGCATTTTGGGACCACATTGGGACTCAAGTCTCTGTGAGTTGATAACAGTACGAAGAATGTATTTTGTTGGACATGTGCTCTGCATGAATGAACAATGCTCTGCTAAAATCTCAATTAACTGGATCCCAGCAGGTGGCCGAAGGAGGAGAGGAAGACCAAAAAAGACCTGGCATCAATCCTTCCAGAATGACCTAAGAAGTATCAACTGTGAATGAAGAAGAAAGAAACTCTTGCTGCAGATCAAACATTATGGAAGACACTTGTAGCCCAATGCGCCCCACACAGGACATAAAGAAGTAGTTCCTATTAATAGCTGCATTTTCATATACACATAGATATTAATTTCATATGCATTCATTACAAATGAGTCATCTAAATTTACTTATAATTATTTAAATTTATGTATTTATGCATTATGCTTTTCTTCCTTTACTTTTTGAGGTTTCATTTTATTGACATACACAATCAAATAAAGAAATTGTTTTGTCCAATTATGCATATCACAAATCCAGCTATTTACTATGTAGTCCTGCAGACACTTATTTGCCTCTTGTAAATATCCTTGTTGCTTATTTATTTATTTATTTATTTATTTAAAGCTTTTATATGCTGTCCCATTACTAAAAGTCTCTGGAAGGCTTACAAAGAACATTTGTAAGCTTTCCTCTCTTCCCTGCATTACTTCCTTTAGCCTAGATTATTCTGTATGTTTCCAATCATTGTCAATCCCCAGCGCCACCCTAAGTGGAGGGTGAAAGTTTTTTGACAAGCATGGAATGTAGCTAAATGAACTATTGTACAGAAAGGATGAAACTGACATGTATAGTAAAGGGAGAAATATGCCCCTGTGGATCGATAGTGAACAGGGTTCACCATTGTGTGCATTGTGTAAGATATCAAATAAAATGGAAATAAAATACAACCCCATTTGAGCAAATTTGATCAATATTCAAGTTGCACATATTAATCAGCTTTCTATGGACTGTGTTGATGCCATCTGCTGGAAATGGAACAAAATCTATCAGAGCCGAAAGTGGAAGAAAATCTGCTAAGATTGGACCCCCAGTATGGATTTCTCATACATCCTGATCTTAAAACATCATAAAGGAATCTTGAGGCAGATAGAGGTATGGTGGGCTTTCAAGTGAGATCTGATTGACATGCCAGATGAACCTTGTGGAATTCTATGACAAGGTTTCAAGGTGTCTTGATGGTGGGTATGTGGTGGGTGTAGTTTACCTGGATTTCAGCAAGGCCTTTGACAAATTACCCCATGATATCCTGGCTGAGAAATTGAGAAGTTTGGGGATAGACTGATGCACTGTCCAATGCATTAGGGCATGGTTGATGGACCAAAAGCAGAGGGTAACTATTAGTGCAGAATCATCAGGAATGCAGCCAGGACTCTGTCCGGGAACTGATCCTGTTCAATCTTTTCATCAATGACCTGGAAAATGAGGTGACCCGTCTGCTGATCAAATTTGCAGGCAATATTAAAATGGGGGTGGTGGCTGCAACCAGGGAACAGGTACTCTGGATCCAGAAGGATCTGGACAGACTATGGAAGATGGCAGAGTACAACGGGGTGGCTTTCAATGTGGGTAAGTGTAAGGTCTTGCACTTGGGGCATAGGAATGAGTGTCATAAGTACAGGCTAGGGGACAAGTGAGTGGAGAACAGCACTTGTGAAAAGGATCTGGAGGTACTGGTTGACTGCAGGCTAAATATGAATAAGCAGTATGATGTGGTGTTCAAGAGGGGGAATACCACCCTTAGATGCATAGCCAGAAGTGTAGCTTCTAGATTGAGAGATGTATTACTGCCACTCTATAGTACTCTGGTGTGCCCACAACTGGAATATTGTGTTCAGTTTTGGGCCCCTTGTTACCGAAGGATAAGCCAGGTTAGAGTCAGTGCAGCATAGGGCCACAGGGATGCTGGCTGGATTCAAAGGTTCAATTTGGATGCCAGGATGTACTTCCTAGGGTATGGAATGGGCTTCCACTGGAGTTGGTTGAAGCCTCATTGGTGAGTATTCAAGGATAGGCTGGACATGCACATGGTAGGCATGTCATGAGTGAAGCCAGCTCATAGCCTAGGAGGATTAGACTAGATGGCCCAGGAGGGGCCATCTGCATAAAAGTTCAGACTGGGTTTGGACATAACTGTAAACTAAAGTTTATCATTGCATGAATGAGGTTTACAAGTGCTTTCGCATGACAAGCCGGAGTCTTAGGATCATGTGTTTCTTGTTCCCTTTCCTGTGCTACAAGTCACAAAGATAAGATCAGAAGCTTTTGCTTCCATTTTCAGCTGAGTGTAATCAGTTTCATGTGTTAACCTAAAACTATGGTTATGGTTTAGGAAAAGAAGCCAAGATGAGAAACTATGGTTTGATGCCTGGACTTTCATAACACCTGACTATTGACCATGCTGCTTGGATGCTGAGGGTTGCAGTCCAAAATATCCAGAAGACACAATGTTGCAAATGGGTGTTTCAAATCACATTTAAGACTAATTCCAGCTCTTGTTAGACTTCAGCTCCCATCTGGCTGAGTTGGCATAACCAATTACTATTGTTGTAGACCAAATGTGTCTGGAAAGCCACAGCTACTCCTCCTTGGAGGGACCAAGGGAGTTTTGATAAGGCTGATGACATCCCTTCTTTCTTAAGAGGTTCTGTGAATCCCTACTTAGAATTTAATTTCACCAAAAGCAAAATTAAAAGGGCACTTAGAGCTTTCTTCCTAGGTGGAACACAGAAAGAATAATAAGGAAGGTGAAAGGATAGCTAACATCCTTTCTGGACTTTCGTAAGGACCCAGGTGTGGGTTTGTGTAGGGGGATGAGAGACCTCTTCCCTGATGATACATTTCAGCTCTCTATAGATGCTCTAATGAGCTCACAGGAGCTGGGGCATCGAGAGCTACTGCAGTGTTACTCTCCACACATGTTCCTTGTACTCAACATTCCCTGTGCCCCTGGAAAGGGCTATTAGTCACTCCAATTTGACTGGGTAGAAGAGTGCTTTGCTTGCTACTATTTACTTGGTTATCTGTCCACAGCCCGCACTTAGAGAAGTGTTGATTTACTGGGGAATGTTGGAAAGGCTCATTCAGACACATATTATTTATCTCCATTAATGGAAAAAATGCAGTAAAAATTAAGCGTGAAGAATGAGAACACTGGAAGTTGTAACAGCCTGCATTGACTTGCAGCTGAAATTCACTGCCCCACATGATGTGTAACTAATCACAGCAGGCAGACATTCGGCTTGCACTTTCAGTATTAATAACATTTTTCTTCTGACTCATCATTAAGCCAGAGCAGATTTATTGGTCCTCCTCACTGGCTTCCCAATGCTGCCAATATCATTGAGCACATCACCTACCGGCCAGCTGTTTGCCTTGACATTTACCAGCACGATCACTTGGGGATGATAAGATTTAACATTAAAATGAACATCTTCCTGATTCAAATACAACTTGATCCATTACACTGTCTCTCCCAACTCCTAATGACACAGAGACTTTAATAAGATACTGATATCTCTTGTAGCCTATGAATCCACATTCAATTTGAAACCCAGTGTACATGTGTGGCACCCTGGTGAGGAGCTAGATGTCTCTTGTCTATCCCTTCCTGGCTATTTATACTCCCTCCCCACAGCCTCACACACTTTCCAGATTCTTCTTATCAGAAGGGCACAGTTCTTGTTCTCTGATGACAGATATCTACCTGCTGCTTTTCCTTGTTTGGATTTAAAGGGAATTCTGTGCACCCAAAAAGCAATTTTCCATGCAGGATCCGTATGTCACTTCAATTCATCATTCATTTCTGTCACTCTCTGGGGTAAGTCATCCTAAGGCTCAGTGACAGGGCACATGCTCTGCATTCAGAAGCTTCCAAGTGCAAACCTGGCATCTCCAGGGAGGACCATCTTCTCAAACATAATCACTTCTCAAACATAACCAGCTGCTAGTTAAATACAGCACCTCCTGCACTGGCTGGCTTATCATCGGGCAGTCAAGTTAGTCCATTTCTATCAGGTCCAATGTTCTGTGACAAATGCTTTAATTGCTTACCTTGTCTAAAATTTTGTGTATTGGAGATTTCATATTACATGTTATTGTACTGTGATAGTTGTTTATAGAAAGGAAATAAATAAATAAAGTATTTCTATCTACCCTTTGCTTCTGCAGGCAGGGCTATGAACAGCATGCACACACAGAGACATAGGACTTTATCTGGGGTCATTTCCACAATTCAGCTGCTAATTTTAGTAGTCATAATGCAGTGGTCAAACTTGCCCAGAACCTGCCCAGCAGTTAATCCGGCACACCAAAATCACTCCCTGGGTTCCCTAATGCCGTTGCCCAGGCAGCTTTGCTGAGAAGATTTTTGAGTTCCCTTAGCACCCATCTATATAGGAAAATCACACACACACACCCCATTTAGGTTATAAACAATTAACTAAATTAGAATCGTCACAGTGAGTGAAAATAGTGCCTTTTGTGAGTCATACTCACGGCTCATTTTTATGCTCTCTAGTTCACAAAATTCTCAATGGGTGTCACAGTCATTCATGTGAATTAGCCAGATTCTCACACATTCATCTTGCATAATGGCCTTTATTGCTCTGCTGCCACAATGCACATGAATAAAGCACACATCTCCATTTAAACAGTGAAACAAGTTCCTTTATGGCCCCTTCCAGAGGAGGTGCAGACCCGACCTGTCACTGCATGCATTTGTAGTATCACTGTTCCTCACCTGCTTCTGGCACCACTTTTTCAAAATGTTCCCTTTTAAATCTCAGCATCACTTACTTGTCTGCAAAGTTATGAAGTTTCTGGCCACTATCCAGCCATAGCAATTAGACATCACAATGGAGGCAAGCAGAAACACTGATACCAGCCACATTTGCAGTGAGCATTGTTTGCCAAGCAAAGTAATATAGACTTTGCAATGCATGGTACAACAAGCACTGAGGATCACATTTTGAATTAAGAAGTAATGGGAAACTAATAACAGAACAAGAAAAAAGGGTGTCAGAAGGAAATGGCTGCCTCTCCAAAGCCCAGTGTGAAAGGAGAACAAATTTGTGTTGATGAGTTGGGTTGATGGCAACTGACAGTATGGTACTTTGCTCAATATGGCATTTATGAGACTGGGATTTCTCCAGCAGCTACTTTATTAACCTAGGACTGAGTCCCCTTAAATGCAGATGTATGACAATAGAGAAAGTTCCCCAGTGAAAGCAACAGGAAACAGATGAACCGTGCCACGTCCTGTGGTGGTGAGATGAGAAGGAAAGAGCAGGTGGCTCTTTATAGAAGTTTTCCCCAGACTCTGAACTACTCATTTAGCAGAGAGTGAGGTTGCATGATCTGTTGAGACAAGGAAGTTTCTAGCTGCATTTTTCTCTGGAGTTAAAGTAGTTCTGTTTGTTTTTAAATGAGGACTGATAGCTTTTCTATCACTGTGGACTTCTGTTCAGATACTCTTCATGATAATAGCATTTTAAGAAATCTAATGACCTACAAATAATTCACAAAGATGGGATTGCTGGAAAGGGCAACTAATCTGGACAGATCAACTGCCACCCACCTCCAAATTGAAAATCAAAGTGATCCAAAGCAACAAAATGCCCAAGCTATAATGTAACATAAGTATATTTGTCTGCGTACAGATGAACAAACCAATATTTGTAAAGTAATAATTTTCAAATTCCAATTATAGACTGTAGCAGAAAGTTTATTTAAAAACTGCTTGTTATTTATCTCAGCATTGTTATTTATCTCACAAGTGTCCCTTTAATATTATTGATACCAGTACAATAAAGGCAAAATATAATAAAGTATATATTATCAATTATAATTGATAAGTTCAGTTTAATGTGTATCAAATTCCATCCCCTTTCATGTAATTCATGAATAGACACACAGCTTTTTCAAGGATTGTTGGAATGGAGGGTGGTCAAAGTAGAGCCCCACACCAGGACAAGCATATCGGGCACTGCATAAGTGAAGACACAGAGAGAGTGGTGCAGCAGTTGAGTGAGAAAGAGAATGCATACACATGAGAGCCATCTATGGGACCATTTGACCACCTTATAAGGTTATAACATATCCCTGACATCGCACTGCCACCAGTAAGAACCTTCAGCAAAATTCCAAAAACCTTTTGGAAAGGGATCTTCATTCCCCTTCCAATGAATTGCCAAAAAATGGGAAGCAAAATGCTCAGCACAACATTACATGAGCTCACCGTGCAATACAGCCCGCTAAAAGATATTTACAGAAAGTCTGCAGGCTCATTTCTTTGCTGCGTCCATCACAGGGATCATTAATTAACACCACAATGCAACTTCAAAAGTGTTATTTTCTTGGTAATGCAGGGAACTACATCAGATAATTCTCCCCCTGCCCCCACTTCCCCAGACAACACACTTTCTTTGACTGCCAGTGCTTTAAAGAACTGGTTGATAAAGTAGCCTTCCCTAACACAACATCCTTCAGAAATATTGCAATTCAACTCCTATCATTCCCCAACCAGCATGGTCAACTGTAGTCCAACACACCCGGATCGTGTCAGGTGGGAGAGGGTGTTATAAAGCAAGGCACCAAATTGCCAGGCAGCAGAATAAAACTGTTTCTTGGTGATCTGGCATACAGTTCCCCTGACCTCTATGAACAAGCCCCCATCAGACAATGTCATGCTGTAAACAAGTCTTTTGATCATCTGTGTAAACATCAAAATCAATAGGACTTGAATAAATTAAGGCCAGTGGATCTAGTCTAAATATGACAACTCTGGCTCCAACCGATTATATCTTAGGGGAACAAAAGGGAGATGTACATGTGGTTTCATGTGTGTAAAACTTGCTTGATCGCCATTATCAACAATTGTTTAAAATATTAACAGGACCCTGTTACAAAACAAAATAGTATGCAAAATGTCATTATTGTCTGACAATGTTGATCAATGTGACACAATATTATTCCTTAGGACCCATTCAGTCACTGAAGTGGAAAAATCATGCTCCATGGGAATGCAGCATTACCTTTATAAGTGCATATTTTTGTTTTTGAAAGCACTACTTACTTATCATGTAAGTAACCTAAGTCCTCTGGAGCTTGGTAGAAGGAAGGGATGAAGACATAGATCAGCAAACATGTTCAAATTATCTAGAACAATGAGATTACCAAAGGGAATAATAAAGCATCAAACTCACCACAGGTTCGTTTGTCTCATGTGGCCATCAGAACAACATTTACCATGAAATGCATGAACTCTAGAGGCTTACTTTGCAAATCTGAAGATCTCAATTCACCAGCTTTTGTATGAACAAAATAGACACTTACCTAGGGAAAGAGAAGAAATGCAAAGTTAAAGAAGCAAATAAATAATATTAAATGTTGCCACTTATAATTTCTATAAAACATCTTGATAAAGGCTTTCCAACCATTTGTCCACAGTCACTTGAATCCGTGAGGTATAGCAGACTTGCCCAATGTCACCTAACCTCTTATGATTCAAGGTCTTTGTAGACTGAATTTAATATTGATTATTTCTATTTCAGCAAATGGATTCCTTAAATGCTAAGAAGAAATTAATTTAACCTTCAAAATTCTTATTTCTGCAAATGTTGCAATTATATGCTTTATCTTTTAAAAAGATTAAAAACATAAACACTTCTAAAAAGACTTTTTAAAATTTTCTAATTTTCTTAATATAGCAGGGGAAAGTGCACGCGCGCGCACACACACACACACTCAAAATAGCATTCTGTTAGGTAAACAGAAATGGATTCACAGAAATGAGTCCATTAGACAAGATTATAAATCCAAAATACATGGAATAAAAGACATACTGGCAAAAATGGTTCCAGTTCACCATTAATGGTGCCAATTAACCAATTCACCACAATGTAGAGTAGGGAGAACTTCATGCTTTAATGCCATCTCTCTGCAAAAATAAATTCACTCTGCATGTGGAAATCTCTTCCATGATGGGATAAGATGTCAATCTAGCCTTACATACATTTATCACCTGGGATGTAAATTTCATGTGGGGAAGAAAGGCATTAACAAAGCTTTTTGTGGAGTGGGGAACCCTGCCCTCAAAAGTATGTCAGTGTTCCAGTCAATCATGAGATCTCTTGGCTACAGTCAGATGATTGGGAAATGTCTGAATAGCACACTAGTTTTTACTAGACTGCCTTCCATCTGTTTCTTCTATTCCCTCTATGAATCAGGATGCAAAATTCTCTTCTAACAACTTCCCACCCTCCAATTAGTTCACAGCATAGGACATATTTTATGCACCACCTAAAGTGAGAATTTCAGCGACACATGTACACACATCCAAAAAAAACAAAAAAAAAAAAGGAAGGAAAGAAAGCAAAAAGCAAAAAGGAACAAACAAAATGAAAAGGAACCTGCAAATGAATTCTCTCTGTGCAACATGTGTGTACAGTCCCATTAGCAGCAGCACAGCAGGCGATCGATTAGGGAGGGAAAAATGGCTTTTTTTATGGTAATGGATTTTGAGACTCCTGGTGATAATTTATTTACTAGGAATTTTGCAGAGCTGGCTAGCGTGCTGATGAAAGCCTTCAGAATGGGTTCATTTTAAAATGAGTCCCAAAGGGGGGGGGGAGAGAAGTGGGGTTGCTTATTTTGTAGAAATATTGTTATTAAATCATTTGAAATGTATTGATAAAATGTGCTTGAGAGCTACACCTCTGTAATTTATAATACAAATTACACCTCTATTGACAAATGGCAATTTAATCCAGCAATTAACTTTAACAATAAGGATTCTTTTGTTGCCATTTTTATTATTTTAGGGAAACAAACAAGCAAACAAACAAAACAAACCAGCCACATTATCCATGGCAATATAGGTGCGCTGCATGTTGTTCTCCGCAGTTTCTGCAATAATACTGATGACCTTTCCGTTTTTTCAATTCATAGGGAGAACACAATGAAATTAACCTAACAGTTTCACAGGCTCTTCCTCCTCCTCCTCCTCTTCCTACATCAACTACAGGAATGATGCTGTTTGTAATCAGCCAATAGCTAGGACTATGACTCTGTGACTAGCACTGGTGTTGCATGCAAAAAGCCCCAGCTCTGACCTCTAGAATTTCCAGGTTGTGATGGGAAAAGGCATGAAAAACTGAAAAGATGCTGTGTAGATAAGTACTGAACCAAGTGGACTAATGTTCTGACTTGGTATAAGGTAGGTTCATAGCAAGCTAGAATGTTGAACAGAATGATAGGTCATTGCTCTCAATTCTCTCCTGTTAGCAGTTCTTTCTGTCCTGTCCTGTTCTGTTCCTCACTATAGTCTTGCTTACCTTTGCCAAGTTCTCCCTACTCAATGCTGCCATTTTGCTGCTGTTCTTTCGGACAAGATGTGGGGATTGTTCCTGAAATGCATAGACAACATAGCTAGCACTGAGGGACAGTGGAAGCTGTAGCTGAACAGTATCTGGGGTATACATGATCCCCATGCATTCTGTAGGCTAAATACAAGAACAAGGCAAGCCAAAGGGTGGAGGAGTAGAATTTTTCAAAGACAAGTTAGACAAGACTTGTGGAAAAGCATTCTGATTTCATTTACAAGGAATCTGGCATACCACTGATGGCAAAAGTTGCAGTAGTTTTAATAATAATGACTGGCATTTATATAGTTCCTATTCTAGGTGGTACAAGTATGTTCTATCATATGCTGAAGGGTCTGAACCTGCCTAATCTGGGGAGCTAAGCAGGGTCAGGCCTGGTTGAAATCTGGATGGGTGACTTAATATATTGTGAGACAGCTTTGGCTATGGGCAGTATAGAAATGTAATGTAAGCATCACTGTCATCATTGTAACAATCACGTAAATCACACTTGCATTATGGCAAGTGGGTACTGGAGACTGAGGAATCAGATGATTCCATGAGACCTCATTGTGAGTTCAGGTTTATAACATTATAGATACTAGCTTATTCCCCCAGTCTAGCCTTCTCCACGCTGGGCACCTTCAGATGTTGTTCACTACAACTCCCAGAATCCCCTACCATTACCCATTCTGGTTGAGAGTAATGGGAATTGTAGGTTGGAATGGGGAAGATACTCATTTATAAAGCAGATGAATCTAATTTTGCAATTTTGAACCAACATGCACCCCCAAACTCAGCTATCTTTTGAAATTCACACTACTCTGAATGTTGTAATTGAGTTTTTCAATGAAAACAATGTATACAAAACACATATATTGAACAAAGTGTTCATTTTCGTACACTAGTGAAAATAATGGTCCAAATGCCTATTAGGAAAACATTTTGCAATAATGTACCTGTTAGGCATTATTGTGTGCAAAATGCATGCATTATGGCTAATATATGTAAAATGTGCACAATTTTTATGCATACTTAAGAACAACAACCACCCCAACAACCCTAGCAAAAACAAGTAGAGGGAGTTAGCATCCTTATAGGGTCCCAGCCACTATGCTATCTATCTCTTAAAGAGACACATAGAAGGAGAAATAAAATAAAAATAAAAGCACACTATGATTGATACTAATTTATAAAACAATCATTACTGGAATTTCCAGAATCCCATCTTTCAAGTACTGGAAAGTATAGTATATGGCCAAAGCAAGCCATGGATGCAGTATTTTGAGAAATTGACTCTAGAATAGAAGTACATCCTGAAAATAGACTAGCTCATCTCCTGGTAATGCCATAGTAAAACTGTGTCTTCTATTATACTACTGGTGAAATATACTACTGGTGAATCAGACTCCTGTCAACTACAGCTATGTGTAAATGCTATGTGCTTTATATATAGCATTGGATCATTGAGGCCTAAAGACATTGGTCTAAATACAAGAATCATGGGAGGTGGTTGATGCCCCATTGGTGAGGGTGTTCAGGATAGGCTAGACATGCACATGGTGGGCATGTTGTGACTGGAGCCAGCTGAAGCTGGGGGTCAGACTAGATGGCCCAGGAGACCCCTTCTGACTCACTCTGTTTCTATGTTTCTATGCACAAAAGGAAATCAAGGCTTTTTTTAATTTAAGAATTAATTCCATTTTTTTTTTCCTTTTACAGACTGTCCCTTCTTCCCCCATTGCAGTTTTATTATTTCCATCCCTTGCAAAATCAATGAATTCAGACATTTGGAATAAGTGAGAGTTTAAACCCCGAAAGCAGTGGATATGTTCCCTGTGAAAAATATTTGGTGAAAACGAATGCAACATGGTCCTGCTATTAAGTCAGAGAATATGCAAGAGCAGGTTCAAGTCTCTGATATGTTTCATCATTAATTCTTATGTGGATACCTGGAAAATTAATCTAGGTTTAGACCAGTATTTAGTTCATACTATGGATATCAAAGTAATTGTCCATAGATTTAAATGACTTCAGATTGCTCTGATTCCAATCCATTGATTCTACAGTGGACCAGCTTTATACAAGTCTATTGTTTTGCATGGACTTCTGACACCTTTTTATTTGCTTTATGTGTTACTTTCTGGAATTTTGTATGAAATTTGTCATAGAAATAATACTAAGCTGCTAACTGAAAATGTACATTTCCCTCCACAGACTAAAACATGAAAATATACATGAGGAATCTGTGCATTTTTGGAAACATAAACTAGTTCAAAGACTTATAAACATATTTGCACAAAATCTGTCAAGGAGTGGACAGTAGAATAAAAGACATCTGACAATCCATAAAAAGCTAACAGAGCAGATTTAACAAAGTCCATACATCTGTAGTTCATGCCTCCCAGGGGCAGGGGGACAGGCTGGACTCCAGTCTGCAGCTGAAATCCATGTATTTCTGAGCTTGTGATACAACTTGCAGAGCAGTAAGAACAACAAAAATCATTTGAAAAATATGTACATTTGAAAAATGAGCAGAATTTATCCATATATTTGAAAAATAATCACAGAAATTAGGTATGGATGTTAATTTTGTTTTAGTTTGCAAATCATTTGAAAATGCTTAATCCAAAACATCTATGGGAGTGTACTTTATCAGAAACTGTTATTGACTTTCTGCATATACATTCACAAAATATGAACTTGAAATTTCACAACTTGTTCAAACTATGCAGCTTTCTCAAAATGCACAAAGTGCTCAGATTTTGCAAACTAAGTACCTATTTCAAAATCCATTATTTGCATAATATGTAACTTAGCCAAAATATGCAAATAATTAATCTCCCACACTTTGGTCATGTTTGGTCTATGAACAAAATGCTGAATTTGGGGCATTTATGTACATTTGGGAGCATTTTTCATTTTTCGTGTAAAATGAACAGCAGTGGTAAATATGAGCACAAATTGAGGAAAGCAACGAGTAATGGGTGAATGTTTACAGAAACTTGGCAAGTGCAAACATCACTCAGTTACTTATCTCTAGCAAAAATCCCCACAGTTGGAAGGGAGGAGAAAAGTGGTGTGGGTGGAAAGTTAACAAACTGATTCTGACAAGAGTTGGAAAGTGCCTTGAGGTGGAAGATGGAGAATTGTCACAAGTTCACGGATTTGGACACTCCTGTTTCCTAAAGAGCCAGAGAGTGTAATCTTCAAACTGAGCAAAAGAACATAAGGCCAATGCCTCACCAATAAAGAGGGACTCAGAGGCACTCCAGGGAAATCGAGATAGTGGGCAAGACCAGAGCTTCACAGCATGCCCAAACTCCTCTGTAAAGAAGTATTAAAACAAAAAGTAAGAAAAAAGAAACAAAGTCCTGCCAGCACAATCACCTGGAAGCCAAGAGAGTATGGCGGAGAATTGAATGCAGAGGTAAAGTAATCGGGCAGTGGGAAGTCAGTCCCCGTTTTTTCTTATTAAATTATTTTTACTGAGATCATCATGTTGTCCAGACAGACTGTCTGATGGACTTCTTGGAACCTTATCAGATGAATCACAAAAATGGGCAAGCAGGACATCAAGCAATAGAATACACCAGGGAGGCCCAGAGAGCAGTGGGAAGTTTGAGTTATTAGTACAAATCAGGAAGCAGAGGAGCTCTTACCAGGGTTCCCCACTCCTTTACTCACAGAGGATGGGTCAGGACAGGACAGGACAAAATCTAGTCTCTGGGGACCAAACTTAATTGAAACGAGCATGTTTTTAAAGGACTCACAAAAGTCCAATGAAGACAAATGCAGCATGCAGGATGAGCTGATTCAATGTCAGCTTCCAGCTGCATGAATAGTTTGTGTGCAGGGAAGGCATTCTCACTGGGACTATAGCATGGGAAGAAAGGATTATACCCTTTTTCCTCACACCTTAGTCACAATCCTAAACCACCTTGCAGTTAAACAAATGCACTGCTTAAGTACATTTATTCTATTAACATCACCTCTAGTCTACTCCTAAACTTCACAAGGGTATTTTTTACAATAGGTATGCCCACAAACAGGAGTGTTACACTGTTTTCATGCTATGAATATGAAAATGACTGATGTTTCAGCTTGTCAAGATGTTCTGAACAGAAGCTCTGTTTATCTCTCTCCAATTTGTACTCACTTGTGTTCACTATTCATTTTGCATGAAAAAATCAACTGGAAACAGCTACCAAATGTGAAAATTATGCAAAACATCCCAATTGCTATAATTTTCCAAAAAATTACAGAATTTTCCCCATAGACTAAAGCATGTCTGATTTAGATGTAGCAAAATTTTGAGAAAGTTGTGTAGTTCTCAAGAAAACGTTTTGTGAATGTGAATGTACAAAATGCACTCCCTTTGGCATTCTGTTTGGGATTGTGAACAGAGCATTTTCAGGGGAATTGCAAACTGAAAAAAGAAAAAGAATGTTTCAATCATCCTTGATTCAGCCAAAGGGTCCAATTCAAGTTCAGAAAGGTTCTTGGTTGCTGCATTTCAGTAGGGACCAGAGCCAAAGGAAAAAGTTCTCAAACTTTACAAAGACAAAACATCCAACACATATCACCATCTATGATACAACTAGAATGATTAAAAACATAATAGAAATATTGGCTCTCACATTTCATGAAGTTCTATATCTTCCAACCAACAAACCAGCCATTGATGAAAATGTATATTTACTTATTTGGCAGTATGGTTGACAAAGTTAAGGGAATTATTTTTGGTAGACTACTTGTTCTGTGTCTCTCTTCTCAACTAAACCAACATTTTTCTATTTATATAATTCTATCTTCAGCTCTAGTTCCTTATCTTAAATATAAATCCAAGCAGCTTGAATAAATCAGGAGATTTGCACTCAATCAAAGCTCTTCTCCATCATCTTAGAAGGGCATTTTTCCTAACTCAGCTGGGCTTCCAGCTAACTCCAGAAGCACCTGTACCAAGGTCCATACCCTCAAGTGGGAATGAGCTCCAAGAAGTAACCGACTCACATATGCCTCAGTTCCATGAAAATATTTTTGTATTTAAGGCTAGCTCATAGTATATACATAGCATTGCATTTATATTTAGTACACAGAAATTATAATGAACAATACTTCTGTGAAGTATGACGATGATGATGGCAACAATGATGATGATTTTGGTCACTGTTGCATATGACATTCAACCTTAGTGAAAACTAAGCTTAGTGGAGCTTAGTGAAAACTAAGCTTAATGGAGGCCTTCTATCTTTTTAGAATGGTGGGGGGCACAAACACTGAGAACCACAGAACTTTAAGGAAGGGAAATAACCTCCTGCAAAATGGCAGGGGGTGGACTGTAACTCCAGGCAGTCTGAATTTGCAACCCCCAGCCCTGTACCCCTCTATCTATCTATTCCATTTTGGCATGCCAGGAATGGGGTGCAAAAGCACCTACAGGGTCCATAATCAAAGCAATATAACTTTGAAAATAATCCATAGAGTATTTCTCTTTCTGCAGATCCATAGTGTTCTATAGATTATCCTGATAGTATTCTATCTGGATAAATAACACTGCTATGGACATCTGCCCAGGCTTTGCTCCTGTGTTTGTCAGGACTTTGTGTCATGTTCTTTCCAGACCCACAAGTAGAAAGTTCTCAGTAGTGTTCCTGCCAAAATAAAATGCTTCATAACAACTGCTGGGAGTAAGCAGGTGGTATCATCAATATGCCGCTGAATGATTTAGTTGCCTTGCCTAAGAGCAAAATCCTGTAGGCCTGATATCAGAAAGGTCCCCAGAACTTCTTAGCCGCAGATACTAAATGATTTTGGGGTTTCTGGGATTTTTTATTTTTGTCTAGAGACTTCCCATCTGGATACTGACCATACCCACCTCTGATTAGCAGAAGAAGTGCTTTTTGACAAAAAGAAGCGGGGAGGGGAGCACAGCTTGGGCCTCGATGGTGTGGCTGCAATTGTAATGCAATCAAGATAATGACTTTAGAAGGGAGGGAGGATCATAATCAGCAGAGACAGATGAACTCCCAAGATAAAAGCATTGTGTTTTCATGCAGATGTCCTTCCTAATGAAGAATGAGGAAAAGAGCAAAGCAAAAGGCTTATGAGATGGCAGCAGAATGATTTTTAAATGGAACTATTTCTGAGTTTTCCATGGGGTGTTAGAGAGAGTGAATGGAATTACCCCAGATACAGCCTGGATCCAACCAAGCCACACATTTGGTGAAAATAGCCATATGTAGCCTATATATTTCCCTTATCTGTTCTGCAATTTAGAGCCTTAGCAGAAATTGCAGAAGATAATATAAAATATGCAGGAAACATCCTGGACTCCCTCCAGGCACAGGTTGAGCTCAATGTCTATGAAAATATTATGCAAATACAAAAATGTGTTTTCTTTTGGGCAAGCCGTTTAACAGGAGCTTTCAGCACCTTGGAAGCCTGAAGAGAATAAGAGCAAGTAATGATAAATGCAATTTATTTACAAGGAAAGAGAAGGCAGCTGATGCAAGACATTTGTGCTGTGCCATTAGGAGTTTCAAGAGGAATGAACACCCTTCTTTTTCCAGATCCTACCCTACCAAACAGAAGGATTGCTTTGGGGCAATTTGCATCACTGGGTGGAGGGTCATCACTGGTGTTTGAATGTGCCCTTTTGAGGATAGCTTGGTTTCAGTAATCTATGCTCTGGGAATCTCTAAATTAGTTTGCTAAATTCACTCCAAGTGGGGCTGCTCGTGAAGACTTCAGAAGCTGCAGCTTGAGCAAAATGGGGCAGCTAGACAGGCAGTAGGACTAGAAGTTCTGAACATCCTTGCCATTTTGCATTGCTTGTTTATATTCTTCCAGGCCAGATTCAAGGTGCTGGTTTTGACCCATCAAACCTCACATGGGACTGCAATACTTGATGAAATGCCTCCCCCAACTTCAATCTAGCCTGGCACTACCTGAGTCTTTCCTCCAAGTGCCGCCTTCAAAGGGAGCTGTGGAGACCAACAATGAGCAGGGCCTTCTCAGCAGCGGCACCAGGTCAGATTGGTAAAAATTGCCTTGTGTCAAGTCGGACTTTTGTTCCCTCTATCCCAGTGCTCTCAAGCTGTTCAGGATTAGAATGCATGGAAATTCCATTTTTGTTTGCCAGCATGTTTCATTCATGCCTGAACAAGAGTGAATGTCCACTGAAAAGATTTGCAGATTGTTGAATAAATGGTTGTCCTTGTTTCATTCAGAAGAGTTTGTGCCTATTCCCTCAATAATTTGATCAGCTCCACTTCGCCTTGTGAAGGAAATTTGTAAAAATCAGGGAAAGTGGGTAAATTTCAGGGAATCTATGCAAATTTTGAGAGATTTTCACAAATTCCCTCAGTTGAGTTGATCCCTCCTTGATTTGCGCAAGTTTCCCATTTGTGCAAAGTGAGCAGCAATTGCAAAAGCAAACATGAACCAGGCATGAGATGAGTGGCAAGACAATGCTTGGAGATTTCTAAAGATCTTGAACATCACCTACCACAAGTTCAGGATCTCAGCAAAAGTGTTCCCCTTCTCTTACTATCTTTGAAAGTTGCGAGTGGCAAACTTCTTTGAACAAAAGACCTAAATTTAATTTTGGGGAAATGGGCTGAGTCTAGTCAAAGGAAAAATGGGTGGGGGCCACCAGCAAAAGTAGAAAGCACTGAAAAATACATCTCCCCCAAAATGAGTATGACTACCATTTTTCTTCTTGAAAGGCTCTACAAGTCTACTTAGAAAGAGGGGAATCACTCAGCTCCACTCTCAAATAGGATCCAACATATCAAATGTTTCTATTCAGAAAAAGGACAAACAGCATGAGGCAGATACATTCTTAAGGATTTTATGACATGCAATTTCTGTACTTGGCTGGATTGGATCATGGATTAGCAAGTAATATATCTAATGGCATCGGTTACCATGGAAATTAAGTTTACAACATTTCTGATATTAATACAAAGTGTTTTTAAACAGAAGATTCCACTGTTGGACATGGTTTTACACTGTTTACATCAGATTCTTAAGCAGCATTTACATAACTGAAATGTGATATCAGATCACAGACTAAATACAAACCCTAAAATAATTACAAACCAAATGTATTTCTCAAGTGTTTTAAACTTAGTTCTAGGAGCATGTCTCTTTAATGATGCAAGTTTTTCATAACAATAATATTTTAAGGCTGGAGCAAAAAAGAATTCTGGGTGAATGCAGAGATATGTAACAATAAAGTCTTGTGAAAAGATGCTTGGGAGTCTGCCAAGGGCCCATACCCTAGCAGTAGACCAATGATGAGAGCTCCTTGGAGTTGCTTCTCCAGTTCAACTTTGCTACATACTTGATCACCTGCCTCTCACTCTTGCCAAAACAACAGAGGTGTTGACAAGGAGCAGCAACAGGTGCCCTTCCCTACTTGCTCTTTGTCTGTCAAGCAAGCATCTAAGAAAAAGGATGAGGAGAAATACCACCTGGTGACAAGGCAGAAGAGAAAGTGGACTGACTGGGGGAGGACCCATCTAAGGGCCATCAAAAACCTGGCAACAGAACTAGGTGTAAATGTGGTGTTTGTGAAGAGCAAGGGACCAAAAGCAGCAAAACCTGTACCAATTCTAGTTCCCTGGTGTATCTATAGCCACCATTAATGTTCCCTTCCTGTTCTAAGGTATAATTTAGTTCATTTAAGAACAGTTCTTCCATTCTGTACAAGTATCTGTCTTACTTCAAAAGGTGGGAAATTCCTGAATCAAACTGAGTTGTTTAAATTGGCTTCTGTTCTCTGTGAGCAAAAATTGGAGAAAAAGTTACACAGCATTTATGGATTATATATTATTACTATTACTCAAGAAGACCTAGTATCTCAATTAAAAAAAAAGACCCTAATCCTTTTAAATTTGCTACGAATAATATCATTACTTACAGGGGTGACAAATGAATTGCTAATCATGTAATTACTTTACTACAGACTTCCTAGAATAAAAATGGCTTGACATCTAAATCAGGCCTAATAAAAACTTACTTAATTTAATAAATTACTTTATCTCCAATAATTATTTACTTAAAACCAGAATTTGTTGAAAATACCACATTAGTTTTAACAATGGTACATGAAGTAAATGTGCTATTAGAAATTAATTTACAAGATGGCACATTTTATTTAATAATGAGATGTCATTATATGGCACAGAGACCCCAAAGGATTTTTACAAATTATAGGCCTGTGCATTAGAGCAGCCATTTAAACAAAACCATTTCTGGGACAAAGTTTGGAAGCAGTAGGATGCTTATTGATTAAAAAGACAGGTCATTCACTATAGGAACCTCTCATTAATTTGTGAACCATTTAATTGCTGGATTTAAAGCTGAACATGTTGGATTCCCTTCAGTTTGAATGATGAGACACATGCTTAACAGCAAGTGTAAACCTCATTCATGTCTACTCAAACATATATCCCATTCATTTGGTCCTACTCCCATGTAAGCAAGCATCAGGTTGTAACCCAGATCTCTCTCATCAAATTAATGGGACTTTCAAAGTGATTAACTGTGACCAGATCATGCCTCTGGGTCAGTAGTGTACAGAGGCATTGTAAAGAAAAACCTTCAACATTAACTGTGTACGTATACTCTGGTTTCTCTTCAGATTGTATAAATCTTTCACCTTTTACTAAAGATTTTAGTGGAGAGGAACATTAACCATGTACACACACATCCACTGGAAGTTCTTCTGAACGCAGCACCCAAAGCACAAAGATGTACTTCCATTTGCACCCACAGAAGCGTTGATATGATGCCAGGCATGCCAGTATGGATCGGTCTGGTTGGGACTTTGCAGCTAGCCTGAATATTCTTAATGCAGCATAGATAGAGCAGGTCTGTAAAGAGCATCTGATTTTCTGATCAACCCATAGTCACTATTTTTAAAAACTGACTCAAGGTTTGCCTAGACCAGGGGTCTCAAACTCACTTACCTGGGGGCCACTGGAGGTAGAGTCTGGGTGAGGCTGGGCCGCATCAAGTATTCCACCACCGCGGTGGTGGTGGGCCGCTCATCCCGTGGCCGGCCCAGGCTGCAGGGCGCCTCCCCCGTGCCCCGCCCATCCCAGCTATTGGCCTGTGGGCCACGAGTTTGAGACCCCTGGCCTAGAAATTACAGCACCCTCATTGAATGAAAATGCTATGTAATATGATTTAAATCCATGATTCTCTATTTTGCAGAGGACATTGGGATTAAAACTGGGACTAAAACCGGGATTAAACTGGGATTAAAATTGAGAATTATTTATAAAAATCAACAATCGCATTCAATCTGTTTATTAATATTCTATTTCTAAGTTACTTGCATATAGTCATGTTGCTGTAGCCCAGTCACAGAACAAAGCATCACTCAACCAAATCACTCTTCTGTTGTGAAACTGTCCAGCTGTCTCTCATTCAGGGCCATCTTCCCTATGTGTCCTTTTTCCCTGTGTGCTCTCCCAGCCCTTGAGATGTAAGGCAGAGGTCCTTCTTTGGGAGTTCTCCTTGACAGAGATTAGGAGGGTGGCTACACAGAAGAGGACCTTCTTTGCAGTGGTGCCCCAACTGTGCAACATGCTCCCCAGAGAGGATCTCCTGACACCAACGCTTCTTTTCTTTTGGCACCAGGTGAAAATGTTTTTATTTTCCCACTATTTTAAATGTTAATTTATCTTAATCTGTGGTTTATATTTATTTATTTAGGAAGCTTCTATGCTGCCTCATTCACTGAAGCCTCAGGGTGGCTCACAACAATAAATAACAACAATATAAAAACAATATAATTGGAGATGTCCTGGCCAAAGATGTAAAATCAATAAATAATATTAACAATTAAAATGATATTTAAATAAAAAGGTTTTGGCCTGGAACTGAAAAACAAATAACGACGGCGCCAGGCGGACCTCTCTGGGGAGCGCATTCCATAGATTCTATAGATTGGGTGCCACCACAGAGAAAGCCCTCAACTGGGTACTTACCCTCCTAATATCCTTCATGAAGGGTTCCTGAAGAAGGGCCTCTCCCACTGATCTCAAGGGGTGGGCGGGCGGGCATATATGGACGTAAGCGCTCCTTTAGGTAACCAGGACCCAAGACATTAAGGGCTTTATAGGTAATAACCAACACCTTGAATTGGGCCCGAACTTCAATGTGAACATATGTGAACATAACGCCCAGTTCCCATCAGCAGCCTGGCAGCTCTATTTTGAACCAAGTATGCAGACCATCTTCAAGGGCAGCCCCACGTAGAGCATGTTACAGAAGTCTAGTCAGGAAGTCACCAACACGTGTGTCACTGTCACCAGGCAGTCGTTCTCCAGGTAGGGACACAGCTGATGGATCAGCCAAAGCTGAAAGAAAGCGCTCCTCGCCACCACTGTCACCTGAGCTTCCAGTGAAAGCTCTGGGTCGAGGAGCACTCCCAAGCTGCAGACCTTGTTCCTAAGAGGGAGTGCAACCCCATTCAGGACTAGGTCAAGGTCCCCTTCCCCAAAGCCCGATCTGCCAACCAACAGGAACTCCATCTTGTCTGGATTGAGCTTCAGTTTATTGGCCCTCATTCAGCCCATTACCTTGGCCAGGCATCGGTTCAGTACAGCCACTGCCTCACCTGGATTGGTGGAAAATGAGAGGTAGAGCTGGGTATCATCAGCGTACTGATGATTCCACAGCCCACACCTCCTGATGACCTCTCCCAGAGGTTTCATGTAGATTTTAAATAGCAAAGGGGACAAAATGGATCCCTGTGGTATTCCATGGCATAACTACCATGGTGCAGAGCCATAGTTCCCCAGCATCACCTTCTGGAATCGGCCATTGAGATAGGAGTGGAACCACTGAAAAGCAGTGCCTCCAACCCCCAATCCCGCTAGCCTATCCAGAAGGATACCATGGTCGATGGTATCAAAAGCTGCTGAGAGGTCCAGGAGAACCAACAGGGACGCACTCCCCCTGTCTTTCTCCCTGCCCAGGTCATTGTACAGGGCGACCAAGGCAGATTCAGTACCATGCCCGGGTCTGAAGCCAGACTGAAATGGGTCCAGATAGTCAGTTTCATCCAAGAGTGCTTGGAGTTGTCCTGCCACCACCCGCTCCAACACCTTGCCCAAAAATGGGATGTTGGCCACTGGTCTATAATTAGTGGCCATCTCTGGATCCAGTGATGCCTTCTTCAGGACAGGTCAGACTATTGCCTCCTTCAAAGGGGCAGGTACCTGGCCATCCCTCAGAGAGGCGTTAACCACTTCCAAGATCCAGGTCCCTATCCCGTGCTTGGCGTTGTTAATTAGCCAAGATGGGCAAGGGTCCAATAGGCAAGTGGTGGGACGTACTCGTCCAAGCACCTTGTCCACATCATCAGGCTGCAGTAACTGAAACTCATCCATCAATTTTGGACCAGACGGTGACATTGGTATCTCCCCAGAAGCCTCTGGGTCACTAGTGGAGTCCAGCTCATGACGATATTTAATATTGGATGCTGTGCTACTACTACAACTTTTACTTTTAGTTTTACATTATTTTATTGTTATTGTGAACCATCCTGAGACATCTATGATGGGATGGTATACACAAGTTTTAAATAAATAATAAATCAGGCATCAGCTCAGAACCTTAGCATGAACATATGATGGCTTTTACCCACATCCTCTGCAATGGCTCTCATCTAGATCTAGAGGCTTATACCTGCAATTTTATAGAAAAATAGATGTGTCTCTGCAGGAGCAATTGTAGCAAAGTTGGGGGAGGTCTGTTCTGGATTACCTAAAATCTCCTTATCCCTTTGTAAGAGTCTTAATCTAGATCAAGGGTCTAAATTAATGATGGAATAAATAATATCTGTTTAGAGAGTCTGCATCTGGAGAAAACAGAATGTCAGAAGACAAGAAACTAGCATTGTTGACAGATGGTAGGGCAAAGCGCATAAAGCAAGACACATTTCCTCCAGCAAAAGAGTATGGCCATGCACTGTAATCACTGAACCACGTTGCAGAAGAGGGGAAATTATGCCATGAAGTTGCAGGGGAAGCTCAATCCATAGAACAGCATGTATGTCAATAGCCCAAGAGAAACAAAGAGCAAATACTATGATTTGGAAACTCTTGCAATGACCTTTCTACTGAAAATGAATATAAAAATACTATGGTACTGCATTTTATTGAGTAGAGGATAATATTAATAAAAAATCCCTTCTGTTGCTTGTCATCTGTATTAGCTGCTGTCAGCCAGCTACACTCTCCATTTGTGTATTTAATTATTTGCTCTTATGTGAATTGTTTTGGTATATTGGATTTCAGTGCATTGATTTCCAACTTTTCAGACTACTTTTCTAATTCATCAAATGAGGAATCTAGGCTGAACCTATCCTCCAATGTATTGGTGCTCGTTCCCAATGATATGTTACTCATGAATTTGATTAGCATGCTTTCTGCTGCATTGTCCAAGCTGTTAATGAAACTATTGAACAGCATTTGATCCACAGAAAGCTCATGTGGGTCTCTAATTCAACTCTGTGCAACTTTACCTGAAAGCATTAATAACAGTCAGTACAATTAAATAGTTTGCTTAAACTGTTGGTGAAAAAAATAGTAGAGCAATGATAGACTTGTCCATTATGATAGACTCTGAATGTTGTTTAATTACATGCCCTTGCATGGAGCTGGGTCTTGTACAACAAGCAGAACATTAGTCCATTTCCTCTATATTATAGATCAAAATGGTCTATTAAATTTCTCCCCACAATGAAACTAACAAAGGCTTTGAAGACATCTCCAGTAAATATATCTTTCAGATTGATTAAACTAGAAGACTCCCTATATGTTATAGAAGTAGGAAAATCCTTGCCCACTTCCCAATGATGGTATTATCCATGTTGTAAAGAAAAAGGATCAGAAATTCTAGACCATTTGAAGTCACTGGGCATTTGGAATGTTGATGGAGTTTTATAGATGCTCATATTAAAATAATTGCTCTGATGGGAACAGAGAAATGCTCCCTATACTGAATAAGACCAAAGCAGATGGACAGCATCTTTCCAGAATGTCAGGCAGTTGTTATTCCTGCCCTACCTGGACATGCCAGGAACAAAACCTTTTGCCCTTCTCCATGCAGAACATCCATTGAGCTATTCACAAAATAGTTGCTGTGGAGGGCATGGCCCATCACAAAACACCACTTTCTCTGATGATAAGCTAGTGAGGCTAAAATAAAAGGAACTCATCCATAACCCTAAATACAATCAGAGAGGGCTTTTAGGCTCCACAAAAGCACATTTTAACCACCCCCCTTTTTTTGACTTCAATGCCCATTTCACAGAAAGCAAACTGCTTAAGTTTACTTGATTGAGAAAGTTTACTTGGCCAAGAAACTGACTTTAAAGTGTACTTGCAGTCTATGCCCCAAATGCCAGATCATATATTTGCCCCATAAAGACACTGTGCATGCTTAGAGATCCATTCTGGGTGAATTGCACTTGGAAGCAAAAAGAACATTGGCAAAGAACATATCTGTGACTAATGTTTGTCTAAGGAGGAACCCTGACTCCAGGCAGCCAGAATGAAGCCTCATGAAACCACTAGCTGCTTCCTTTTCTGCACCAGATGTAGCAGCCATTTTGGATTTCTGCACCTGACATGGAAGAAGGTTACCAGTTGCTCAACCTTTGTCCTACAAGTATTCACAGACCTCCTCATGGTTTGGCTCACTTTGCAAGACCAGGCTGAGCACAAGATGAAGTCCATGAATGCTACAGGAATAGATTCCCTTAGGGTTCGTCCCAACTCTAGTATTGAAGCTAATATACCTAGACATTTCCTTACAATAATGATTACAAGTACAATTTGTCAAGATGATCCTTTAATTCCTCCATGGTTGGACTGGTAAGGCCTAGAAGATGACCAGTTCAGTTTCTCAAAGCAGGATTAATGGCATTCCTCAACATGGCGGAATTGATGAGCACTCAAAGAGGGGCAACTGCAGCAATTAATAGCAATCCTGAACAAAACTAAGGGCATTTTACCTCAGCTTCTATGCACACCTGCGATCTATCTTGGACCCCAGAATGCATTACCAGAGCTCTTGATTTTGATTAATATGCCAATGTTCATGGAAATGTATCCAGTTTAAATTGAGGAAATGCATTGTATTTGGGAATCCTCCAGAATTTTAGAGCTCCGGTAATGTTAAAATCAATTCATGTGAAACCACTTTTTAACGGTTTCCTTTTATGATATTTATTACTTCCTCTCATTGACACTTCCTTAACAAACCTCTTTTGACTTCAGGGCTATGGTTGCTGAATATTGGCAGTTTCTGAAAATTGTGACTGAATCTATGCTAAAAATAAGGCATGTCTGGATTTATTCCTCTTAAAAACAAGAGCAAAAGACTGGAAACAATAGGGTTGGACTTAAACTTGAGTGCAAACTAATGGCAAAGACTGGGAGTGCAAGGTTTATTGTCCTTGAATGGTTATGAGGATACATATATAAGAATCTGGAAGTCTAATATATTTTCCTCCTTTTAATGACAGTGAGACTCTTATGTGCAAATTTAGAATACATTTAGAATTTTTACCCTGGTTTACTTTAGGAGATTCCGGTAATATTTGTGCTGCAAGTTTGCTTATGATGGCCAGGATTCTGGAGCATCTTGAACAGCTATAGAGTACATCACCTCAGATGTCAGCAAGGAGAACCCGGGGAACTAGGAATGTGGTTACTTAAGATATTATTCCAGCCTTCTTCAGTCTGTTGCCTTCAGATATTTTAGACTACAACTCCCACCTTTCTAGACTCTTTGCCATGATGGGTTGGACCAATGGAAGTTGAAGTCTCAAATATTTGGCGGTCCCAGGCTGGAGACAGCTACATTATTCCATCAAGCTTCAAACACTAAATGTTAACTCTTCAAGTCTATTTATGCACTATAAACTCTTATTATCATCCATAAATTTATAATTGTCCAATTTCTATTTTTTCCAGGAAACAGATGATGCCTTGAACTTAATTCAGTAGTCCTCCCCATTTTTCAATTTTCTCATTCCAGCTCCAAATGTAAGATTACCTTTTATATAATTGGTTGCTATATCACCTGGAAAATGTTTAAATACTCATAATTGGGCAGGAATTCTCCTTCTTCCTGAAAGTATAGAAGGAGTTGCTGCCACTGTTTCTAAGAATAAGAAGTTTGTTTTAAAAATCACTGCTCTTCTGTACACCAGTGCATTTGTGGATAGTTTAATATATTAAAAAAGAATTGCATTTGTTGTGTGACTGTCAGTATTTAAAGGCTGTACACTGGATCTTCCTGATGATGAGCAGCACAACGTGCTCTGCAAGTGCCTGCAGGACCAGGAACCTATTTGTAGGTACCTGCAAGGATCAGAGTCTGTGTGATCATTTGGCACAGCAGGGAGTTCTGGAAGGCTTTGAAAAGGGTTCCTTGCACTGCATTGCTTTTTCACAGTAACATAGGATTTGGTTTGTAGTGGCTGTAGTGTGTCCTTGATCATGTTTTCAGCTTTGTCCTTCTGGGAACTACTGTTTCTGCCTTTCCCTTCAGCCTGAGTCTGCCATGCCAAGTACCTGTTCCTTGTCCTTTCTGAGCTCAGCTTATTTCTGGACTGTGCCTTGTCTCTGCCTTACCAGTGTCTGACTCCAATTTGCACTGGGACTTCGTCTTTGCTCTGGCTAGAGAGTTTGCATCTTGTGCTAGGCCAATGGGACATATTGAGGATTCTGTTGGTGTACTGTCTACCATATAACATAACAGTGCCCTTGCTTGATCTGTCAGAGGTTGTCTCAGTTTTGATGCCTGGATCCTCCATCCTGTTGGTCCTGAGGGATGTGAACACCTATGCCAAAGGAACCCTATCTGGGGTAGCTCAGGACTCATGGGCTCCATTGCAATCATGAGACTGCCCCAAAATGCAACTGGTCCAATACATATAGAAGGGTGCATTCTCGATTTTGCCCCCAGCAGGCATGATATTAGTGATCTGAAGGTGGAAGACTTGGAATTTTTCCATATCTTCTGGCCAGACTGCTGCCTCCTGAGATTTAGACTAAAGGCAACTTTTCCTAGTGCAAGGTTGAGGGACCTATTAAGATGGTCTGTTTCCAGGATAAAATTTTGCATCTGCCAAGACTTATATCAATGTTACTGTGGTGGAATCAACTGGCATATACAGAGAACAAGAGCCTTCCAGGAAAAAGTTACTGAGTGGGTGGCAGTTAACTATTTCCAAGCACTCCTGAATGAGACTGCTTATGTAAATCCATTTCAGTCATGGTTCTGCCAGGCTTTGACACAGAGATAGCTTTGGTCACCTATTATGATGACCTATGCCAGGAAAAAGATGGGGTAGTGGTGACCATGCTGGAACTTTTGGACATCTCTGCAGGTTTTAATGCCATAATCAATGGTATCCCTCTGAAGTTAGCTGGCTGAATTAAGAGTGGGGGGGGGCACTGCATTGCAATGATTCTATTTCTGATTAGATAGCCAGCTTCAGAAGGTGGTCCTTGAGTGATATTGCTCTAACCCTTGTAGTTTCCCAGTGTGGGTTCTTCAGGGTAAGTGTTGAGTCTCAGACTATTTCACATCTCCACATGAAACTGCTGAGTGGCTTCATCTGGAGTGTCACCAGAATGCTGATGTCACACAGCTATATTTTTCTTCTTCATATTCAGCAGGTGAGGCTGGGAACCATGATGAACCAGTGTCCTGCTGCAACAATGAGATGGATCAACAAATTGAGAGTGGACAGACTGAACTCAATCCAGACAAGATGCTGTTGCATTGTCAGTGGGCATGTCTTCTGACCGGATGGATGGTATTCAACCTGTCCTAGATGGGGCTTCAGCCCCTTTGAAAGAACATGTTCATAGCTTGGGGGTGCATCTTGACCATCTTTATCACTTGAGGCCCTGATAGCATCTGTGGCATGGAGTACCTTCTTCTAACTTTGGCTTGTAGCCAAGCTATGCCCCTTTCCTTAACCTACAATCTGGTGATTTCTAAACTAGTTTATTGCAATATATTCTTTGTGGACTCTCTCTGAAGATTGTTCAGAAGTTGCCACTAGTGCAAAACACAGCAACCAGATTAATAACAGGGATTAGATGGTCCAAACATATAACATCACTCTGGCCTGCTTACATGGACTGCTATATGCTTCTAATCCCAATTCAAGGTGCTGATCTTAACTATAAATCCCTACATGGATTGGGACGATGATAACTTATGGAACAACTTTCCTAACTGCAATCTGTCTGGACACTACAATAAATATCTAGGTCCTGCCTCTAATTTCCATTTCAGAAAGAAGGTCAGTTGGTACCAAAAAGGAAAAGGCACCAGAGACCTCTGCTAGAAAGGTCCAACTTTACCATGCTTTTACAGGTTAAGACTGTCATCTACTGCAGGGCATTTATATAGTTGACATTTTTATTAGGGCTTATGTAGCTTTTAACACTTGTTTTAAATTTGGCTTTTAAAACTGGTATGACAATTTGTATGATTTTTTTTATTGCTGCCAGTGTTGTTGTAAACCACCCAAAAGCTTTGGCTATTGGGCATTATAGATATAAAATTAATAAGAAAAACAGCAACAACACATAATTTCACTATAAAGAGTCCATCTTTTTTAAGGCTCCCCATGCAGAATTCTTGTTTAGGTTGGCATTCATGGTTCTGTTTTATGGCAGTTTAGTGCTTCAAAATGCCTAACATTTTTTCACACAGAAAATATTTCCCTTCCTTTGAATAATTTTATATATCAAACTCTAAGAAATAAAGTGTACCACCAAGAACAAGTATGTATGCATTGATGATACAAGCAATACAACCTATTACATTTGTATGAAAAATTGAGGAAAGAATTGTATTGTTTTCTGTGGAAAGTCAGTTAGAGTTGGGGTAATATAACAATTCAAGGTTGTTGATCTAGTTTAGTATATGCAACAATTAAAAAACCCCAAGCCTACAACCCCCAAAGTGTACCACTACAAGCCATAGAAATCTTACTCCTGAGATGCTTCATGAGGTTAATTCTCCATCAAGGAGCAGAAAAAAGCTGACATTGACAACATTTCTTTAGGGCAAATTCCTACGGATGTATAGACAGAAAAATGTCCTACAACTCTGAGCAGTACCCTCTCAGCTATGCTGAGAGATGTAGGACTTCATTCTGCCTAAATATGCATCAGATTGTGCCTTTAGGCTACTGCACCATGCCATTATGCTTCACTGAGGCTTATATCTAAGTAGACATTCATAAGCTCCAGAAGGTCCAGGCATTCATGAGCTCCAGAAAGAACTTTGGCAAGTGAGGTTGCAACTCCAAAATGCTTCCTGGGGAAGAAGCCTCACTGAACACAATCAGGCATGCATGCATAGGCCTTTGCTCTGCGGGTTTGTACACTTGCTGATCTCATTCCGTGAACCTTCATCTGTTCTGTGTGAGCACCAAAAGCACAACTACTGTCTGGCCAGTGCAGTTCTTACAACTTTAAATTCTCAGCATCACATTCTCTCCATCTCTTCTTGATTTAGGGATGTGCAGTGTATCTTCCAATATAAATTTGTTTCTGTTCTTGCCCGCCCTCATTATTATTTATTATTTCTAAACCTACTCTGCTGTACATGTTCCAGATGAGTAGGCAGACTTGTGAAATCCTGGGTAGCAAGGTGGCAGACACATTGTAGCAATTTATATTCTGAATTTAAAAATTGAGAATTATATATTGACTTCATCTTTTATTGCACTTACATAAGTAGAATAAAGTACATGTGTGTTCTGAGGTTACTGAAGGTGTTTCTGTATCAATTCACATCAGCCCTATCTCACCCAGAAGAGAAGCGGGGGTTTTTTCCTCAGTGCCATGCATATACTTGTATATTCGAAGGTGGTGCATTCCAATAGGCTGCTTGCCTTCTTCTTGGTTGCCTTTGCTTGATATTCTGTACTAGCTGTAGACAACCTGTTGCCCTCCAGATGATGAGATGAGACTACGGTCTCATCATCCTGACCATTGGGAATGCTGTATGGGGTTGATGGAAGTTGTTCTCCTTACACTTGCAGACCCTGGGTGGTAAGTTTCTTGGGTGAAATAAGTCCTAGTTCTGCTCATGTTTTATTTCATGCCTTCTCCCTTTTCCCCTGCAAAAATGCGTACTGTCACATGCTTGCCTCACGATGCTGGTGACATCTGTGGGAGCCTCAAATGAATTCAGATTTTTGTGAATCTAACTCACAGTGGGCAGGTTTAGGGTTAAGGTCACACTGATTCTGCAGACTTGTGGAAAACCTTTTTTAAAACTGTGTGGGAAAGATTAGCACAAATAGGAATTTGCACTATGCAATTAGTGAGTGCATGGAATGAAAGATGGATGACAATCCATGAAACATGAACATATTTAACAAAAGTCTGGGCATAAGTCCAGTTGAACTAATTGGAGGAACTCATTTGTAGATATGCTTGGGAATGTACTTCTAAGGACATTTTAAACCTGCAAATAGGAACTGTTGAGTGTGTATCTCAACAATTCTCTATCTAAATGTATAAGTAACTGTTAAGAGCTATCACATGTTTGTGGGTTTAAGAAAAGTTTTTCTGAACTCAGCATCTCACACTGAAAGAGGGGTTGTTTTTTGCATGATTGGTGCCAGCCCCTTGTGTCTCCATATATATATATATATATATATATATATATATATATATATATATATATATATAGAGAGAGAGAGAGAGAGAGAGAGAGAGAGAGAGAGACGGGGAAAGAAAAGAAAAGAAAAGTAGCATTGCTTTTTCAATAATTTCTTTGTTGTTTTAACTTGAAAGAATGCACGAGACAGATTAGGTCAATTTAAAATGGGTCTTCTGCAAAGAATTAAACAGTTCTCCTTCAGTGTTGAGTGCCGAAAGTAATTTTCTGGCTATTGATCTCTTTCAAATGGAATTTCTTTGAGATTATTGCCCTTCTCCACTCCTGCCTCCCCACCTATGTACAATTGGCCTCCCTATGGATTGATTTCTCAGAGCTGTTCAATGGGGAAAAAAGTTGTCATTGGACCTGAATGATCTGTACTTAAATCCCAAGTCAGCCATTATCTTTCATAAGCCATTACTTTTCAGCCTCAGTTCTCTGACTGTAAAATGGATTGCAAATTACAGATGCAAATGGGTGAAGGCTCAGTACAGACTATGCACATTCTAATATTTGCGTCTGTGTTTAGGTGTGGTAATACTATACCAGTATTCCAGCTGATCTATTCAAAATCTTAAAAGACGATACAGTAGAAGTGCTACACTCAATATGCCAGCAAATTTGGAAAACTCAACAGTGGCCACAGGATTGGAAAAGGTCAGTTTACATTCCGATCCCAAAGAAGGGCAATGCCAAAGAAGGTTCAAACTACCACACCATTGCACTCATTTCACACGCTAGCAAAGTTATGCTCAAAATCCTACAAGCTAGGCTCCAGCAGTATGTGGATCGAGAACTACCAGATGTACAGGCAGGATTTCAAAGAAGGAGAGGAACTAGAGATCAAATTGCCAACATACACTGGATCATGGAGAAAGCTAGGGAGTTCCAGAAAAACATCTACTTCTGCTTCATTGACTATGCTAAAGCCTTTGATTGTGTGGATCACAACAAATTGTGGCAAGTTCTCAAAAAGATGGGAGTACCAGACCATCTTATTTGTCTCTTCAGAAACCTATATGCGGGTCAAGAAGCAACAGTGAGAACTGGACACGGAACCACAGATTGGTTCAAAATTGAGAAAGGAGTTTTGCAAGGCTATATACTGTTGCCTTGCCTATTTAACTTATATGCAGAGCACATCATGAGAAAGGCAGGGCTAGATGAATCACGAGTTGGAATTAAGATGGCTAGGAGAAATATCAACAACCTCAGATATGTAGATGATACCACTCTCATGGCAGAAAGTGAAGAGGAACTAAAGAGCCTCTTGATGCGGGTGAAGGAGGAGAGTGCAAAAGTTGGCTTGAAACTCAACATTAAGAAAACTAAGATCATGGCATCCGGTCCTCCACTTCCTGGCAAATAGATGGGGAAGAAATGGAGGTAGTGACAGATTATATTTTCCTGGGCTCCAAGATCACTGCAGATGGGAACTGCAGCCAAGAAATTAAAAGATGCTTGCTCCTTGGGAGGAATGCTATGGCAAATCTAGATAGCATACTAAAAAGCAGAAACATCACCCTGCCAGCAAAAGTGTGTATAGTCAAGGCTATGGTTTTCCCAGTTGCAATATATGGCTGTGAAAGTTGAACCATAAGGAAGGCTGAGCACCGAACAATTGAGGACTTTGAATTGTGGTGCTGGAGGAGACTCCTGTGAGTCCCTTGGACAGCAAGGTGGTCAAAACGGTCAGTCCTAGAGGAGATCAACCCTGACTGCTCTTTAGAAGGCCAGATCCTGAAGATGAAACTCAAATATTTTGTCCACCTAATGAGAAGGAAGGACTCCCTGGAGAAGAGTCTAATGCTGGGAACAGTAGATGGCAAAAGAAGAAAGGGATGGCAGAGAATGAGGTGGCTAGATTGAGTCACTGAAGCAGTTGGTGTGAGCTTGAGTGGACTCTGGGGGGTGGTGGAGGACAGGAAGGCCTGGAGGAATGTTGTCCATGGGATCGCGATGGGTCAGCACAACTTCGCGACTAACAACAAATACTATACCATCCAATGGAGAGTTTGTGCTCTGTATGTATTCCAGTGCAACATTTACCATGATGAGTTTTTAAAGATGTTTACAATTTTCTTTGACTTAAAAGGAAATGCTTAAGCAATAATGAGAATAAAAGAGAACAGCATGTGCCATTTTCCATAAACACAATTGGAGTTACAAACATATAATTACAATAACACCTATAGCCAGATAAATGATGATTGCTTCTACAGAGACGCTTTAGGATTGCTTCTAATTTTAAATGGTGGGATGGAGAAAGATGCCTATAGCACATCAAACTTTTGGATTATCTAGTTCAGCATTGTTACACTGAGTAACCCCCCCCCCACAAACACACACAGTTTCAGACAGGATCCTTCTCTTGGCCTATTTAGAAATACTAGGGATTGAACCTGGAGGCTTTGGCATGTAAAACTTGTACTCTAGTACTAAGTTACAGATCTCCCTAAAGCTTTGAGAACAGCTGCATGTCTGGTGACATCTCTCCCAATTTCCAGAACATGCTTTGCCCTAATTAAAGTATTCTTATAAATGTAGTTCACACTGTTAACTTGAAACATACTTCATAGTACAAACTGTGCCTGCAACACTCTAGCATTGCTTATCAATGACTAGAAGTCTTTAGCACTGCAGTGTCCTGAGAGGTTTGTCTCAAAACCAGGAGCCATACATTTTCTCAGATGTCCCTTCCAAGGGACACATGAACAAACGTGCATGCATACATGTGTTTGCACACACATACATATGTGTGCACATTCATACATACACAGAGTTATATCCTTGGAGGAAGGGATCCAATTGAGAGACTAAAGAGAGGTCTGCAGTTTGTGCTACCTTTCCATCAGAACTTCAGAGCCAGCACTAAAACAAGACATTCCTAATAGTTGGAGGACCAGGAACTGTCTGCCTCCAGCAAAGACCTGAATTGACCAATAGACCAGGAGGAACATGGTCTTTCAAAGGTGACTACCATGAGAAAAACAAGACTGCCACAGAGGTGGAGGTAAAGAAACCCTTAAACCTTTCAGACTGCTGCTTCCTAAAAATGGAGGAACTCAGGAGTGTAGATTGCAAGGAAAATGAGAACCAACAATGTGATGTGGTTGCAAAAAAGCCAAATGCTCTTTGGGCAGCATTAATAGAAGTATGATTTCCAAATCCATGAAGCACTAGTTCCCCTCTATTCAGCACTGGCTAAGCCTTATTTTAAGTACTGTGGTCAGTCCTGGGCACCACAGCTTAACAAAGCTGCAAATAAACAGCTTGAGACCAGGGTACTTTAAGGACTGCCTGCTTCCATATGTACCTACCTGACACCTAAGATTGGGTTCAGGGGCCCTTCTGAAGGAGCCATCCTTCATGGATTAAGGAGGATGGTGAACAGAAGAGGGTCTTCTCAGTGGTTTTGCTCCACCTATGGAATGACCCACAAATGCTAGAGGAATGGATTCTGCAGTGCTTCAACATATTGCTAATTGTTATTTAGAAAACAATGTAGCCATAGGTTATGTTAGGTCTTTTAAAGCACTTTATCTGAGCAGACCTTAGAGTTCTGTGCTCATCTTGGTAAATACTAAAATCTATGAAGAGTTTTAATAGAGGATAATAGGTTTGTCTTCATACCAATGCTATAAATGCACTAGTTCATTAGTTTTTTCCAGTTAATTGATTGCTATATTGTTTCACCGATCAAAGTGCTGGTTGTAACTACCCTGGAAATAGGCTTCAAGATATACAAGGTAAGATCTGGAGTGGACCCGTACATGTCTCATTGCTTGTGCAGTATTCACTGGCCAATGAAGCCTCCTTCTATAGGAACTTTGCTAGCAGAAAAGTCCCTATAGTGGCCCACTATAGGATTTGATACAAACAACGTATGAAAGGGGAGGTCATACATGGGCACAGAAATGGAAAAAAGGGAGGCATAACTGTAGCTTTGCATGTTTTTGCCTTTCCTTTGCAAAACAATGAATCAAAGGATATTCCACTACTTCTATGCATGTATCTTAATTGACTACTTCCAAACTTTATTTTTCTTTGCTAAATGGCTTAGGCACAGCTGGAAACATCCACAACCATGGCTTACTCTAAAGCTTTTTTTCTCTTTTCTTTCAAGTTGGCAAGTTCATAACTCTTAAATTCACTTTGTATCTATTATTTTGCACTAGGGGAAGAAAAGAATATTGCCTCTGGCCAGCCTTCTTCATATCAGCTGCTGGCCCACAATATCCTCATGAGGTGAAGGACCCATACTGGTGATTGTCTTTTGTGTTTATTAAAAATAATCATTCTCTTTGCCCCCATTAATGAATGACTAGTATTATTAAAGTGGGAACTTTCCAAGGAGAACTCTCCCCTCTACCAACAGAGGAAGGCATGAAAAGAGATCCATCTCTCTGCTGCAAGGATTTGCAATGAAAAACAATGAAAAATGAGGGCAAACTAATGCTCAGCAACAGGAACAACAATGAACTGTGGAACTGACAGCTCTTTGACTCCTAGACTCTGGTTTGGAGATCTTTTGTAATGAAACACATTCTTCCACACTGTATTCTTATACTTTCAATGATATAACCTTGTCATGGATGGGTTTTCTTTTTCCCTGATCACTGATTGATTTCCTACAGCTCTGTTTTATGATATTTAATTATTATGTATGTCATTTCTATACTGACCCATAGCTGAAGCTCTATGGACAGTTTCAACATACGCGCACGCACACACACACACACGCCTTCAATATTAGTCTTATGTAACAGATTTATTGGTTTATTTAAATATAACACCATTTCTGCATGAGATAATACATTCTATGGAGTACTTCCTTGCTTGCTCATCCAGATCCTGTGGATCACTGCCTTCCATCATGCCCAGTTCCAAAGCCCAGAGACTTACTGTGAAACAGTGCTAGCAGAGTTTCCTAGGGCACCAGTAGAGGGTTCCCCCCCGCCCCCCACCCCTGCTGGAGCCTGGAACTACAACAATTTTCTGTGATTTCCTAATCCCTGATGGAAAAGATTGTGTGATGGAACCTTGGTATTTCCTAAAGCAGCTTAACTTATATCTGACATCAGCTCCACCTTCCTCTCTCTGCCCCAGGTAAGTGTTTCAGCCATGGGAGCAGATATGGTAGAGGGGTATACTCTCTTAGCTGTACTGAGACTTTTTGAGTATTCAGTTGGAATAGTCTCAAAGTTTGATCCCACTGTTAACCCTAAAAAGGATATTGATACATTTTTATTCATCAGATCCCAGGACAGCAGTATTTTCCCAAGTGCATGAGGCACTTGCCATCACTGGGCAATTCCCATTCTCCTCAGATCTATATTAGTAGGGCTTTGGAGTCTTTGGGGTAAGCTTGCACAGAAATTCCTCTGGCACCTCAGCAAGCATGCATGGAATGCGAGAGCAGAGTGACCCCAAAGTGGAACTAAGAGCTTTCTGGACTGCAGAGTTTCACTTAAAAGTGGGCACTGATATAAAGGCCATATGCTGATGTGTTCAGAGAATACAAAGGTTTTCATTTTGTTCAGTCACAATAATGCTAAACTGAAGACTGAACTGTAACTTTCATTGCCTCTGTCTAAGGCTATTTCCATGGAAATAATTGCATTGCTATCAGTGATACAATCTGACAATCAGCTCTCTGTTGGATTTAGATGATGAACTAGCAAAGAAATGGATTTAAATAAGACAAGGGCCTGAGGTCAAAATGTTTAGATCCATGCCTTCACAAAATGTGGGAGGCCAGGATGGTATAGCTATTTGGATTTCATACTATTTTAGTTTGAATGCCAATTATCTTTAATAATTAGGGAAGCAATGAAAATGTTAAAAGGATCTGAAAGCCAGGCATTAAGTAGATAGAGTGTATTAAGAAATCATATTTGATACAAATTGGAATTATTGAGAGATGCAGACTTATGGAAAGTCATAATCACTTTGCAATTAAGATTAGAACTGGAAACGGATTTCCCTCCTCTGTACCATGCAGGCTGGCAACAGCTAACAACCCCCTATGGAGATGCAGCCATTAACATGCAAATGATCTCTGTTCTGACCAAGGTATTTGCTGGGGGAAAGTTGACGTCTGTGCAGATTTCAAAGGTGCTTTTGAAATAAAGAATGCTAGGGTAAGAATTGGAAAATGAGGGGGAGAAGAAGAAGGGGAAATGAAGGAAACAATCTGTTTACACTTGGAAAAAATGGGTTTAAGTCAATATGATATAAAAGTGAAAAACCCAATTATTGTGTCAGGAATGAAAAGGAGGCAATGACACTGAATTTCGACAAACCCGCATTGTCAGTGTGCAAAAGAAAAGTCTTCAGGGCTAGAATGTTAATGTGCCCAGTTCATATTTGTGTTCCAAAGACTTGTGTTACTGCAGCAGTAAAAGCAAAAATGGGAACCTTATGCGTCCTATTGACTTTCTGCTGGGCAGCCACATAAATGGGGCAGGAGCAACAATTGCGGAGTACGAGACAGATGAGGTGTTTTAACAGGCCTGCTTTAATCACTGGTCCTTCTTTGATTATTTTTTTTAACTCCACTGTGCCTCTCAAATAACATTGCAATTTCTATTTAGCCTGCAAGCTCTCTATTAAAATTCCAGTTATGGAAAACTAGACTGTAACTATGTTCCAATAAGGGGAATGTGCACTGTGATGCAGGAATTATAATTTTGGAGAGATTGTATGCTGATGTTACTTTGCTGCATTTAATTGTGTTGAATATGACTGATTTATAACAGGGGAAGAACAACATTTGGCTCATATTATAACAAAATAGATCCAAAAAGAAAAGTTTCATGAGTTTTGCATCCTCCCCAAACTTTGTTTTTCTAAATCTTCTCATTGATTTTTCAACAAGTGTAACCCAGTGGGACTTATTTTTGATTATATACACACTGGATTGCTCTGTTAATCTTTAAATCTGTGCCCCCACCCCCAAAGAATGAATTCTTTGTACATCTTTGGCTTTTCTTTAAAGCAACTCATATTTTTTTTTCCTGGTAGTTCAGGCTTAATAGCTATGTGACATGGAACAGCTTACCAGGAGTTTATATTTTCAATAAGCCTGCTTCAATCACCACCTTTTAAAAAATAGGAGGATTATTTAACTGTATAACCTCTTACATAAAATGAATACTGAAAAATCTGTAGCAGAGTTTTTCTGCAGATATTTGACTGCTCTCCACAGCCCCCAGTGAGTAGTGAAGGAAGTAGCCAGCTTTTAATGGTAATGGCTATTTTGAAATGTCCAATTTTTAAAAAAGCAAGTTTTAAAATGGGAATTTATTAACAGCGACCTAAGAGTAAATCTGGCCCTCTAAGTGTTCTCCAGATGGCCATTTTCACTTGTTCCTGACTGCCTATTGTTTGCAAACTTTGTTTCCCAGACTTTCCCTACCCTTACCCCAATTCTATTAGAAATAGAATATTTAAGACAAAATATGCAGGGTGTTGGTAGGGTTTTGTATTTTAACCGCACCTTGTTTGCCTACTTCTTGAATGCAGCTTCTGATAGCTTCTCTAATATTGAATTTGGTCCTTGAGCTGAAAGAGGTTTGATACCTCCCATTTACAGTAGCTTGTAAGTAAATTAATTAAGCTGAGAATTTCAGTTTTTGGCTGGTGTGGGATGGAACAATGGTATTTCTCGTTCTAGCTCTGCTCTCAGGTATTTTCCCTAGATATTGCCAAGGAAGGTTCATGCATATTTCTTAGCTGCATGACTTGACTGGGCATGGAGTGGGCAAAAGGAAGAGGTTTCAGTCTTGGAAACATGCTGCCTTTTCCTGTTCCTGCACCATCATTCAGAATTTGCTTTGTGGAAAGGTGGGTGTGTTAGAACACAATGAAACAGTATAGAACTGCCAAAAAGTGATCTTGGACTATCCAGGGGAGATGCTAAAATTATGCTTTAAGTCAAGGGGAGTTTGTTAACTGTGTTGTTTATACCAGCTAATAAGGATCAGAATCTGAAAAGTCAGTAAAGTTAGGATTCTGACAAGCTCTCCAGCTGATCATCCAGCTGTGGTCCTGACTCCACATCTGCCCCCTCCCCATCCATCCTTTCAAAACTGAAACTCTTGCATAAATCCTTTCCTGACTAAGTGTGGAAGAGAATTTCATTCCATTTTCCTTACTTTTTTAAGATAAGAGCTTACCAAAATTTTCAGATTTTGTAATGTGACAGAAAAGACTTGAGATTGTAAAGAGATGGCAAAGGAAGAAAATATACCTACCAGATTCATCCATCCATCCAAAGGGCTTTGAATATTTAGCTCTTAAAAGGTAGGATTTGAATCTACACATTGTTAGTCATTCTGATGATGCTGAATTAAGTTTTTCATCTCCCCTTTTCAGACAAGTTTTCTCCAACTTACTGGCATCTATAGCTTAGGCCAGCTTGGCACCAACACTACTAACTTTTTGGCATCAGGTAAAGACTGTCCTCTACTCCCAGGCATGTAATGGTGTACAATGTGACATTCATATCTTCACTTCATAGGGACTAGGTTCTTATTTGATTTCCAGCCATTAAAGTATTTTAAATGTATATGATTTATTCTTTATTTCTAGTTTATGCTTTGTGTGAACTGTTCAGAGAACTTCAACTATTGGGCAGTACAAAAATGAAATATATTTTATAAATAAATAAAATAAAATAAATACTTGACAGACAGGTACCAAATGGTTCTCTTCTTGCTGGGAATAGCTATAGCGATTGAATTCGGCTGGTACAGTTCATTTTTAAATAAGAATTTATCCAAATTTATAAATTTATTCATATATGAGATGAAAAGAACTTTGGATTCAAAACATCTGAATGTGGAAAAAATGAATCTGACAGATTTGTTTGTTCCTGTGCCAGATTCATTAAGATCTCCTTTGGCTGTGCCCAAGGAAGGCAGAATCAGTGAGAGTTGTGTTCGCTGGTTTCTACTTTACTGATTTCTACTTTGAAGCTTGGTTTGCCTCCAGTTCTCAGTGTTAGTGTACTGGGGTACTTTGTTTAAATAAGGAAAGTGGCACTTAGGAACACTTAAAACACACCCACAAATGCCTACTTTCTTCCAATTAACCATGAAAAGGGCTTTTCACCTGCCCTCCCTCCAACATGTGCATTTCAAAGTACTTTTTTTTATCAATCACATTTTGCAAATACAATGGCAAGCTCAACAAGATGCAAGCTTTGGCTTCCAAAACACATTCACATTTAGGATTATGAAAAGGGCAAGTTTTGTTTCACAAAAACAACATTTTGCTTATCTTCTGTCCTTGTCCCAGCAACTCAGAATTTTTTCTATCCTAGGCAAAACCAATGCCCCTGTAGAAAAAGCATGTAAAGGAAAGAAGGGTGTTCCACTATTTCTGTTCCATAGAATCAAGATTCCAGTGCACAATTTGGAAGTGCCATTGTAAGTGAGATGGTGTCCAGGCTGCTTCTCTTTACCCTGAGGTAACAGAAGAGTTCAAAACATTGCACTGTTTTAATAGGCAAGAAACTTCATTTCTGTCCCCTATCTTTTTTGCATTCTGTGCATGCTTGCAAGCCTTTGATGAAACTTTGAAGGAAATGCTCTCTCTTATTTGATGCAGCACAATACATTTCTCAAACACAGGGCATAGCCTGCAGAAAGTTACTAGGCTGGAAGTGAACCCTTGCAAATGAGAAAACGCACAGCCTGAACTCCAGATGTGGCATGGAGAGCTGCTCATAATTGCACAATCAACTAAAATGTCTCCGACTATGAGTTTGAAGAAAGTGTTACTTCTCAATAGTTCTGCCCATTCTAGGAAGACCCTTTCAACACCCAGACAGTCTTTTTAGCTGTAATAGTATTATTTTAGGGGTTCATTACTAGATGAACACAGTGTACTAGCTTTTTAACAGCATCTCATATAGATGCTAACAACAGCCTTACTTCACAGGGATCTTTGCCAAATGCATCTAAATAGCACATCTGGAGTCTAAACCACTAATCTGAGCATCCAGCCAATTGATCTAAGGTTATGAGAATCTGTCACATCTTGCTTGGCTGACCTCTGTTAGGCTCCAGGAATTATTTTTTTAAAATTTCCTTTCCTCCTTGTGGTGCTTTACCTTGACCCATCTCTCCAAAATCAATAATGTTATTTATCATTTCTTCTATCAGTTACTCTGTGTGTAGGATTTCCAAGTTCTTAAGCATCCTCTAAGAATGGTTTGATTTCCAAAACTCAGCATAACAAGTGTTTCATAATGGTATCAGGGGTGGGGGGGAAATGACATCTGCTAATTTTATTAAGCTATCATTTAAAGGAGTAGCAGTTTATGGGACCAGTTTCTTTCAGGCCAACTGGGCGTCCCATGCAGTATTGACAAGAGGGAAGAAGATGGTTCAATACATCACAGGAATCTGTTCAAAGAAGAGCCTCAATGGACAAGGGTAAGGGCTCATGTAATATGCCATGCCTCTTCCTACAGTATCAACCAGCTGCCTTTAGGAAGGCCACAATCAAAGCCCAATGATGGCATTTTTGCCTTCCAGTAAAATGAATGCTGAACTTCTATAGCTATTGTGAGCTGTGACAATTAACTACTAGTAGAACCAGCAGAAATTCTTGATTTGGCCTAATGACCAGCATCACATCCTATAGAAGAAATTCTACAGATCAATTATGTTAGGTGTGAAGATGTCCTTTGCTATCCTTCTACTGTCCACCAAGTGCATTGGGTGGCCTTTAACTTACTTTTTAATATTTCTCTATTTTTTCCATACCATGCATTGAAATAGGTAAAAGTTTAATTAACACTCAGGTTTTATTTTTTTTAAATTCTCAACATTTGCAATAGCTTGGACAAAAAGAAGAACTTGAGAATTACTTACATACTCTTTTTTGATTTGTTTGAAGGAACTGGATGTGCAAGATCTTGGTGGGGGCATAGTGGGGAATTGAACCCAGATTTAGGAATTTGAGTATATAGCTCTGAAATGTATGAATTTAAACACCTGTGCATTTAATCATGTTAGAACTGAATTAGGGTTGTCACCTGCTTTGTTTTCCTTCTTTTTACATGTCTCTCATCTTTAATAACTATATGGCAGTCAAATACATCACAGTCCTCTTCACGTTAGGAATAGCTAATTTATTACACTTGGCTGGTGCATGAAGGTGATGATTTTGTTTCATTTTTATTGCAGTAAGAGTTTACCAAAATTTGTGAAGTTCTTTATATTGTGGTAGAAAAAGCATGAGACTCAAAGGAAAATGTGTAACGAAAAACTCAGACCTAACCATCTCTAAACCATCTATAAGTTTGTTTGAGCATTGGCCCATCCTATTGGGTTGTCTTTGAGCCAGATTCAGTCTTCCTTAAAGCACCAGAGTGTTTAAATCTAAACAACTATTCAGGAGTGTCACTGAGAGAGAAAAAAGAGGGGTAACTTTAATGCATATAGTATTTTAAACTTTAATTAGAAGATGTTGGTAATGTTAATTCAAGGCATTCTCAAACAAGATCTTTAGCAGGTAATGCAAGGTTACTGCCTGAAGGTGCTTCTTTTGAAATCAAATGCCCTCTCCTCCCTTGGACATACATCCAGTTTTCCACTCCCTTATCCATCTTTAAAACTAGTGGCTTTGTTAGGAGACAGGGTCCTTTAAGGACTCAGACACAATCAGAATGAGACTTTACAGCATATGTAAATTTGTAGGGTTCTGCGCCCCAGATCTTTCTGATACCTGGTGCCATTTCTTCTCAGAAATAAATCAGTTTGTATAAAGGCCACATGGCAAGTAAAGTACTTGAGAAAAGGAAAACCCAATGATGTTCTGGTTTAATTTCTAAAATCCTTGAGGCTTTTCAAGAATGACTGTGCCAGATCTTACAGATTATCAGATTTATTCCTGGAACCAAGGAACTCACCTGGATAATCTTATTTAACTTTGCATTTTTTTCCTAGCAAAAAATCTTCCTATTACTGAACCATGTGTGAGCTGCCTGTTTCCTGTTAACACATATTTTAAGGGCATATTGTAGTGAATGTTTTTGTTGTAAAATCACACATCAGAAGTAAAGGTGGAAGAACTGTCCCCTGCCATGGATCGGTGACTATGAGCTTTCTTTGATGAGCATTCCAAAATAACTTGCCTTCTGAGAGTTCTCTCAGACTTCATGGGTCCTTTGGGAATCTTAATTCCCAGTCCTAACCAAGTGGAGAGCTCCTTGGAAATCCCACAGCTTCCTAAAACAATACCGATGAACAAGAAAGGGCATCTGATCATACAATATATGCATGAAATTCTTGATAATAGGGTTAGTTGAGTAGGATTGAGGGAAAAGTAGCAGTGCTCACAGCCTTGACCCTGCAAGAGATCTCCACAGCTTCCACAGGTAAGATGAAGGTAAGCATTGCCCACTTCACACTCTGTGCTCACCTCAATCATGCACAGGGAATGCCGCAAGCTGCCTTGTCCTGATGTAGTCCAGTTTTTTTGCCACCAACTGGCAGCAGCTCCTCAGTTTCAGGAAGGATGTTTAAGGATGTTTTCCCACTCCTAATTAGAGAAGATGGAAATGGATCCTGCAGCTTCCTGTATTCAAAGTTGATGCTCCACCAATGAGCCATCCCTTCTCTATTGCAGCATATGTCCAAAGGACAAGAAAATAGTCTAAGGAGAGGGAAGGTGGAGGCAACAGTGGTGACAGTGTTGGCAAGTGTGTCCAGACTCTAGTAGATCCCCGATTTCCCACTTCTCCACTGCACATCTAACTTCCCTGCACCAAAGCAAGAGGGGTATGCTGAACAATAGACTTGAACTCATTGACATTTTTTAAATTCCTCCCTGAAGCTTCTTCCAATTGTGGACTGCTAGTGTGTACATTCTCCAAAATGTGCATATTAGATGTGTCCCTTAAAATACCTGTATTATTCTCACATTGATTAAAAAGAGGTTGGGCAATTATTTCATGCCCATCTTTCAATAGTGCATATTTGTCAAATAGAATTTGACCTGTGTGTGTGTGTGTGTGTCGGGGGGGGGGGTGGTAGTGGGCTTGTGTAAATCACATTGCAAGTGTAGAAATGCAGAGATATCAATAGCAGATTTTATTGGAATCTGTGTCCAAGTTCAGGAGGTAAAAGTTCTGGTCAGAAAGGAACTCACATTTATCCTTCATCTCTAAAGATAAGTTCTTAATCCTTGATTGAGGGAATGGGTGAGATAAAGAAGTGTTATGATGATAATAGACAATGCTTTGTGAGTGCCCTTGAGACCTTGCAAACATGTAATGGAATACTTTACAATGGCTTGACCTGTTTTGGAGCAAGATAGTTCAGTATCCTTAACTGACATAATTGTCTGAAATAGGAAAGAAATGCATTCAATGAGGGGTAGCTAACATGGTACCATTTGGATGTTTTGGAGTATAACTTCCAACCTCTCTAGTGAACAGAGCCAAGAGATTATGGGAGTTTTCTATTTATTACATTTCCAAACTGCCCAATAGCCAAAACTCTTTGGATGGTTCACAACAATGAAAACCATAAAAGACAAATATTAAAATTTAAAAGGTTAATACTTAGCCGCAGTGCAAATATTTAAAATATAGCAGCAGAATTAAAATAACGGCAAATAAAAGACTATGATGCCTGAGGAGATAAAAATATCTTTACCTGGTGCACGAAGCATACCTGTCCAGGAGTTAACTCCACAAGTGAGGTGCCACAAAAGAAAAACTCCTCTTTTTAGCAGGCACTTACCTCACTTCCTTTGGCTGGGGCACTTGGAGAAGGACCACTTGAACATGTATACATGCTCAAAATATCATAGGGTCTGAACATGTATACATAACAGGAGACTATCCCTCTGATGAGCTGAATCCCAGTCTGGATAATTTGTTAATATCAGTACTTTGAATCAGACCCAGAAATGCACTGGCAACCAGGACAGTTGAAAAAGTAATGACTTGATATGTTCTGTTGGCTATTTGCTCTTAGCAACCTCACTGCGCTATTCTGGATCAGCTGAAGTTGCTGGAATGTTTTCAAAGGCACAGTACATTGCAGAAATCCAGCTAATAGCTTACCAGAGCACGCAGCTGGGCTACCTGCCCGCATAAGGATGAAATTGGTAGATCAGCTGAGTTAATAAAAGGTGCTTTGTAGGGCTAGGTCCACCTGTGCCTCTAGAACAATGTTGGATCCAAGATCTTTTCCAGAGTATGAGTTGTGGTCTGAAACAGCAGGAAGGGTGCAGGTCACTGCCTCTGCCCTGTACAAAAGGCTACTTGATTGTGTAGTTCACAGAAAGTTTCATTAAGGAGAACAGGACTTTTAACTTATTGATTTCATTTTTTGTTACTGCTTTGAAGCATATGATTTTTGTTTGTACTGCACCCTGAGTGCTCTTTGCTGTAGGATAGCTATAAGGGAATACATTAAAGAATGTTGCGCGCACACCTACAAGGCAGCCTAGTCTACCTGATCACTGTATGTACATTTACATTTTAAAGCAGGAATTGCACTCTGTTCATAATACATCTGAACAGTATCATCTGTAAAAACCTGCACTATGAACAGGATTGTTATGTATGTTAGTTGAAACTCTGCTGGAGGTGGGGAGTGTCTTGCTTCCCTTTCGGCATCCAGCCTGGAGCCCTGTAATACAGTCTACACGTGGCTGCTTTTCAAGACAGTTCAGAAATGATGCTTGGCACAGAACGTAACCACTGGAGTGCTGCTAGGCACTGCACCAGCTACACTGGCTGCTAGTGCCTTTCCAAGCCGATGAGTATTTAAAGTATGAAGGTGGGGAGCCTGCAACCATGAAGATGTTTGGGGCTAAACTCCAATCAGCACAGCCAGTGATGAAGGATCATAGGAATTCTGGAGTGACACAAGCTGCTTTAAATTAAACTGGTTTGGGACAATATTCCTAGAAAGAGCATCTTTACCTGTTATCAGCCTTCTGTACTTGAACTTCTGCAACAGAGCCTTTTTTACATGCTTCTTTCAGCGGGCAATAAAGTTTCTGTGTATGTCTGTTTTCTGTTTTTTCATTCATTCATTCATTCATTCATTCATTCATTCATTCATTTTAAATTGTCCAATAGCCAAAGATCTTGAACATAGGAGAGAAGGCCTTGCCTTCAGTGGCCCCACTGAATACTCGGCCCTGATCACTCTAGGCCTTTAGAAAAGGAGGCCAATTTTATATCATTTGTTCTTATTCCCTTGATTGTCATAGCTCTATCCAGGCAGGCAGCCATTAGTCCAGGCAAGCAAAGGATCCATTTGCATGAACAGTTGTACCAGATAAATTCTTGATGGACTTGTAAAAAGCTTTAAGAAAATGATTTGAGACCTGGCTGTCGTTGGTTTTTGACTTCTTCTTCTCCTTCTTTTGCATTATCTGTTTTTGTTTTTTGTTTGAAGTTTTTTTTGCACTTTTGTATTTTAATTCCTGTTATTTACCAAAGTTGTCAACTGTTCTGTGTCTAAATGATTACTGAGTGGTGAACTGTGAAGAAAAGCACAGCAACAACCAAAGGAATGACCATGGCAGGACGTTCAAGAAAAAGCTAGTTTTCATCCCCTATATGGGGTAACTGGTTTCCACATTTTCTGGTTCACATTTCCTTGTGCAATGTACATGTAAGAAGACCTACAGACCAGTTCTAGGACAAGGCAGTCCAATTTTTCACATCTCGAGGGCAGATCCTTTACTGACCACAACCTAAGCACATTGACCCCTCCTCTGGATGACCCATCCCTTTCTTCCCTGTTTCTGCTTCCTCAAAACCTTTCATGTGATCCCCTGGGCCCTCCTTCTTTCTTGGAATTGGTCTAATGAGTCCCTTGTACTGGAGCCAACAAGTTCATTGGTGCTCATCAGCTAGCGTGGTGCAGCACATGCTGGGGTGAGCTCTTGCAAGGCTGCTGCAGTGCATGCTGGGGTGAGCTCTTGTGAGGCTACTGCCCTAGCCCTAGCCCTAAACTGGTCTAAGACTCAACCTGCAAGGGAAGGATTAACTGATATCCCAGACAAATGCCTGCAATCCCCTTCCCCTTCCCCTCCTTCCATGCACATGATTGTGCCTTTTGTGTCCTGGCGGTTGTAGACCCTCCACCCCTATTTTGTCAGTCTTTTAAATAAAATATTCTTTTCCAACAATGGCTGGGTTGTTGGGTGCTGAATCCAGTTGTTTGGTCTGGAAATGGGATCAGGGAGTTTCTGGGCAGATGGAAGGCTGATGGAAGGTGTGACTGACCACTACAAGGAAGCTTAAATTCCCGTGTTTGTGCTTGTCAGCTGGAGCAACATGGTACATACTGGGGAAAACTTTCATGAAGATATGAGGCCGACCCACTGTCTTCCTGAGCCTCAGGAGAGCTCACTGCAATCATGCCCGTACCATTGCTGGAATCTGGACTGCCGAGGGGGTTCCGAGCAACAAGAGGCCCACAGAACAAGGCCTTGGAGGCCCCATGTTCCATGTCCCATTCTAGGACATTTTCAAAATCCATCAAGTAAAAAAAAAGTCATCAGATTTCATTCTCCTGCATCTTAGAGTTTTCTTTCTATAAATCAAACATATTGAGGTAACAAATTATCCCCAAATTTGCATAAGCATATTTGGTGGGATACTTTTATACCCTAAACAAAAGATCCCAAAAATGGGACAAAGTAAGTTTAACTACAGATCATCTTGGTTTCTTTTGAGAGCCAGGATGCTGAGCTAAAACCTCCAACAAACAGAATTAAAATCTATTGATAGAAACCTTTTCTATGCTGTTTTAAAATTTGTAGGTCAAACTATTGTTATGCAGAATGAAGGTCAATGGACCAGGCATGTTATGCAGATTTTAATGTTTTGCATAGTATCAAGTAAGGTTAAATCTTAAATTACCTGTACTGACTGAAACCTGAAAGCCATTCTTATGTTGATAAAAGCATCCTGGGAGAAACATCCAGGGATAATAAAGGCCTTCCATTTGTACTATTTTCCTTGCCTGAGACTCTTTTGTCTGGGATCAAAAATAACCCCTTTTGTGACTACTGCTAGGCTTCATATTGACAAAAGTTGAAGGTTAACTATAAATGTATTCGGCATTTGACATGAACTGGGAAGAAGTGCTATAGAAAGGGAGCTAGTACAGAAAAATCAACTGTAAAACTTTTGCTGTAGGAACTACCCTGCATACCTATTTGCTACTGGGCCAGGTTTACATTTCTATTATTGACATATAAGGCCCTAGAGAACAAGATGTTTGACAGCATGCCTCCAATTTGTCTCGTCACTGAGATTATCCCATTTGGTGAGGCTCATGGTTCCACATAGACCTGGCACCTTTTTCTCAAGCCCACTGTGGTTAGGTATCATTCTTATTTGTACTACTAGTAATTATCATTTCTATACCACCTAATAGTTGAAGCTCTGGGCATTTCACAAAATAAGACTGAAAACTTCAAAAGTTGTTCTCTTGAGGATTAGGAGTGCTCAGTCTACTTTCAGCAGGGTGTTGGATTCACAGTCTTCTGATGCATTCTGTCTCACTGATACCGTGTTACTAGTTTCCAAACCTTACTGTGTGAGACCAATTAAATTATAAGTAACCTACGAACTGAAAGGATCAGAATAAGTAAAATGAAGGTCATAGATGGCTACAAATGAAGCAATTTAGCACCATGGTGACATTCTGGCACATGTTTTCCACTGAAGAAAGTCTGAACTGGGAATGACATTGGGACATATGCTCATCCGATTCCCTCTGTCTCTCCTGAGCACCTTCCCCACCGCTGTTAATATTCTTCCAGCCTCAGGGAGCAAAGAGCCTATTAGGTTTCTCAGCATTCCTCTGTGGGGATCATGTCTAAGCAGAGCATTAGGCGGTGCTGCCTGACAGCATGTACTCGGAGAACCCCAGCTTTGCTCCACAATTGTCTGAATGGATGGAGTGTTACGTGCGAATGAGATGTTCAGCCCTCACATTGCCAGACACCAGGAGGGCTCTATTAGAACATTCTCTGCGACAATCAAATTGATGCTGCTGGTGAGGAGGAACACATTGTACTCCGTTCCCCTTTGCACTTGCCATAGTGCCATTCTCCTTGTTCAGCTCCTCCTGTTCAGAGTTCAGAGCAGCCTTGGTATATTATAACCCACATCTGTTTGTAAGATGGACTGGTAAAATCACCCGTATGTTACTAATGAGAAAGATGGCTCTGAATCCTCACTGCTGCAGTCATTTGCAAAGCAAGTTGTGAAATCCAACATCTTGCCTCCCAAATCAGGGATCAGACTGCTGTTCTTTTGAAGCCATACAATATCATTCTTCCTAATAAGAATGAATCCAACATAATAACCAAGGTGCAATGGAAAGAACTGTGTTTGGTGTCCTTAAACCAGTGCAAATAGGACTATAATACAAGTTGTAGCTTGTACCAGATGTATGAGGCCAATCTAGGGCTCTTGCAGTCCAAAACACTGGGAGAGCAAAAGGTTGTCTAGCCCAGGGTAGACTACAGGATCGGCAGATTAAATACAAGATAAGACTCCAAAGGTGATATTCAGTATTAATCCTTCTTAGAGTAGATTCATGGGATGCAATTTTAGTTTAATGTTAGATACAATTCCTATTTAGGAGGAATTCCAGCAGATCTAACTTCTTCTGTCAATGAGCTGAAGTCGTACATAGATTACACCCACCCAAAATCTGTTTCCTGCAGAATTACTGAAGGAACAATAGCCTCTGTAAAAATCACATGACTTATGAAATATCAACCAGACCATTGGATATTCAAACTAGCATATTGTATGTACAGAGCCATACATTAAAATGTCTAAAAAGCCAACAATATGGGGTATGTATGTTGTGGGGACACATTTTGAAACTACAAGGTACTATCCAAATCATACTAAAGTTTAAACCAAGTCTCACATCTATTTTTATTGCTACTGAATGGCTCTCTAAAATTGTACTTGAGTACCATGTGCCTAGTGAATGTCAATCCATGTTAGCAGAAAGGAAAGATTCATGCCCTTCTCTTTTATTTGCAGGTCTTACATTTCAGTTATAAACACACTTCTTTGGAAGTCAGGGCCATTGATTTCTGTGGAATCAATGTCCAAGTATGTTTGCTTAAGATTGCAGACTAAGGTTGTTTAAATAACCCTGCTTAGAAACTCATAAGTTCATGTTGGTAATTGAAGATCCACATCTTTGCACCTTTTGCTGTAAAGAAGCTCAACTTGCCAGATGCCTAAGGGCTTATGGATACCATAAGCTAACTTTATGAATGCTACTTCCTGTCGCAAATGTGCAACCTGAACTTGCAGTTTGGTTTGCAATGTGGTCTGCCTCTCAGCCAGAACAGGCCACAAGCCTTTGTGCTATGATGCTGGCAAGGCTTGTGGGAAATTCGTTGAACAAAAACAGATTCCATGTGGATATCTGCCATTAGATAATTGCTTCCAAATTCACCTTTGACTGGCAAAGGAGGCCTATGCATAGTAATGGCAATGCTGATTCATTTGCACTGGGTGGTGGCCCAGAATCCTGTCTAGCCAGGGATTTGCATGGCATCAGCCAATTAACTACATCAGAGTTCTCCTACCTGGTGATCTCCAGATATTTCAAACCACAGTTCCCAGCATAACTGACATTGGGCATGCTAACCAAGGTTGTGGGAAGCTGAGGTTCAAAACATCTAGTGAGAACCAGGTTTGGAAAAGCTTTATTTCATTCTTTCTGGTTAGCTGGGATCATGTTCCTTTGGAAGTAATTGAATAGAAGACCCACTGAAGATTTTACTTGTAGCAAACTGGGGATAAAATGTAGTAAATATATACTACAGTAGCACAGGTAAGAAATATTCTACCTCTAGAACCACTTTTTATATGTGAACAGAACAAAACAAAATCCAGGCACAGACAAGGTTGTATCTAATATAGTCAAAGAAAATATTATTTGATCTGTCCAAAATTACAACAGAGACATAAATGCTTTCTATGCAAAAATGGCAGATGATTGGCCAATACAAATTCAGCTAAAACTGATGTATTCCATTTCAAAAATACAGCAGTATGTGCATGGTGTGTTGTTCTTATGGGGGCAGAAGGTATGAAAGGGACTCATGCAAATTCAAACCATAGACTTGGGACATAATGCTCAGACATGGGTAGCCACCATGGTGCTCCTGAGTGCTACTATCCCACTTTCTTGGCACCTTCCAAGGCAACCTATTTATTCCATTCTATTTATTAAAGAAAACACATTTTCTGACCAGTGGCTGAGATTGCAATGAAATTGGTTTCTGTTGGTGCTGAAAAGTAGGCTCAAAGGTTTAATGTGCTGGACCTCAGCTTCCAGTCATCTGGGGAGGATACTGGCCCTTTGTCATGCTTCCCCTGGCAATCATTTTGAGGTGGTACAAAGGACAATTTCTCAAATATCTCAATGTGTTCATTGCCCCAAAAAGCATGCCTATTCCTGTGCTAGGGTATCTTAAAGGAGTCGGTGTACAGGCAATTTTGATACATAATTTGAATTACTCAGAACCTATTGTTGGATATGCACTTGCAGTTCCTTACTCATTTATACATTACATTGGCAATGATTGGCAAAGGGATAGTATACATGAGAGTGATGTGCTTCAAAAGGAAATGTGAAATGAATAGGCAGACTATGAAAGCACAATATAAAAGCTTATCACCTTTGAAATACACTAGCCTTGAGTCTGGCCCAATGCTTTTTGGAGAACACATCATTCCTAAGCATGCTGTCTCCATGCCAAGAAACTCAGCAAAGCATAGACGCGGAGGCTGAGAGACAGTGATCAGGCCATCTCTGGAACACCATGGCTGATCCAGAGTCTGTCACTATGCACTGAACAATGCTGGCTTTCTACAGAGTTGCTGCTGCTATAAATCATTCTGTCCTGGCATTGTACACATCAGCCCTAAAAAGATGTCCTTGGAAATTGGCTCGTGTACATTGATTAGGGCACAGTCCTGGGATGGTTCCTAATTATTCCTGTGGAGGAGCACATGGGAAAGACATCTTCTAAATGTGGAGCCAAGGTGAATTTTACTGAGAAAAATCCCCAACCCGTGTCACTGCAGAAATAATGTTAAAGATATCTCTTAAAGGATAACTTTATGTTGGAGCTAGTACGGCATCCTCTTTCTGTAAGGTGCTAACAGATGCTATGGAAACAGAAGGTTCCCTAAGTTCCTTATGCATAGCTTGCACTTCAGTGACCATGTCTGTAATCTTGAATCGTCTTATTTGCAAGTAGCCTTATTGGAATTATTAAAAGGGCAATCAAAGTAGTCTAATTATAATTAAAGTATTGATATTGACTGTTAAATCCCCCAAACAATCTTTTCTGACAGAACTTGTGATTAGACAATTGTGTTGCCCACATATTAGAGTAGGACAGTTGATGGGTAATAAATATAGAACTTGTTGACATTGTCCAATTACTGTGCCTTTTCTTTGCTTCATTAGGTCATATTTTGTACTTGGATCCAAGCCCCCAGAGATCGTATTGTGAGGAAGGAAGGCATAACAATATTTATAAATTGAAGAAACACATCTCTTTTAGCCAAATTATATCAGAAGCTGTCCATTCATGCCCATCCTTTGAGATCAGATTCAGAGCACCTGCTTTCTGTGCGGTCTGTACATGAGTTCAGCTCTGCAGCTATGAGCAACAGGGACTTTTTGGTAATGGCATCTTGATTCCATAATTCCACCAGATGTGTATTTTAATATATATTTGATTCATACAACCATCACCAGTTGACAGGGCCATGCATTAGAATGAAGGTACTTCTGGAATGGGGGTACTCTGTGAGATCCTCAGGCTGACAGCTTCCCTCCAAAAGGAAGGTTTCATGATGCTAGAGAGTCATATTTAGGGTGTTTGCAGATTCTTTACACTGACTTTAGTTATTTTACAGACATAACCAAATGGGAATGATTAATACTATGTGAATAGAGTTAATGCAAGTCTGCAACACTAGACTCAGTCATAGAAAAATTCAGGAAAAGCAATTAGATTCACGTTAGTCTAACTTAATTAACCATCCTACACATGGATGGTCTGAAAAAGTCCTACAACCTCAGCATGCCTCAGTAAGCCATGTTGCCTAGGGCCTGCTGGGACTTTTAGAATTGCATACATGGGATTACATGCCTAGGACAGCATCCCATGTGGATGATTGGAACCCTCTGAATGCAGATGATTACAAATATTCACAGGAAGCATGGGGACAAGAATTTGTTGGTGCTGCTCTTGCCCTCCAAAAATTTTAGCCAATATTGGCTGGCTAATAATCTAGGAATCACAGGATCTCATTTCTGGGACTCTGCAGACAGTCTATTCCCCACCGCTGCACAGCTGGTATGGAAAGAACAACATTGGCTGCATCTGCACAAATGTTGTTCAGATAGGAGAAAATGGGTGTATTGCTAGGTGGGGATGGTAGAGGCTGGGACCATCTTCATATGCTTATTTGTATTAGTGCCCCAGCTTCCTTCTCTCCCCAGAACTGTACCTAGACAACCAAAGCTGAACGTCAAGGTGAAATACATGGGGTGAGTTCTGGTGGCCATGGAGACTGCGGCCATCACTCCTCATTCTGGCTATTCAATGCATTCGTTCATATACCTCAAGTTTGGAAGCTTATATACCCTCAAGTTGGCATTGAGGGTGGGTACCACTGAATTATGTCCTGGATGTGTTACACCAGTTCACAAGGAGAAGAGAAGAGCTGGCGGCACCACTAAGATTCCTCATAGGTTTGGTCTGTTGACCTCAGAACCACATCAAGTGTGGAAAGAACTGCACTGGCTGTGTGGGGGAAGCAAGTCACTCTGAATTCATAGTCTAGGCTCCAATCTCAGAGTGTTTTTCTGAGGATGGTGATAAGACACAAAATTATCCTATGGTCATCTAGACTGTGTTGAATAGCCACTGGACTGCATCCTTAGTAACTTAAATCCCATTGATTTCAGAAGGTCTGCTCTAAATTTAAATCTGGATTAAATGCATTATGAAGAAGTCAAATTGCTGCTTCAGCAAATGAACAGTTCACAAACAAATCCATGTTTGCCACATCTCCACCAGCAATCAACACACTTCTGGACTTACTATGATAGAGCATGTTGTGTGGATTAAATGGCAAGCCAGTTGTGTAGTAACTATGAAATCCAGATACTGACCTCTCCCAGGGCCACTCAAACAGAACACCAGTTTGGACTAAAGAATTGCACACCTGTTCTGCCTGCCACAAATATAATGAAAAAAGGCCACACAAATAATTATGTGGTAGGCATTATGCTATTTCAAAGTGTTGCCAAGAGAAATGTTTAGGGGTTCAAGCAGCAATACTTTAAAATAAAAACTAAGTGCAAATGAAAGGGGAGCAAGGCACAGCATAAAACAGCTGAAGATCAAACTCATGTTATGATCAAAAATCAATGCCACATGTTACTGAAGCTTTCAAGTGAAAGACCAAACAGGTGAGTGAGTGATAAGCCCACACAAATGGAAGCCTTCAGTTCTCTCTTCTCCATCAGTATGCTATTGGTTAGGCATTCCAACTCTTCTATAGAAGTGCAACTTCAAAGGTGGAAAGTGTTTTGGATGTTAAAAGGGCACCACCAATTCTGTCTCTAAAAATATATATATGTTGGGTTTTGGTTCATTTGATTTACATGTATTCCTATCCTAATTGTATACTCTTATGATTTAAATATATGGTTATTTTTGAAAAGTTTGTAAACACCTTGACATTTGAACTGTTGTTGTATGTATATTTTAAATGGCCTCCCATATAGAAGCTACAAGAAAAAAAGCAGGGAAGAAAAAGGAGAGAAGGGGAGAAGACCTAAACCCAAGAAAGATATTACAATCTCAGATTCTGCATTATTTTAAAAATATTTGGCAACGGTTTTCACACTGGAAGTCAAGAGAAATGTGTAAGATGAAGGAAACAGATCATTCAAGGGGAAAGGAGCAAGTTCATGCTGTGAGAGAAACGTGGAAGCAGGTAGCACTTGCAGGAAAGAATTAACCCCTGAGCTGGTTGATTCACACTAGCAAATGCTCCCAACACTGAAGCCGAACATTTTTCTCTCCAGTTTAAATGGATGTAAAGGCTAAAACAGAAATTACTTTGAATCCATTGCCTTGGGTCCCATTTTTATAGTACAATAAGTACAGAAGCTTTGTTTGGATCTGTAGACCTCAGATTGCCCTACAGCCTGCACGGTACCCTTGTGACTACAGTTAAAAAAAAGAAAAAGATAAGGACCTTAAGCACGCCTCTGCAGATTCTACCCTGAAAGTGTTTCTCACATTCAAGTTACCTTGTTAAATCTGGGTTGGGAAAAAGTTATCGGCTAAGATACATAATATATTCAATACAGGTTACATATGTGACCAAATAATCATGATGGACATATAAACTGAGCAAACAGAGTTCAAGTTTGAAGACTAGTTTGGATCCAGACTTAGTCACACTTAGAGTAGACCCACTAAATCAGTGAAATTAGGTCATCTTTAGTGTAGTTCCTTCCTAAGGCAACAGTGACACTTAAATATTCAAAGCAAGACTTCTCCCTTCTTCCTGCTTAATTTACATACAAAGATGTCTGCACTTCATTGCCTGTCCTGAAAACTAATGAACAACAGAAGAAGGGTTGATTTATTTCTTATATGTAACCCCATCAGTTTTAATCCTGCAAGGAACCCAAAAGCATCATACATAAACCTCATTCTCCTCTCAACTTTATCTTCACAGTAACCCTGTGAGGTAGGTCAGTGACCAGCCCAAAGTCATTCAGAGAGTTTCATGGCCAAGTAGAGACTAGTATCCAGATCTCTCAAACCACCATGCCATACCAGCTTGAAGCCCATCTAACCCCATGCTAGTTTCTGGTCCAGCTAAGGGTCCCTGTGCCTACTCTACACTAAAACAAGAAAATCAAGGCTTGTTTTGGCTCCTAGGCATCAGCTCAGCAAGAATATGAAGTAATCGTTTTCAGCACTTTCTTTCGGAATATAAAAACCATACTAAAGAAAAGCTCAGACAGTCATGGGGTCCTCACAGAACTCTAGTAAGCATAAGAACTGGACTAACTTTCTCCAATTTGTCACTTGTTCTGATCTGATGATAAACAGGTCTTCAACAACTGCTTTAGTCAGAGCAGTTACTTATATACCACCATTTCTCCCTTGTCAGAAAGAGTCAGTTCTGTCACTGCTATTGAAGATTCGTGGTATAGTCACAAGGCGGGCATCGTTTGTAAAATGAGAGCCCCTTAATACAAGGCCACTTATACTTCAGAGTCCTTAAGATTCTCTTCATTTTCTTGTAAAAGTAGCTGAATTTAGTCTGTATGAATTGCAAAAAATCATGCAGCAAGGTGCTGATATTTAATACAGTATTTTCTCTGTGGATACAAAAGACCTGGCAATCAACATATAATTAACCCATGGTACTTGCTACCAGAATATACAGTAGTGAAAAATAGCTAAGTAAAAATTGGGAAAAGATTAGGTTTTACATGAATTGCAGCTGAAGCTTGCATGGAAGGGATAAAGCCGTGTGGTTTATTAGCATCCTGTATTTCAAGAACACAATACTTGCCAACTAAATCCAAAAATAAATTGCATACTGCTTCCCTTTTCCAGGAGTGTGCATTAGAAAATTTCTATTAATATGTAGTGTACACACTTAAAAGGCTATTGCACCACTGTGTCGATGAACATTTCTTCTGGGTTTATTTTAAAAATATTTTGTGTTGTCTAAGTATAATAATTTAGTGCTTTTAAAGCACGTACACACCACACACAATCTGTCAGTCACCTTGGATGTTGCACAATGCAAATCCTTGTATGTTTATTTAGAAGTAAACCCCATCCTGTTTACTTGGAGTTACTCCCATTTAAGTGCACATAGGATTGCAGCCTGAGTGACAGAAAGGAAGGATTTAAATGTTTTAATGAAGCAAAGAATGCCTGGAATGATAATAGCAATGCCACAGTTAGAATGGTGAAGATGATGGACTCTGAACTCTGATATGGTAATGCAATTCTCATTTGATGCTGAATTGATTTCCTCAGTGATTTCCTTTCAGATGCATATGGTCATTGATGTTCAAGTGTAAAACATGCTATTGTGTCCAAGGAATTTGTGGGCATAGGGAAGCACAGAAATTAGGAACACTGGTAGTAGTAGTGATTTAGAGTGGCTTTTAGATTATAGCCTAAAGGTAAACACATCGAAAAAGCTATTATTCTCATACAGTACTTCATGTTCTTTCTGGAGTTACATCAGGGACTCTGACCCACTCATTTCCTATTTACAAGTTTCTTCTTTGTTCCCCGTTTTTATGCATACTGATTTTGGAGAAACAAAAAGCTTGGAACCAGATCAGTTGATGGACGGTGTCTGCCTATTTACTAGAAATGGTCCCATCATTTAAATGAGATTTACTATCATGTAAATTCACACAAATGTGTGTACAATCACCATCCCAATAGTGTTTTATTGCTATTTTTAGAGGATGAAAATGCTTGTTCTGTTTGTCCCTGCCAAGTAAGTGGCACCTGTGTGCAAGCAAACTAAGATATGTCTACAGGTTTGTGCATTTGGGGAGTGACCTCTTAAGCTTAGAGATCCAGAATCAGCATGCAGCATCTTCATAGAGATGCCAGTGTCTTGGTAAAGCATGCTGCACTAACACCTTCTTGCTCTCAGGTTCCTTCCCTGATGGAGGGAACTAGCTCTCGCATCCACAAGTTGGCCAACAGCCCCAGACAGATCAGTTCATGGCACCTCAGTGGGTGGGGGCTAGAGAAGGGCAGCCACCTGTAGCAGTTGCCATATTTTTGTGGCTGCTATTAGCTTGTTTTTCTTATAATGCTATGGATCTTACAAAGCAATGGTCTGGGCATGTGGTGGGAAAACAAAATGGCTGATTCTGGGAGGCTACAACCTTACTGTTCCTTGACCTTAATAGGCCCACAACTCTATTGCACAATAAACTAACATTCCCATAAATCTTAGGAAAAGGTCCCTACAAAGAAGGAAATCCAATGAAAGTAGGGAAGGGTAGTCAGTTACAACCTGTTAAAAAAAGAGGACATAGGTTGCCTCAAGTGTCCGTATAGAATAATATTTGGAAATAGTTACTATAATCAAAGTAGAAAAACAGTTGAACTCCTCATAGTGGAGAAGACCATGAACAGGTAACCTGGGTGCCTATTCAGTCTCCTGACCAGGCCCTAACTGTTGATGGGCAAATTCAACACTCCTTCTTTTCCTCCTTACAGTTTCTTAGAGTTCTTGATTTGGATTGGGCAGTCTGTCAGATACACAATGCTTTCAAAAGAGGACTATCCTTTATAAAGTAACACATTCTAGCAAGGGCCCTCCTGAACACCAGAATCAGTTCTGCATGCTGATGCCATACTAGTGCACATTATACATGTGAGGTTGCGTTACGTACATTTTGCTTTCTGAGAAAAGTTATGCCCCTTATGACCATGAGGGTGAGTGAGAAATGAGAAAACCTATATCCATCCAATTGTTTAAAGGTGTATTGGTCAAACAAAAAGATTTAATTACAGCATCATGGTAGACTATATTCCCTGTTGGCATGAAATTTCCTTGATCCACTGCACTCAAATGGATCATCAGTGGGAGACGGCAGATACAAGAAGTTCAGGCTGGCTCCTGCTTGGTGACCATATGAAACACTCTGCCCTGAGTCCCACAACAAAAAGTTGGAATTAGGATAGCATTGCCCCTCATTAGCAATTCCTGTCTTCAGTACTATTCTCTTGGGATCAGAATAGAAAACAGGCAGAGGGAGAATTATATTATCCAGAATGGCGTGCTCTAAGTCCAGTGGCCTTTCCATCATATCTGTGCCTGCCTTTTCTCCCTAATGTTTATGAGAGGACTAAGGGGTGAAACTACTGAGACAGACAGAGGCTCCAGTTGAGGTGGCAGAAGAGGAAGGAAAGACAGAAAAGGAGCAGGAATTATGCAGCCAGCAGTGCTGTGAAATGAATCATGGAACACATAAGGAGAGGATGCTGTTCAAGGAGGCCAGCTGAAGAGGTGTGGGTATGGAAAGAATGGAGGAATAGCTGTGTTTGCAAGGCTGGGTGGAAACAGCATAATCAAACTTGAAGCTGCAGGAATGTGGAATGAAGTCAGATTTGCTCTCTGATGGTTGAGGTTGAATCCCACTGACATCATGGGTAGGCATGGTTGGGCTCTTGTCAAGGGCCCACAATTCACTAGGGCTCCACTGACTGTAGAGGCCTTTCCTCATCCTCACCGAAAGATGCTTGGTCACCTGCATCTGGTTATGGCCTAGACAACAGTAGTGGTAAGAAGGGGCAGGAATGGTAGATGGCACTACCTAGATGCCACTGTTTTCTGCCCATCAAGCAAACAAGTGGGGATGTTGAAGAAAAGGATGAGGAGCAATACCAGCTGCTGACATGGTGGTGAGAGGTGCATTCACTGGGGGAGGATGCCCATTGAGGGTGCCTTGCTCAAAGCCCTCAAGAACTAGAAACCTGTGCCAAACAGCTGCACACTAAAATTGCAATGAGGATGAGTAAAACACCAAGTTCCCTTTCAAGTATCAGTGCAGTATGGTCAATTAGTGAGGTGTGTCACTTTTGTGAGAACAAAAGGGTCTTTTTTGGTGGTGCTCTCACTCTAGGGAGCAACCTTCTAAAGCATGTTCTTCTCGAACTGACATTACAATATTTCAGCATTAGGTCATAGGCTTCTTGGTTGGTCCAGGCATTTTAAAATGGCTTTATCTGGTTTTCTCTGCAGCTTTGTCCCCCCCCCTCCCCCGCTGTTTTGGTTTTAAAAAGGATAACTATTATGTTGCTCTTTTATTACTGTATACAACCCAGGAATCCATGAAAATGAAGGACATTTTACTTTTAAAAAGTAATAAGCACATAAATGAAAAAAATACTAAGATCTACTAAGACCACTACCATCATCATCACCAACATACATTCAACCATACAAAACCTTCATGATCCGTACTGCAGAGGACATTACCACAATATGTCGCATATATATGCTTCCAGAGTACTAAGTTATTTCTGGAGGCTCAGAACATGGAATCGTTCTCTCCTTCACACCCCAGGTTTGCAGTCTCACATCTGCGCTCTGTTTCAGTCTGGCAGACCCTATTTTTATAATTTCACAAAGAAAGTCAGGTGACTTCCATCCCTCACAGAAGAGGAGCAGGTGCAGCCATAAAGGAGGCTCACAGGTGTGGCTTCCCGGTCCTCTCCCTTCTGGGCTTAATAAAGATGCTCAGAATGTTTAGCACAACAGATTGTGAAGGTAATGTAAGAAAGGTAGTGGGTGAAAAAGGAAAGTCCTTCACCTGCAAAACTAAATAATAACAAGCAAGCTTGCTTCAAGGTAGGGAACATGGCACCAAATGGTGGAAGCAGAGGACGGGTACATTTAAAGGCCTGCAAGTCTTAGTCACGGCCACTAGGTGGTAGCACTTAGTCGTGGAAATAATTCAATGCATGACTTGCTAAGAAATTCATTTGTATTTTTAAAAATTCAGTGTACATTGGATATTCATTCAGGTGAGGTCCTGTAATGGCTTCACCTGAAGCCCAGATACTCAGAACAGTTGCTGATACATAAGGGAACATCCAGGAAATATGAATAAAGGATCAAAGTCAAACAAATTCTGCAAACATGGAAAAGTGGGGTTTGCTTATACTCTTAAAATTCTCTTAAAGGATGGACTCATTAGAATATACTGCTTTGAATTCATTAAAAACATTAATCCTACATGACTAGTTGTTGAAAAATTAAGATATTATATTCAATAAAGAAGTGCCTGGCATTATCTTCAAGTATTAATTAACAACACACTTTCTTTCCCCTCTTCAGTCTGGTGATTTGTTGTGGGTAGGGAAGTCTGCTCTATTTTTTGCAGCAAGCCAGATCTAAATTCATTGCAAGTCCGAGTGACCCCCGGTGCAGCAAACTGAAATGTCAACAGCCAATCTAGGTGCATTTTTAAAATGAGGGTTTTATGGTATAATGAATCATACAGGTGGCAAAGAATTCCCAGTGTTATTTTGCTATTATATTCTATTCATTTTTTTCTTGTAATTTCAGAGCAGGTTGGATGGCAATATCAATAGCACCAGGGCAATGCTGGAGTGAAGTACACAGGAGAGTACTGTGCCAAACCATATTTGGATGCTCCAAACCAACGTCACACTCTCAGCCTTTTTTCTTCTCATAATACGGAACTGAGGTCACCCAATTAAAATGATTGACACTAGTTTCAAGAGAGAAAGGCGAACACACACATCCCTTCTTCTGGAATTCCAGGCTGTCTTGCGTAAATATATGTATATGTCACTGTCTCATTATCAATATATTCTTGGAGACAGGATGCCTGAAAAGAACATTGCACTTAGTAATTAAAACATAAATGTAGGCTTGCTGGATCAAAATAAAAATTAATGTCTACCCAATTCAGCACTGAAGACTTGCAGCAATCTGCTAGTACACAAAAGGACACAAACTTCTAATCTGTGTGGATCACACGCTGTGCTGGCTGGCAAGTAAGGGGCCACTCACACAGTTGTGCCTACCTGCACAAACTGTGTACATGTACACTTCCGCCCACACACTTTTCAGCAGGCAGAAGGCTTACACTAGTGCTGTGCTAAACCCCACCTGTCCTTTCACAGTGGTTTGGCTTCTCATTTTTCTTCATGTCTGCAGAACTGTGAGTAAGCAATGCATTTAGAGATCTATGCACATGGACTTTTCTTCCCATGCAAATAGGGGAAGGGCAGGCTGATGAAGCAGTGCATGTTGTGAAAGGAAGGCCCTCTTCATGCTTTGCCCTTCATGTGAACATCTTCTGGAAAGCCTCAAACAAGATATGAGGTTATACAGTGGCCCTCATATTGCATTTGTCTAAAAACTCAAAGCTGCCATGGCATAAGTAACTGAATGACTGATCTGCTGTGTTTTGTCAGAACAGTTGAATTTCAAGACAGCCTTTGTCATTAAACAGCCTCCCGAACCTGATCCACATGCAAAACAAAGATTTATTTTTAAATCATAGTGACCATCCTGCCTGTTCAGAATAGGTTCATTCTTTCTGAGCATTCTCCATCCTTAGGAATCTTAGAAACTTAGCCCATTCACCAGGTTGGATCCAGGTTTACACAGGATCAACTGTGCTTGTAGAAGTGGACCTCCCTAAACCTTTCTTTCCACTGCACCCCCCTGGAAATGTTATGAAAACTGGCAGGAGAACCAGCTGAAATGGTGCACTGGGACCACTGAGGAATGGAAGATTCCCAAAACTCAGGCGGAGGGAACTGACCCAAACACAGTCCTTCTTTTTGCAAAAGAATCTAATCTTCCACAATCTAATCTCCAGTATTTTCCAACAAACCATATGCTGTTCCCAGTTGCTCTTCCCCACAAGTCAAATTCATCTTGCAAAGGATGGGTGTTAGTAAAAAGTATGCAAGGAAGGCTTTGCATCTGGAATCAACTTCTTTATCTCCAAAACCGGCTTCATGGCCTTCTTTAATTCTTATTCGATGGGTCAAGAAAGAATACCAGTCCTCAAGCTTTTATTAGGTCACCAAGTCATAAAAACAGGGAGTCTATCATGCAGATCTCTTGGAATTGTAGTTTGCAAGGACTTTATTGCCAAGAAGCATGAACAACGTGTGATCAGCAGGTAATTATGAAATGGGCATTACCTGATATCAAGTCCTAGTGTCCCCTTGTGCAGACAATGGCCTCCATTTGAAAGGCTGCCAGAGGACTTTCTTACATTTGAAAGCATTTCCTGATTGAAAGACCAAGTTTAAAGAAAAAGAACCATCGGAAGGAAGAACTGGGCAGTGAAGCTAGGCCAGGAGGCTTAATAGGTAGCCACACAGATCAGCTGATCAATGTCATCCACAACATTATGAACTGGACTGTATTTCTGCTTAAATATTTAAATGTGCAGTTATGCATATAAATTATCATATGCACATTTCATCAAAACAATATGCAAAACAATATGCATATCACATTGCATGCAAATGTGATAATATGCACATTTCATGCAAAACAATATCCTATTTTTCGGCAAATCACAAATGGCCATAGGAGCTTTTCTCCCCTTTGCTGCTCCTGTAAAGTTTTAGTTTTGGGCAAAGAACCTGGGGTAGTTCAGAATGGTGTGGACTCATTTATGAAATGAACCGAAATGCTTGAGGACTTGGGCTGACATTGCAGTGCGTTCACACACCTACACAGCAGGCCTGCACAATTTATAATCCTACCCTCTGCAGCTCTGCAACCTGGCAACATTTATACTCCCAACAGCAGTCATGATGACACCAGCACACTCTTTGCTTCCTGAGGCAAAGAATGAGACGGTATCCTCTCATTCTGGGTACAAAAGCCAGATGGGTAGCCAATTGACTCTCTGTTCAGCATTCAAGAAGGAACCGTGTCCTCCAGTGCACCTGAAAGCATCAGGCTGCTTTAGGGGGTGGAAGACAAGTTGTGGCAAACAGCTCTTCCTGAAATATCTTGCTGCCACCTCCCTGCACTGCCCCACTATGGCTACTGATAGGGCCAGATCTCAAGGCAGGGCCGGCCAATTTCAAAGGTATACAGTGCAAATAAGGTCTCTTTCTAAGATCCTACATATGATTCCTGTTCTTATGAAGGAAGAGCATTCCAGTTTTTCTCAAAACCTTTGTTCTGGCCTGTCAGAACACACACCAGCTAAGCTGTTCATGCATTTCAACTTTTTACATGGAGCTAGGGTTTCTTCCCCATTTTCAAAGGAAGCCCCTTGAAAATGTCAACATGCTTGGAATATAATAGAGGCTGAGGAGAGGAAAGGAGAAGCACAAGAGCTCTGATTGCAAAGCGCTGATGCATCCCTAGAGCCTAGACATTTCCCTAAGGGTTTTGCTTTCCAGGCTGCTTTTTCCTCAAAGACTTTAGTGGCATTCAAGAAAGAAAGGCTATATCCAGTTGCATTAACAAAGCAAGAGAGCAAGAGAGGCAGAGAAATGCAAGAGCTTTGATGGTATTAAAAGAAAAATGTTAATAGACTACTATGAAATTCCTTAGAGAGAAATGTCTATGAAAGGGAGGAGGAGAAGTATTATTCTCCCCATTTTATAGGTAGAAAAAACTGTGACTTGAATGAATTTCAGTTGTAAAACTACAGCTCTAACCCCACTTGCCTAGCAGTGAGCACTACTTAACCCAAATGGGACTTTTTCTTGAAGAGACATGTTTTGCAAATTGAGAAACGGAATGGTATCTTGGAATGGGAATAACCAAATCTTACTGCTCAGATTTTCCAGATTTTGACAATGAGGCTACTGAGATTACAGAAGTCTTCGGCCATTGCAGACTTCAGTGTGCACACACAGAGATCTGTACTGGGCAGTAAGCTAATGGAAGGGGGCAGGGCTGCACAACGCTTTTGCCCCTGCATAGGCAGCATGCGGGGAAGTGGGTGTGGCCATATTCAGTAGGGTGTGGTGCTCGGGAGCCCCTCTTCCTCTCACTCCCTGAAACATAAGAAACAGCACAACCTCCCACCTCCTCCCGTTCTTCCACCCTGCCCCATAGTATCACATACAAGGAATCCTCCATTACCTTCCACACACCCATCCACAGGCAGTTCTTTATCAAGATCTTGGGAGGGGGTAAAGACTAAAGCTCCCTTCCCTGAGCAAGGAGCCTTTCCTTTCCCTGCTTTGAAAACAGAGGTGGCTGCTCTAACCAATGGTTACATATGGCTTTTCCTGGAAGTCTCTTTTAGATGCAAGAGAGAAAGCACAGAGGAATAGAATATCTCCCTTGCTGCTCTGCCCCACAATATTCCATTTCTGACTTCCCCAGAATGTTATTTTGATGAAAGAAACAGCAGAGCATGCTGCTGGAAGGCAAAAGGGTCCCAAGCGTACAAGGATGTGGCAGCTCGAATTTTAGCAACAGGAGACATCCCTGAGGGCCACCTGCGATATATGGGGCTTCCTGTGGTGAGACCAAAGATTTGGACCTTCTAGGAGGATTCCAGAAAAAATGTGGAAGTTCCACAGTAGAAATCAAGATGAACACGTTGGGTTGTGCCAATATTTTGTAATGGTTTAGTATTAATTTATTTATTTGATTTATATCCTGCCTTTTAATTTTAAAGAATTCAAAGTGGCTTATATAATTCTGCTCCTCCTGCTCTCAATCTTATCCCCACAACAATAGGTCTGTGAGGTGGGTAGGGCTGAGAGTTTTTGTCTTTCCCAAAGTCACCCAGTTGGCTCCACGGCTGAGTAGGGACTAGAACCCGATAGCCTGAGTCCCGGTCCAGTGCTCTTAACTGCTCTGCCACACTGGCTCTCTGTAGCAGTTTCTAGCAGTTCATTTCATCATTAAGGGCAAGTACTGGATGGTATGAATGGTTTGCCAACTTCCCAAACTGTAATGATGCTCTAATGAACTCTTTGCTTACATAATTTGATTTCCCTCTCCACTAAATGATATCACAAGTTGATTTTATCTCAGAGATTTCAAAGCAGCCTGTGATGGAATGTAGGCGGAACTGAAAGCTGTCCAAGTAGATTTCACCTTGGGGGAAAGGGGCAAACATCTAATCAAGAACCTTAACTCTGAAACCAAATCCCCTTCTTCTTCAGTACCCTCTAGTAAAGCATTACATTTTGATAAGTCTGAATTCAACTTGTGTAGATCTTTCTTTCTTTTATATAAGTATTCTGTTGGGTAAAAGATGCAATATATTTTTGGTAGTGAGGCATAGAAAAGGGCATTGAAAGTAAATAGATAAGGCTTGCTAGCCTGCAACCATGTAGAGAAGAGATTTGGTTGTTGTTGTTTTTATTATTCCAGAAGTGTGTTTGGCGTGGAGACATATTGTACATTAACCAGAGTTGCCAAGATCCTAATGAGCTCCTAATGTGCCCCATACTTCAAGGTTTCCCCAAAGAAGCTAGTAGCTTAGCAACGACAGTGAATCTTTGATGAGAATAATCAGGATTTGTGTTGCCGTTTCAGGCAGCCCTTCTCTTTATTCCACTCCAGAAAAGCTGGTGATGGCACAGCAAGGAAAGGTTTTGACATGAAATGACTCCCTTATTCAGGGTGGTGGGGTAGGAGTGGGAAACAGCATGATTTTTAAAGAACATTTATTCTTGCAGCTGGCTGAAAATGCTGCAATCAATGAAATGCTGCCAGAAAGGTGCTGCTGCACCAAACGAAAAGAGTTCTCAAAAGCAAGGGGAATATTATAAAATAGGCCATGGTTAAGGTGGGATTGAGGAAAAGTCTTAGTGGGGGAATCATCTCAAAATCTTAGGTTTATGTGAGAGTGTTAGGTTGACATGGTGTAAGCACTTGTGTGGGATCGCTCTCTGGATTGCTGTATAGTATGGGTCCTCAAACTACGGCCTGAGAGTTGGATCCGGCCCTCCATGCCCATTTATCTGGCCTGGCATGCCCATTAGGACCTGGCGCACGCGTGCCTGTGTCCATGCACGCGCCCACCGCCGCCCACCTCACCCCGCACATGGGGAGGCAGTGGTTCGCTTGCTCGGAGAAAAGAGCTCCAAGCAAGCAAGCCACTGCCTCGTGCACCCTCCTCATGGCGCGTGCCCGCCCCACCCACCTCGCCTCCCCTCACTGCATGCATTCACCCGCCTGTGCCTCACCTTGCCTAGCTGCGTGCCCTGCCCCCATCTCGGTGCAGATGCCTGCACGCACCCCCCCTCGCCCCCACCCACGTGCACCGCCAGCACCACCTTTCCGGCCTGCACCCAGCACCGGCGCCTTTCATCTGGCTCCCTGGTGAAAAAGTTTGAGGACCCCTGCTGTATAGGATTCGTTTGTACACTGTTTAGGCGCCGATTACCTGCTGGATGTATCCAAGGTAGCCTAAGATACTTTGCCATATGAGGCAAAGGACAAGGGTCTTTCCTCATAAAGAACCCAGTGGGATATTTTACGGCATATGATAGAATTTTTAAATGCTGACTTTCGCTTAGGCCCTCATAGATTTTTTGTTAATTGTTTTACCTGTTTCAACCTGCTTTACAGTTAATGTATGCTATAGGTTTTAGATTGTATTTTGTCATGTTGTGAACCACCCGGAGAACATTGGCTATTGGGTGGTATAGAAGTGCAGTAAATAAATGCATGCATGTATAAAAGAGGATGTGTATCCCTGTTGCAATTAGGCCTGGGAAATTCTGTGAGCTCACACACAATCCCCAGACCCTAGATGGATGAATCAATCTATTTCCCATCAATGTCATTTTTGCATGTGCTCCCTGTTTTGTGCCATTAAACTGTGACTTCTTAAAAATCTGCATGAAAAGTCAGTTTTCAGGTATAATTAAATATATACTCTAAATATAATTTATCTCAAAATAGACATTTCTAAATGCCCAGATAATGTTTTCTTCTTGTGCACGTATATTGAGATGTTTCAGTGGCAGGGTGCTTTTTTTAACCCCAAGCAAGAATTAAAAATAATTCATGCCTTCCGTAGGTGCTAATTCACATCTGGAGCTGATGGGGAAGGAAATGCTCTCTTTGAACAATTTTTCTCAATAGACAGGAGGGAGGGAGGCATCTGTGTTCTAATGACCATTTTCTAGCATCAAGGTTTTAGTTTACACAAGGTGAAAAAAGTTATTGCAAAATGCATCAAGTTGGCAGTGTTACCCAGGCTGTTTTCCAATGCAGACACAAATCTTACAGTGGCTCCTAAAATTATCAATCATCACCAATTGTCATGAATTGGTAATAGGAGATTATCTACTTTGGTATTTTGACATTTTCAAGCAATGTGCTTTACTGGCAATGATAAACTCAGGTTCCATTTCTAAGGAGATCCAAGCCCATTCCAAAGGATTATTACACTCCAAATATACCTGCAGTTTTCTTAAGTTCCTGCTACTGTTTCCTTCCTTCTCCTTCCCCTCCCTCCTTAAACAGGTTTAGCAGGCCAATAAATAAATAAATAAATAAATCCATCATCAAGGCTTAAAATGCACAAAACACTTATCCTGGGGTAGACTTAACTGCACTTCAAATTGAATGTATTAAATTATTCTAGAGGTTCTCCATATTTAATGGTTTGTGGGCTGAGGCCCATATCATTTTTACCCAAGCATTAAAGATTCTTTCATGCTACTAATTTTTTTAATCTCCTTGCTAAAAATTGCCCCCAGCAGTATTTTCTAAGATGTAAATGGTGGATTTTCTAATCTTAATAGAAACTGGTGCTTGTTTCAGTTCAGAGACAATAACCAAAATCTAATACATTAAAGGTTAGTGGACCACATATCAAATACCCTGAGGTGCAATCGTGCTGCCACCCAGCAACCTCCCTATGGCACAAGGTTGCCCTATCACAAGTAGGGAGGGCAACCTTGTGCAAGTGAAGGCTATTAGTTTGGCAGCACAACCAATTCTGTACTAGGGGTGGGCAAGTTGTGGCTCTCCAAAATGTGGTTGGACCCCAACTGACATGTAGCTTCACCAGTGGCATGGTGAGTAGGGTTGAGGGGAGCTGAACTCCAATACTGTGTGGAGGTTCACAAGTTGCAGAACTGTGATGTAGTTTAGTACTACAATCGACTGAATCCTGCAGGGACCTTGATATCACATGTGTCTTTTAACAGGAGATACTAGGAACTAAATCTGGGTCTATCTGCAGACAAAGCTCTTCAACTGAAGTGTGGTATGTCACCATATCTTAATGCAAAATCTTTCTGCTGTGGTACCGGATTTCTTCCTGACTTGCTACACATCTCATAGAATTTATCGGGTACTCTCAGTTCCATATTCCTGCCATACCTCACTGCTGTTATCCCAGTTCAACTTCTAGCCTAGCAAAATCCCTGTCATATGAATTCCTGTCATATTTCTTGACAGAAAGAGGCTACTGCTTTCTGGACACATTCCTGCCTTACTTTTAATATTGTCTGTGGCCTCCTGTTCTCCTTGCATCAACAATGAACACCAGCCTTGATTACAGTCCTCAAGGGCCCCTTGATCAAAGTGCCTGCAGTGATCCCTCTGTTGACCCCTATTTTATCCCCAGGAAAAGGTGAGCAAATCCTTCACAGTAATGTATTCAGGTAATCATCACCTGGAGGAAAAAAGTGAGACAGAAAAAGAAACATGCTAAAACATCACTTGTAAGAAGTTCAATTCCTTTTAATTTCTTCCAGTTTCAGGCTCTCCAGTCCTACAGATTTTTACAGCTGTCATAGCTTTTGGCTGCTTCACAGCTTATACTTTCTCATGTGAAGATCTTAAAAAACGTTATGTATGGATAGGGTCACACTGGAGAAGGAGATGCTTATTATAAGAACACCTCTATTTGGAACACTCAAAAAGCCACTTTTGGAGGAGTGATTGGTGTTAGAAAAGTGGTGTGTTCATGTGTAGTTGTAGTTCAAAGCTGTCCCTACCCCAATTAACCTCCAAACTTGTCTGTTCACATTTCAACCTTCTAGGGGAAAATGTCACAGCCATACTTTGAGCAGCTGCCTCCAACTCAGACCCAGGGGAGGCAGGCAGTTCTGTCTGGCCAACAGCATCATTGGCAAAGGTTCTGGAAACCGAAGGTTTCAGTGGGGCCAGAGGAGTTGTTGAACCCAGGAACCCTGAATGGGAACCTCCAGAGTCCATACCCCCAGACGTGGTACCCCTGAGAACTGATCCTCTGCCAGAAATACATCTGCACAGAACAGAGGATCAGTGCTGGTCTCCAAGCCAGGCATCTGGACTCTTAAAGCCTGCCATTCCATGGAAAGGGTGACCTGGCCATGGAAGTCTAAAAGACTTGGAGTGAGTTGCTCACTTGGGGCTTTCCCTGCTGCCGCTATTAGCCTTCCTTGTCCAGTAACTTAATTTGTCAAGATCAGGACAGAAAAAGCCTTGGTGGGCATATGCACAGTGCCAAACTGGAAATGGTAGATAGGAAATGGGTTAAAGCATGTTCTCACTGCTTCTCCAATCCTAATAATGTTTTCCCATTTCAAAAGAGACACCACAATGGTGTATTTGTATATATATGTATACAGACTAGATGGGCCTGAAACCATGTGCATCATATAGGTAGACCCTCTTGGACAGCTCTGTTGTATGTATGATAAATGGGAAGCTCAGGTTTGCTACCATGTTATATGTGGAGATGTACAATGATTTTTTTTTCTGAATCATGTGAACATGCCCATTTGCACTTCACTGTGTGAACTTGAGCAGGAGTGCTTTTATTGAGAATTGTCTGCAAATTCTTGAATTTGCAGTTCAGGAAACACACACAAACACACATATTTAACTGCACTTTGAATTGCACATTATAAAATAAACATTTTATGCATTAGTCAGTGGGTGGAAGTACAGATTATTGAAACAAAATTTGCAGAAATAGACACTTTTCCTGTTCAAGAAACCCCCCATAAAAATAATAAATTAAAAGAGGGGCAAACTAAAATGTCATCAAAGTGATTAAGAATATTTAAATGAGTTCAAAAGTTCTCCCATCTCTAGTTCTACATGGAATGCTCCCCACTGAGTTGCTTGGGCCAATATTGACCCAACAACACTTCGTGAATGGTCAGTTTCCTTCATCCATCCCCTCTGATGTCTCTTAATTCCTCTCTGTTGTAACATCTCACAACTTATTTGGAGACCTGCACGTATAGCACAAGTGGGACGCCACTGTGTTGATTTGCCTGTTCTTTCAAAGATCATGAGAATGCCAAAGCACACAATAAACAGCAGTGTAGTCACTGGAGAGACTCTTTGTGGAGGCTGCTGTAGCACTGAATTAACTAGCAGCACTGGTATAAGCCTCTGTCTGATCCGGGTTTGAACGGGTCTTAGTCTTGAATCTGCTGATGCAGCTCTTGCAATGCCTCTACCTTGTTTTGGCCCAGAAACAACGTGAGGTGTAACTTCTCCAGTGACGGCAGTTGTTGCTAGTATAATAGTGCTGGCAACTGTGTCAAAGAAACACACAAACTGCCAAGGACTGTGAGGTTCTTATACTTGAAGCATAGCAGCCAAAGAGGCAGAGCACCCCCTGCTCTCAAGATACATGATTTCCCCAGTTTCCCAGGTCAAAAATCTTTTCTTCTGGAGTGGAAGAGAGCAAGTTCAGAACAGGACCACTGCAGAAGGAAGGCAAGGGTGACATTTACTTATCAATTTCCATACTAAATCCTAGGTGCATTTACCCAGGAGTGAGTCCCAATATTTAAACAGGGCTCAGTGCCACCCCAAAACATGCTGCCCACCCCACCTCAGCTGGGGCATTACTATAGAAAGTTTGGTTGCATTCAGAAACCCATTCCAGCCTTTATACATCTCCCTGAAACTACATAATGCTGTCTAAAGCAGGTTGCTTCTGATCCTGACCCTGATGGAGCTTACATCTAGATAAGTATACATAGGATGACAGGTTTTGAATCTTCAGGTCCATCAACTCAATCCTCTTCCCAACAGCCTTGTAAAGTAAGGTGAAGGTTTTTAGCATTTCCATGTTGCCAACAGGACAGACAGAAGCTCGATACAGTATGGACTTGCTATGCCCACTGAGTGAATCCATGATACAGGAAAAATTTGAACCAGGGACCTTCTGGTACATAGTCTATCTGTTACAGATGCCTACCAGCAGTAGCTTTCCATCTGTCATCCTGGAGAAAATGGCATTAATCATACCGAGCAGGCTCCATTTGGTCCAGCTTGTGATATACTGCTGATGTGGACCTGAGTACAGAGCAAAATTGCCAATACCTAGTACAATGGCAATAAATGTAAGTGCTTTGCTGCAGCTCTCATAGTTAGCTTCAGATATAATACTGCAAAGTTATTCTTAGATGTTCAGGTTCCTTTCCAAAAGGATCTTAAATAAAAGAAAAAACTGGGGGACAAAACCCTACCCCTAACCCATCATGGCAAGAGAAGAGACGTGTGCGTGTGTGTGTTGGGGGAATATCTTTGTCTCTGGGTGTACATATATGCATCTCTGTACACATTTGGCTGTGTAAAAGCCAAGGATGCACAGGTGAGACATCCAGGCAGAGAATTTGAACATGATTGGTCCCTGTGCGCATCCTTGAAACACTGCACACAAATGAGTCCAGCTCTTTGACTTTTTTTACCACATTCGGCTTTTCAGTTTGCTCACTATTGTCGCTTTTACCTAAGTTTTCTCCTGTTTGATTGATTTAACTTATTTGTGATTGTATTGGGTCTGGTGTTATTTGCATATTAGCTTACATACAGTTCACAGTACAGAAATTATCCTGTACTAAGTCCAATATAAATGTAACAAACTGAGATATGCACCCAGAGCTATGTGAATTTCAATAAAGGTTCAATAAAACACCCTCACTCCCCAGTAAGTTTGCTAAGAATAGCTGTCTTAGTTATTACTAATGGCTATTCCCATTGAAATTATCCTCACAATGATGATTATGCACTTTTCTACCGGTTCAACAGCAATACGCTTTCATGTTTCCCACTTTTGCCTTGGACCATTTTCTTTGGTACTTCCTGGCAGGAGCCCTCAGAGTGAGGACAAAATCTTTGCTTCCTGTTTGTACCCTCACTCTGATTTGGCTTTATGTTAACACAATGCAGTATTGTTATCAGGCTATCAGAGGATGAGCAAGAGCAGGATGCAATGCTTCTTCTGATATCCTCTGCATACTGAACTAAATTTGCTTTGAAGAGAATTGGCGCCCACTGGAAGAGAGGAATACTATTACTTCCTTCAGTAAATTCAATCCCATTTATATCCATAAGCACACAGAATTACAGCTGGTGAAGAGACTAGTAAAATGGGACATTTCATCTTGGTATTACACAGAACAAACTAACAATAGTAACTGGGGCTGATGTGGGGTCCAAAGCCCTGTCCTTATGATTTCCTATATCCGATCAATGGTACATATGAAGCTGCCTTTATTGATTGTGCTCATTGGCCCAACTAGTCTAACATTTTGTGTACAATGAATAGCAAGACCCTTTCCCATCTCACACTACCAGCCCATTGAATCGCAGATGACATTGAACTTGGGATTATTTACACATAAAATATGTGGTCCACTACTAACTTGTGACCCATCACTCAATCATGTATATTTTTGGAATGCAAAATGGTGGAATAAATAACATGGAGCCCCAAAATATGGATAGATTTCCATACAACAAGGAAAAATATGTACATTCCCTTCCTCCTTCCTTCCTTCCTTTCTTCGAACTCAGAGCAACTTACAACATTCTTCTTTTCCTGTTCTCGATCTTATCCCCACAACAACAACCCTGTGAGAGCCTGTGACTGGCCCAAAGTCACCCATTTGGCTCCCTGGCTGAGTACTAGAACTCAGATTGCCCAGTCTCATGCTTTAAACCACTATTCTACACTGGTCCTCAGTGGCTCTCATACTGCAGTCCAATATGGACACAGGTTGCAAGTAGCTTTGAGACGGAATTTGGAGAACTTTAGCCAACTAAAGGTCTGCTGACTCACTCATCCCTAAGCATCACCAGTAGAAACATAGAAACATAGAAACAGAGCGAGTCAGAAGGGGCCTCCCGGGCCATCTAGTCTGACCTCCGGCACCAGCCGGCTCTGCTCATGACATGCCCACCATGTGGACGTCCAGCCTATCCTTGACCACCCGCACCGATGGGGCCTCAACGACCTCTCATGGAAGCCCACCTCACCTCAGAGTCTTTGGGCAAGGCCATCCAAATGGACCTTTTACCTTCACTGGACCTACCTGCTTATCAGCATTATTTTCAGCTGATGCTGATCCTCTTCTTGCTCATAGCTACCATCTGCTTGCTAGACACTAGCTAGCCTCTACTGCTCCTCCTCCTTGCAACCATGATTCTCTGCGCCAAACAAAAGGCAGGTAAATGAGCAGTCTGCAGGTGCTCTTGGCAGTGCACTTTCTCCGAGGCTGGGGGCTCTCCACAGATACCCCATTTTGCTAGCCCTTGATGCCAGCATTAGCCCACCCCATCCCTATGTGAATATTTTGATTCCAAACACGTTCAGAAGCAAGAAACACAGTGGTAGGGCAAAGTTATATTAGTGAAGTAAATCATTAGTGTAATATGTTTCATGGGGGAAAGAAACACACATTAAAGAGAATGTAGCCTAGTGGCCTCCAACCTGCTTTCCACAAACCTGCAAAGAAACTCTGAAATGAGCTCTGGTCCTCCCCTCACATGCTATCAATAACGTCCCCCCTCCCCAGTGAGTCCTATGTAAAGCATGCAGGTGACAAAAGGGAATGAAGGTGTTCCTGGGAGGCTACACAACATTCCCCCGCAGGTTCACATTCCAGAGTGCCTTCCTGAGACAAGCAGCACTATTTTCCACTGTATTACTTCATGTTTAGGTGGAACATGGACCTTTCCACCCATTGGTTAATTAGAATTACTTACTACATAGATGTATCTTTTTTCCAGTCCCTTGGTTCTTAGCAAAGGAAACAAAATCTATTTGGACTTCCCACAGTTGACCCTTTAATTGAATGAACAAGTGCTTTTGTTGCTGCATTTTGTTTTTAAATAAGCAATTTTGTACTTGCAGGTTTTTAATTTCCCACATGGCAAAACATTTCTGACTGTATACAAATCCTGGCTACCGCAGCTACAGAAATTGCAATTCTGTGAAACTCCTACCTGAATCCCCTCCACACATTCCTTGTAAAGAATCCCTTGGCTTCTGCTCTTTTGCTCTAAGATCATCTTTATTTAGCTAACACTAATCCTGTCCATTAAATCCATTATTGGAGTTATAAAGATGGAAGATTAAAAAGTATTTATTTGCTAAAGTCCTGGATCTGCAAAGTCCTAGATATCTGCATCCAACTTGTACATTTTCTATGAATTTTCTTTGCCCGATATTGATTAAAAATACTGTTACTGCATTACAAGCTTATTGGGATGAAGCAGAATAAGTGATATTTAATTCAAAGCTAAATTACACCCCGCTTTGGTTCACATGCCCGGACAAACCACCATGGTTATCATTGGTTGCTGTGTCATCTGACTGCAGTCATGTTTCATTGTGGCAAGTTTGGTCCTCAGAAACCATGATGAGAAACTATGGCCTGTTCTGTGGTTTCTGCTTGGTATAAGGCTTGTTGTGTCATTGGAAATGGACAACACAACCTATTGTGGTAGGAAGAACAGAATAAATGATGGGGTTGGTTGGGGGCTTTTTCTCAGGCAAAAAGACCTGGCCTAATCATGGATGCTCCCTTCTAGGTGGGTTCCTACTGAATTTGCACCAATTAGGATTCTTTTACAAATTGACCTGGAAATGAAACAAGTGCAAGCTCATGTTTGACAACTTGTCATGATTTCCAGTAGCTGCTGCATTTGGGCTTCGGCTGGAGCATAGTGCGAAAGTGGTGCCGTGGTTAAGAGCATGGGACTGGGACTCAGGCGACCTCGATTCTAGTCCCTGCTCAGCCATGGAACCAGTTGGGTTACTTTGGGCCAGTCATGGACTCTTAGCCCAAACTACCTCAAAGGACTGTTGCTGTGGCTATAAAATTAAGCATTAGCAGGAGAAAGATATAAGTTGCTTTGATTTCTGTAAAAGAAACAGACAAGATAAAAAATCTAATAACTAGCTAGCTAACTAATGGTTAAATGCTCATTCATTTCTAGATAAGGCTGTTAGTTTCTTGTTATAAAGTGCTCAGTAGACTGTGTATTGCGTTGAAATAGGTAATGGTTTTGAATTTTGTTCTGTTAATAACTGGATCCCAGATTCTACATACAAGCATATAAATAAGCAGGCATACATACAAACATATCAAATATTCCAGTTTTCATTTATTGTACATTATACCTTGTCTTTTCTCCCTGTAGCTCAGAGAAGCTTATATTTGGTTCCCAAATAACATCTCCCAAATAACATCTCAGAGGCAGACCACCATCAGCTGAACTCAGTCACATGCCTTTAGACCATTCTTTGGGACAGTAATCCAGTAAATGTCCAGTAGAACAAATTTCTCTGAACGGTGTGTTCTTTTTTTGAGCCTGATATCCCATTAGCTTTTTTTTTTTTTTTAAGTATCATGACAAAAGGCTGAGTGCTAACGTATATCTGCTTTGGGAGAAGTATAATAATGGAATATGAAGAATTACAATGATCTACACCAGCCAGAACATTAAACCTAATTCCTCTTACTTTGGTTTTAAGTTTGACCTATAATACATGAGCAAGGCCTGCCCAACAATCAACTCGAGTGCCCTGTGCCTTAAGGACTTGTGGCCTATTAGTGCCAAGCTGCATGTGAATAATACAGGGCATGTGCAGGTCCACCTCAAAGGCTTTGGATGTGGCTTTCAACTGTTTGTTGGAATTCAGAATGGAGATCAGAAGAAACCTTTCATGTATTAAAGGTGTAAAAATCTAATTAGTTTCAAAACAGAACTGGAAGTTTATGAAGGATGTTTTATTATTTTCAATCTGGCACTTCAAATGTGGCATGTTAGGGACAATTTTATCCTTTAATTGCTGTTCCGAGAGATAAATGTTACATTTATCTAATAGTACAGCAAATCTCTCTAAGCACTGGGTACAGCTGAGAGATGGATGGATCAATGTATTTCTGCCCTTTGTTACTTTTGCATATGATAACCCGTAAGTCCACTCTGGCCACTTCCTACACTGAACTGCAATAAAAAAACTTCATGAAAGTTCACATGTACATACATATGTATTATTTTAAATCATATTTTATTTCAAAATGCACATTCTAGTCATTACTAACTCAGATTCTATTGATTTCAATGAGTTTCAATTCTAAGTAGGACTAAGTTTGGATCCAACCCAAAAGGCATAGTACTATGGTCTCTCAACATTGCTGGGGAGACTATATACTTTTCTTGAGTCCGAGTACCAATGCTTGTCGGACTTCAAAGTCTGAACCTGTCACAGATGGCATGGAAATAAATTCTGAGGTGTGGGAAATGAGTTTCTTAATTTCATTAGTGAAATTTAGTGGGAGGGAAGCAAAAGCAATTCCAATGAACCTGTCAAAATGTCATGTATTCCTGTGTGCTGTGTACATTTTTAAAGTACAGTTGCAACAATATAGATAAATTCATGGTGAATATGAAAAATCTTTCTTTGACAAAAACAGCCAAGGGATTTTGAGGGAACTGTGAAGCAGAAGCAGTATCTAGAAGATCAGAAAGTTATGTGCCTTTGTATCTTTACCAGCCTAGACAGACACTTCTACTCAAAATTGGTAATGGGTATATAGAATCAATGTGGCAGTTGTCTTATTTTTATATTGATCAGCATATGGGGCAATTTAAGAGGGACTGGAAAAAGACACTCTGTTTTTACATATTTTTCTCTGCCTGCTTTGCAATATATCTTCTTTAGTGTCTTTTTAATTTCTTTTTTACTGCAACTGATTTCATTCCTATTACGGTCCTGCCCAGTATTATTGACAGATTGTTTATTAAGTGACCTTCTCCTCAAGGTGTAGGTTTTAATAATTTTGTCTGCTACACCATGTACTGTACATTATAGACAAAATATTTTGCTTTTTCCTCAAGGGACAGATATATCTCTGTGTGGCAATTTATTACTTTGGGACTTCAGAAGCTGTTTGTCAGAGCAATACCCACATGTATCTGTATTAGCTGTATATTTTTATAGCACCTTGTTGGTGGCATAGAGGCACAGTTAATTTGTATCTCTTTGCAGTTTCTACTTAAATGACTTTTAAAGAACCTCAGACATTTCTTCATTCATCATATTTACCACACTTTTTCTTTCTGAAGAAGCAAATGTTGTTGAAAGGCTTCTTTAGCTTAATGCATTGCATTGAGCATTTTCACCTATTTATTTGAAAGCGTGACTACTTCTCTCTCTTAAGCCTACTACAAAACCAACCATGGATGAATTCAGTCCTTACTGCATCATCTTTATTTGTGCAAAGAGTAAGCATGGATAAGTGTGGTGAAGGGGACTTTGGGGACACATATTGAACATCACCCCTAAAACCAACCTGCTTTTCCTTTCCACAGTAATTCATTCTTCTGCTTGGTGCCCTCCAGATATTTTGGATTCAGCATCCCTGCATCCCAGCATCCCAGCAATTCCCAGCATCCCTGCCATTGCCAATGCTGCCTGGGGCTGAAGGCAGGTGAAATGCAAAACCATTAGAGGGCATCAGTCAGAGAAAGGATGTCATACAGTAGTTAGTCAACCTTTTGCAGCCATAATTACATTTGATAAACTGTCGCTGGCACCACCACAAAATGGCTGCTTTGGAGACCTGACAAAGGGCAAATAGCCTTCCACAAAGACTGATTACAAGCAGGGGTGGTATCTGAACCCAAACACACCAATTAATTCTTTCAACCTAGTTTTCATCACCACCAGAAATCTCTTTCACAACAATTTCATGAGCTGACAGGATGTGAATTAAATGAAACTGGAAGTAGAGGTTAGTGCATCTTGGTGAGTTCTCCAAAAGGAGTCTAGGTTGGAAGTCATTGTATGTATAAATTTTGTTCTTGAAAATTCTAGGATAACAGTGGATGTTTCTGTATTTATAAATTGCATCCCTGTGATATGCAGCTTAGCAGATAGTCAGTAAAAGTGGATACTTGGCATTCTTGCAGTTGCAGAGACTTATACATCAAGTCTGAAAGGATGAATACCCACCACTTATTATTCAATGACCTGAAAAACTTATTTTACTTGCTGCATTTGAATACACTCCTACAGATGACAATTTCATGTGGATGTTTATTTGTATATATGGAATATTTCTATTACTATTTATATTGGGAAAAAAGTGTAAAGTCCTTATTTCCTTGTTTCTGCTTTTTCTTTTATGGAAAGGATCATTTAAATATTCATTTTATCAGATCATCTTTATGATATGTTTTTGTATTAGCTCCCAATTTTTATATTAAGGATCATGTAAACATTTTTAGTGATCAGATATGATTGATGATTTACCTTTTTCTTCTTCCCCCCCTTTTTTTTAGTCTGCTCTTTTTATTTTTATGATTGTACTTGCAAGCTAAGGAAATCAACCCTGACTGCTCTTTAGAAGGCCAGATACTGAAGATGAAACTCAAATACTTTGGCTACCTAATGAGAAGGAACAACTCATTGGAGAACACCCTGAGGCTGGGAAAAGGAGAAGGGGACGGCAGAGGATGAGGTGGCTAGATGGCGTCACTGGGGCAGTGGGTGTGGCCTTGGGTGGACTCCAAGAATTGGAGGAGAATGGGGGAGCCTGGAGAAATGTTGTCCATGGGGTCATGATGGGTTGTGCACGACTTTGCGACTAAACAGCAAACAACACTTGTGAGCTATATCTATATGTATAATTATATCTATATGATCTATCTGTTACACACACAGTTCTAGGGGGTATTTTGAGGCCTATCCCTGACATAGTGGTATGCAGTGGGATTTTGTGTCCTGATTATTTATTTATTTCATTCTACTTCTATGTTGCTCTGTAAACTGAGAGTTCCTTGGGTGGCTTACAAATGCTGAAACAAGCATATAAAATAAAGCAATAGAAATTATGCATGGTTCAGAATGTTGAAGGGAACTTGCTGAAATCCAGCAGATTTCCAGCTTCAAAAGTTATACACAACTTGGCGGCAGCAGCATCTAAAGTGGGAGAAGTAGACAGGGCTGAATAGGTGGCCCCAACACCCCTTCCAACACTCTTGCCCTGTTCTTACAATACTAGAGTTACTGTGTTATTGAAAGCAAATGTGGATACAATCTGATGTGTAGGTTCAAGTAAAAGATCAGATCGACTGTGGAATCCATGTTCCCCTTTGACATTCAGAGTAACATAATGCTGTACCTGGTAATGACATGCACATGGTAGGCATGTCGTGAGCGGAGCCGGCTGGTGCCGGAGGTCAGACTAGATGGCCTGGGAGGCCCCTTCTGACTCGCTCTGTTTCTATGTTTCTATGTAATGGGGTCAATCCTGGATGTCACTAGATAAAACAACATTTGAGATGACTTTGGAGATTTTTATCCTCAGCAAGGGAGAAGAATAACAGGAATTTTGAGGCAAACCCAAGAAATTTCAATAGAAAAAGAGCCCTTTGTGGCAGGGAACTTGAGCACAGTCTTAGTAATAGTGAAGGGACAATGCTCTTAAGTCACTTCCTACCTACATTATCTTACTGCCACCATCTAGTTTCCACTAGCATAAACTGAATTTCCACATTGGCTGACACCATATGAAATCACCCTGTTTGACAGGACTTCTTTGTGAAGCTTTCATTTTCTAGAATCTTCCATTTTCTGCTTTTTCTTTCAGTCTTGAAAATATAGAAGGAGGGCTAGTTAGTCCCTTCAGAAGTATTGCTCACCTGCTACATCAAAAACCTTTAAGATAGGGATGAGCAACTTTTATTGTGTTCCCTTGGGGAATGTTCTGCCTGAGGCAGGAGAGTGTTGTCTGGTGGTCCTAGGTCAGTGGGTTTCTCATCTATTTTGCACTTCAGAATAGTTACGCATCCCCAAGATGAGTTCTCCATCATAGGCAGTTCCTATAGAGCTCATTTGAAAAATTTGTTTTATTATGATACTTTATATCATAAAGTATCCCAGCTATAATTTTGGGCGGGGCCATGTGCGGGGGGAGGTGGGCAGCGGTGGGCATGCGTGTGTGGGTGCAGTGGGTCCAAATGGGCATGGAGGGCTGGATAAATGGGCATGGCAGGCCAGATCCAGCCCCCGCGCTGTAGTTTGAGGACCCATGATTTAACCATTCTGTTGAGGGCATCAAGACCAGGTTCAGCTGACAAGGCTGGGGATAAAAACTGTACCTTTAGTCTAAGGACTACAGAATCCATGTGATTCTCTTCATCTCTGGATGTTGCATGGCAATTCTCTCATGAATAGTAGTTCACTGAACTGATTTCAGATCTGAGACTCTGGAGAGGTCTACTCCTGACCCAAAACGGATGGTCCTGAGTGGGATAATCTAGTGCCTGAACCCACCCAGTTGCAGAGCACATCTTATGTTTACCTTCTTCATAAATTTCCTTACAGGGAGCTCAGGAGTGTATCATAATTCCCACAGAACTCTGGACTGGATCAAATGAGTTATTCCCTGGTGTAGCAGCTTGCATGAGCCAGTTGATGAATACTGCCAGGCTGTTCAAGTTCTAAAGCCCTTGTTGCAACTGTATCATAAAAATATATGTGCTTTTGAGTTCTCTGTTCTCTCAGTAGCTTTAAACTTTGATAGCAGAGATGAAAACCAAAACAAAATCAGCAAAGATAGTGACTGCTGCCTGCTGCCTTGAAGGCTAATTGCAAAATGTTCATGGAAGTTAAGTGGGAACAGGGTTCAATTTGAATTGTAATTTGTTTATCAGCCTTTTTACATGCAAGCAGACAAATGCAATTCATTTGGGATTGTAGTCAATTGTTTTGTTCCATCTATGGCTATTTTCACAAACTGGCATTTCTAAATATGATTTTCATCCATTTCAATATTGCAGGCCTTCAATGTATTCTGTCTATGCCTGCTTGAGTCAAAATGAGTGGTTTGTGTCATCCCCACCCCTGCATTCTTTTTTGTACTCAATGATGATTATTTGGAACTGTGCACACTTGCAATTTTAGATGTTTGTCTCTTTAAAATACACAAAGAAGAGACAATTCAACACTTGCAGATATTTTAAAGAGATAGACATCTAAAATTGCAGACGTGGACAGCTCAGTGGGGACCTAAAGCACATTTGGGAATTATATTGATGTGTAAAATTGCAATGGCTTTGTTCAATTGTCTCTTAATAATTAATATATAATATTTCAGGATGTTTCTAGATTTTTTTCCCATGCAAATTTCTCTCTGGAACATGAAGTTCTCAGAGGATTTTGCACAATGACTTTGATGTATTTAGCATTCCCCATTGTTCTTATTGTTCCAAATTTTGTGCAGACTATACTATACAGCAGAATTATTCCTGCCTGACCTGATAGCTTTGGGTAGGGATGAAATTGTGCCCATCCAGATATAGGTGCACCATGCTAGATGCCAGTGTGTGGACACACCGCATGTTAGTGCTGATGCTCTTTAGCCCTGCTCTAACCTATCTTCAGGGTCACAGAAAGCTCACATTATGTATTCAAAGAAGGTGAGAGCGAAATCAGAACATTTTTTTTCAAAAAGAAGCTTTTAATGAGGAAAATAAATCATTTATTAAATTGCCTATTATGTAAGGCAGAAAGGAATGGGGTGGGGAGATGACCAGCACAGTTGTGCAATATGGCTTCTGGCTTCCACACAGGTGGTGGAGAGCATGGAGGGTGTGCATCTGGAAAGAAGTGTTAAAGCAGGCATAGAGAGCCTATGGGCTATGGCTCTGTATGATGTTGTTGGACTCCAAAGTTCGTGGATTAATTGTGGACAATAGGCTAAGTATTTACCAACAATGTGATGCAGCCGCCAAAAGGGCAAATTTTATGACTCCAATTCATGTCAGCTCCAGCCAGCATGGTCTATAGTCAGGGATTAAAAGACTTGTCCACAATATCAGGAGGACACAGATTACCAACCTACTTCAGGGTTAATGAGGAGAAACATTAAAGAGGAGAGGGGAAAGATATTTACCTTTATTTTTCACTATGGTCCATTAGAGAAAAGGACAGGCAGAACCATGGGAACATGTGAAAGATTCAGGGAAAGTTGGACATCCCAGAATAGGGAGAGTACACTTAGGGAGGCTCAGGAACCTAGAATATAGAGTCAGGAGGACTCTAGCATGCAGAATAATTATCCAGTGTAGAAAATAAATGTTTAAATTAGTCCCACTTTCTTCCTTTAACTCTGAATAGGAACAATTGTGTACACTATTTATACAATAAGCCACACTGTTCTCATTTACGAAATATTTCTCACTGGTGAAAGAATAGTGCTTCCCCATCCCCGACTCTCCAGACTCCACCATTGCCATAACATTCATATCTATAGATGGTATCTGCAGCTTTCAGACTGCTTGCCTTGGTGACTTGGGCACCTGAAATCCTCACCTCTTTTGTTTGAGTTTCTAAAGAACAGATAAGTATTGCCACCTTCTTCCTAAATTTCAGTATTTATTTGGAGCCCTTTTAGTAGATGCCGCAAGTAAATAAATAAATAAAATTGTCTACTTTATTTGGATATAAAACTGTGCAATTCACTGCTGGGTTGTAGAGCTTCTCTAGTATATATTTCTCATTTATTAGCTTCATTCCTTTGCCAGCTTTCCTACAATAACATTATATTTCCCACGGGAGTCATGCAAGTTTCTTCCTAGCATTCTGGATTGTTGTTTTAGTCTGTCTGTCTGTTCATTTATTTGTTTGTTTATTTAGTAGGCTTTTCGCCTGCTATCATGAATTTATTTAAAGTGTTCGCTCTACCCATTTGATCTGTATAAACCAGCAATGTATTCCCTGTTTATAACAAGGTTATCTCCACTTTCAGTGGTGTATTTATACCAGGTCTTCATTTACAATACCAAAGAGATCCATAACCAAAGTGATTTAATAGATGACTTTCCCTCCAGATCTGCTTCAACCCCCACCCCACCCCTCTGAGCAAGAGGATGACTGAAACTAAAGGGGAAATATTTGCTTGTTACCTGGCCATGAAAACCCTTTTTTCACAGAAATTCCCCTAAGGAGCAATCAGTATTCTAGACTTCTAGTTTCTTTTGAGTAGGTGGCCATCCTGACCACTTGTTTCTCTCAAAGACAATCGCAGCAAAGGGACTGAGGCATTTTTGCACATGAACACAGATGCCTTTTACTACCGTTCTGGGATTCAGAGGAAAAATAAGAATGTATTCTTGTCCTGATGGGTAACATTTCCAGAAACAGAGCATCCAAAACTTTTGGTTGATCACAGTTTTGGATGGTGGTCCTGTTAATGCTTGGTTTCAATATTTCCTCTGTCTTTATGAAATGTATTCTGGTGGAATGTGACTGACAGGTGGAAATAAACATCTATTTCTCTGATCATCAATTGCAAATGACATTTTTAATTAGGAATTGTGGTACTCTTAGCATAAATATTAGAAACAAACTGAGTGGAAATTCTCACCCATATGAATCAGCTAAATCTAATAGGTACTGCTATTTCCAGCATGGAGTGGACTGCGATATACCTGCCTGGCATACAGCTGTTGAAGATGATGAACCTATCAGAACAAAGGTGACAATGGCATTAATGAGCAGGGATTTAAACCTAGGAAGCAATTTGATAGGTCTGCCCATATCTAGGTAACCGGGTTAGAGACTTGGAGTGGAGACATGATTCAATGGAAAGGGCTGAGTATGAGCAGCTGCCTCATATCAAATGACACCCTTGATCAAGCTAAACCAGCTTTGTCAATACTGACTCATCAGCGATCCTGGGTTTCATGGAGGAATTTTTTGCACTGCTGGCGTTTTTTTTCAGCTTCAGAAAAGCTGAAGATTGAACTTGGGACCTTCTGCATGCAAAGCATGTTCACCATTGAGCCATGACCTTTCCCATAGATCTTCTCATTATGGGTTCAGCTTAGATGAAACCAAGACTTGACCTCCCTGACTAGCTCAATTTTGATGAGCTTTCTTGATGAGATAGGCAGCATGGTTATGTTTTTGTTGTTGCTTTTTCAGAGCATGATGGACTCCTCAAGAACCATATTTAGCTAAGACCAGGATACAGAAAGGATGTACACACGGTTGTGCCATAATCTCTGAAAAATCAAGGCCAACGTAACAACAGCTTTATTGACAAAGGTAGCTGTTCTTTTTCATGTGAATTGAAGCTGCAAACTCTGTGTGACTGATTCAGATCTTAAAATGAATCAGACTTCTCAGGAATTTATTAAATAATTATGTTTTATTCTACTCTTCTTTGATTTTTCTGAATTAGGTTGCTCATGAAAAATAAATGGCATACTGCTGCAGCCAAAGAAGTCCTTTGCATTTTAACAAAGTTTGTCCCACATAGTGCATCATGCACACACATTGCTGATCTTACACTCACTGCAGTGACAGTCTGGACCAAAATGCCTTTGGGTTGGGTGATGAAAACATAGATTAGAATGCTTTCATTATTGCACTGTCTACTTTTAAGCAAGAGCATCTAAATGATACCATATCCTACAGAATTACTTGACAAACTAAAGAACAGTAGCCTGTGAAATCAAGTATTGGTGAAAGAAAGCAAAATCCATAGTCAGGCAAAAGGCTGCCTAAGTTTATTCAAAATGAGTTTGCCTGATCCTTATGCATCTTAAAGAGACCTGGGAAGAAATATTTAATGGAACGATCTTTACTGAAGCCATGGACAAGGATGGGTATTCTCTTGTCAGCAGTAGAAGCTGATGGCTCCAGTGTCAGTGAGGCAGTTTATCCTTTCTGGGTTCTAGTCTGAGCTTTAAAGGAGCATGGTACAGAACCTAATTTGAGGAGAATGTTCACTAGAAGGATAGCACCTTTAAAGTCAAGAATAAAACCCAGAGTGGATATGTAAACTGCCTTGCTGGGATGGAGCCACCAGATTCCAGTGCTTGTTTGATTATTATCTTTCATACATTTCCGCCTTGTGGAAATCCACATTTTGTGTAGGGATGTCACTTGCTGTCATCATCTCCTTTGGAGGCAGTAATTCTGTGCTCCAGATACGTTGATAGACATTTGTGGTTATGTGCATGTTAAGGCAAGAAGAGGACTCCCAAGACCATGCCTTTCTTGTTTGATGCATGGGAAAGAAGCATGGGAACCAAGTAATCAAATAGAGATAGAGAGTATCCTTAAAACATAACTAGGACAAGGGAGTGTGAGGCATCAGGTGTGCCTTTCCATGGAGAAAAATCATATTGCCCTCTGTGTTCTTATTGGACAGTAGCAATCTAATGTGGCCTTTCCTGATTCCAGGTACATTGGACCATGGCTCCAGCATGGCCCATGGTCAGGAGTGATGGGTGTTGTACTCCAAAGGAATGTTTAAAAGCTTAGTTATCTTTAGCCTAGAGAAGACTGAAGTGGTTGAAAACTGTAACAGTTGTCAGGTAACTGAAGGGCAGTTGTGCAGAAGACAGAGCAGTTTTTTCTCTGCTGCTTCAGATTGTAAAAAAAAAATGCAAGGGAACAGATTTTGGCTAAATAGTAAGAAAATGTCATAATGGAAAGGGCTATTTGACTGTGGAATGGACACTCTCAAGAAGCTGTGGGTTTTATTCTGGCGGTATTCAAGCAGATGATGGAGTGGGAATCTGTCAGGGATTCTGTAGCTATACCCTACATCACAGATCCTGCATTGAGCAGTGGGGTGGACTGCATGGCCTCCAAGGTCTCTCAACTCTATAACTGAATGTCAGTGGTTTTTTGTGCTTACAGGAAACATTCCCCCATCTTCAGTTCTTTGAAATACAACATTTTCTATTTGCAATTACTAGTGCCCTTTTTACACTATAAGAAAGCATTCTGTATGTCTAAAAAAAGAGAAAAAACAATCTAATGGAGCCTTAAATAAGAAAATAATTTCATGTCAGTGGAGATACTTACATAAGAGAGTTGTAGAAGTACTGTAGAATAAATGGTGCAAAAGTCTGCATTGTGTAATGAAACTCACATACTATAAATAACTCTTTTTAACGGAAGTGAAAACATGTTTTAGATATAGGCAGATTCACCAACAGACAGCTAATGGCCTTAAAAGAAAAAAGAAAAAGAAAAAAAAAATGCCCAAGTAATAGTTACAGGTTTACATGAAAAAGTTTTCCATTAGAAAAATTTTCCAAAGCTTTCCAAAGTTTTCCAAAAGGTTTGTCCAGTAACATTGCGAGTAAATGTTTTTCTTTGTGGAGCCAGGGGCACTTACTAATTATAAAGCTGCCCTTCAGCTAGTGACAACTTTTGGACTCCCTCATGAGAAAGTGACCAGGCGCTCATGCAGAGATAAGAGTTGCAGTATTTATTGAATTCCTCCACACAGTTTGCAATTCAGACCTTCTGTGCAGCTTGCTAGATAATGGAGCCAACTCAGAGGGAAAGGCTACTGGTGGTATTGCCTACCATGCTGTCTTTTTGTTTCCAGCAATCTCAGGAGACAGCAGGACTACACAACAGAGACAGCATGTATATGGGACATTTCCATAGACATTGCTTTTCCCTTGAATATTTCCCTTCCCCAAACCGAGTTCAGATGGCAGAGCTGATCAAAACCATTAAGTCTTCCTTCACTTGAATAGACAAGCCTAAGAACAGATGAGCCAGGGAAAGGAGAGAGTTACAAAGAAAAGTTGAGTGGTAATTAGGCTATCTAGCTAGTTATCGGGTGGAAATGATTTTCCCTTTGAAATCCACTTGCAGGCTAATTTGGCTCACGCTTGCCTGTCTATGTTTCTGAGTTACAAAGAGTCCACTAGTGGCACAAGCAACAGAGTGGAATTAAAAGCAACAGTGAAAATCGCCCAACTTCATATCATAGTGCGCCTCTTTCTCTAATGGCTACATGAAAGTATGAGTTCTGAAATAAAGGTTCCCATGCAGAGCACTGAAGTACTTTTTCCAGGGAAAAACTACAAGTTACAAAAACATGGCAGAATCCATGAACTACACATTGCGCAAAGAAGTACAAGTTACCCATTGCAGTGGCAGTCCCATGGCAAATTCCATCTCCCCCTGCCTAACCTCTATTTCAGTTTACCCAATGTCCTTGCCAACTAGTTTTTAATACAGCTTCCTGCCCTTGACTCTGACAAGTGTGAATTTTGAGGTGATGGATATGTTATAGGGAGCCTGATGCACCAGGGGTGTAACAAGGGACAGAGTAATAATTTGAGCAGGGCTTAGTTCACCTCCAGTAAAGCATTCTCCACTGCTTGTGATTTTTCAACTAAACCACCGAAAGAATGGGGACAGAAGGAATTATCTGCAAATCAATGGCCAAGATGCACCCAGAGATCCTGTCTATCTTCCTCTTTCATGGAGTTTCTCCTTCAGACCTGCATTCTACTCTCACTCTCACACTGCTAACCCCTTAAATTTTCTACTTCTGTTTGCTGGTGATGCTGCCTTCGTTAGAGAGAATTTCAGCTTTGATTAATTATTGAGCCCCTACCGCTGAGGCTTTTCCATTCTCCAGTTCTCATTATGGATGCCTTGCAGCCTACGTGCTTCACTGGTCCCATTGCAGAATTTGATGGATGCACCCGTGAAGTTTTGCTTCCTGCACAGCCGCCCTTGCCTTTCACTGATTTTGTTTGGAGGGCAAGAGAATTCTGCTCCTAGCTACTGTAAGCAATGAAACACAGTCACAGTGATCTCCTCCTCCTCCTAGTACTCCTCCTCATCATCGCGTCTCTACAAGTAACTTTCAAGAATCATATTTCTGAGCTTTGCAGCCTTTTCCCACCTTTCTTTACTTCTCCTCCTTTCTCTCTTCCTTTTCTCTCTTTTGCTCCAGATAAACTCATTGGCTTGCTGTAGAATAAACCATCTCATTCATTTTTTTTCCTGCCTGTAGCTACAGAAGATCCAGCCTTGCTGTACTGCCAATCTCATGAACTCTACCTACTTGCTGTGTCTATTGCTTTCTCACCTTATAGTAATTTTGAACTTCTTCCATAAACTATTGATTTTAATTTGATCATATGCATATTTGCTTTCTTTAGCTTTGTTACAAAAAGAGTAAAAGATTTGTGTGTATGTGCCACCCTAAATGCAGCTACACTAGCAAGCCTACAGTGGAGTCATTTGCAAACCACACATACGCATACACACAGAAAGGAGGGGAAGGGAAGAAGAAAACAGAAGGAAAGAAGGAGTCTTAGTTTAAAAGAAGCCAGTGTGAAAAATATAGCTGAGCCAAAAATGTATTGAAAGACATTTTTATAAGCACATTGCTGAGATTTCTCTTTTTCTCAGTGCCTCACACTAGAAAAAGGAAACAAATGTACAGATTTTCTCTAAATGTTCTCTACCATTTGTGACAGCTGCCATTATTCTGCTCCCCAGACACAATGCTTTGGAATGATACTAGGTCCAGTAAAGTATGGAGATTGACAACGGAAGGCAGACTGAAAAAAGAAAGCAGGGGGACTTAGAGGGGAATTAGAAATAAACTGCACTCCTGCTTTTGCCAATGGTAAGCCCAAATATATATTACAAGAAAAATTAGTGAAATCCCTTCCCACTTACTTCATTTCTCTGCCCAGAAAAAGGAAGGTGAATTTGGAGAATATTTAGGTAGTGATCCAAAAAAATTGTCCCTTTTTGACACCTTATTTTAAAAATGGGATATTGAACACACAATGATTACAGGGTAGATGGGGTGGAGTATGCAGGTTAGATCAAGAGTGCTAAAAGAGGCAAATACTGGTTTTAGATAGCTGAATATGGGTTTAGCATGGGTTGTTGGACTGTACAAGTTGTTGAAACATGGGTTATGATTTTGTCTAAACTCAGCTGCACTAACAAGCCATGGCCTGTTAACCATACACAGCACATAAAGAGTGCACATAGTTTGTTGTTGCTTTCTGAACCATGGGTTGCTCACCATCGCTAGCTACTTTGGGTGAGTTCAGACTAGGAATATGTGAGGAATCCATTGGATTCCTGCAGCTTAGCTCCCTGGATTCTGGTCCACTTTTTTGTGGCCATGAGTCCACTTTGGCACAGATCATACCAAGCGCTCCTGTAGGCACCCACCAAGAACTGAGTCTCACATGAACACTGTGCAAGCCATGACCCTCTTCCTCACATGTGACTTGTGGCTTTGTTTGTGCTGCATATGCCACAAAACAATGTTGCCAGTCATGCAACCAGAGTTTTGCAAGTGTTCACAGACTTCTTAGCTCTGGTCACTTCCTAAATGAGGGCCAAGCACAAAAAAAGTCTGCCAAATAGAAAAGGGCTGGATTCCAAAGTTCAGACAACACAAAACTCGTGTTTTAACAACAATCCACAGTTCAGTTGTAACACACACTCACAGTTTTAATCCTTGAATATGGATTATTGTGTTAGCTGAACCCAGTCAGTGTCAAACATAACTGGAACTTTGGGAACTCTGATGAATCTTATCTAGATTTCGCTTTATACCAGCCGTTATCTCTTCTGCTTCCCAAGGCAGCTTGATCAGGGGCAAATGACAAAAATCTAGCACTTGGCCCCTGAGCTGAAAATGGGCTAGGGGAACTTCTGGTTTGATAACATCTCCCCCAGCAGAGTTCCTTTCTGTAGTCCTACCACCACTTCTATTCATCAGTGTCAAGTCCAAAACAAGTTGACATGAACTTGTTATTTCTTAGGCAGTCAAGTGCCATGTCCTCTATAGTTCTCTATAAACCAAGTATCAGTCTTCTAACAGTCTTCTATTCTTGGGAACTTGGCATTAAGAGCCACAGTAAATTAAAATGATGTGATCCAGCAAGTTGCTCTCTTGTGCTAAGATCTTGCTCCAATATTAAAAACGCCATAGAACTTCAGTGATTCACCCCAATCCTTTTTATTCCTAAATTATAAGATGGTAAGGTCAGGAATTCTGCCATTCTTCTACATTTACCTTGAGGCAATACCCTGCACTTTTCCAAAGCTAACACACCTCAACTGGAAGGGAACAACTTATTGGTTACCCACTGGTAAAAAAAAAGCAAGAATGAGAAGTACCATACACATGTAGAATGTATCAGCAAATAATTATTCCTAAAGGCTATGCTAATATCCTTCCTAGATCTTCAATGGCCCAGTTTCACCTAAAGAAAAGCCATAGTGGATTAATTTCCCTGTGGGATTTTTTAAAAAAAAATCATTTCAGCAGCTAACTTTTTGAACAGTTGGGGCACAACAGGAATACCTCATAGCTTCTCATTATGTGAAAACCCAGCAAGCTTCTAACAAAGTGAGAAATTACCTGCAATTGTAAAACATCCCATGGGTACTGGGTGGTTTGGCAACCATTCCACAACCCATCCTCTCTGGGTCTGCACAAGAACATGAAGACACAGTAGGAAAATCTTAGCTTTTCAATGAGACACCTAAAGCTGCCACAACTACCACAGTCAATAAGATGATGTGATGAACAGACGAACTAGGACAAACTAGGGTAAGTGTATCTGACATTTTCTCTGTCTCCTACAGCTGTGTGCATGGTGGTGGTGATGGTGGTTGTTGTGGTTATTATTATTATTAGTAAGCTCAAATTGTTTTTTCCCCAAATGAACAACTTTGCAAATTTTGATGGCTTTTTATAAAAAAAATGAACTGACACACCAACATAGTTCACCAGTCAAATTCAATATATAAAGCTATTCCCAGCCTAGAGAGGGCCCTGAGATGCTACCTGCCATGTAGCTCTTAAAGATGCAGAGCCTCCCAGAAAAGAACAGGTGATCACTCTGATGAAGCACTAACATCATAGATCACGGAGGGATTCAAAGGACAACACACCGAAAGCCCCAGATTTCGACAGAGGAACCTGTCAAGTTTGTTTAATGCTGCACTTGAAAGTTTAATTCTTAATTTTTTTTGCGTGTGCTGAATATGGAAAACTTGGTACTTTTAAAAGTCAAAATTAATCTGAAATGAAATTCTTACCCACCTCTACTTAAAAGAATGGGTGACTATGAAATGTACTTCATTAACGCATTAGAAAAGTCTACATTGCTGCAAAAACCCTGTTCTTGTCTGCAGCATCAGAGGGCTCTTAACAGAGTCTTTCAGTCCAGACACCATTCCTGGATGCTCAGGACATCATATGGCCTCCTGGACATTCCAAGGAGGTGGCTGAAAACCTCAGTCCTAAAAGCCTCCCAATGCTCAAAGGCAGGCAGGCCATTTTTCAAGTTTGAAAATCGGAAAGATACATACATCTTCTACACTTAAAGGCTAAACGGAATCTTTCTATCCTCAAAATTATGTTCCTCCCTGCAAAATAGGCAGGGAAGAAGTCTCTTTCGCAGGGAGGGAATAATTTAATGCAAGCAGAGTCAGGTTTTGGCACAGCTCTAGTAAAAATATAATAAAAATAATGAACAATTTGCTGCCCTTTCATGACAGAATCAGCTGCATGAGGTGCCCACCCCTCTCTGCTTGGAGTGATGAGATATTCAACAGAGTCCTATGGGGATTTTTTTTTCTTTCTTTTTTAAAAAAGTAATGCAGATCAATTGAAAAAGAAACGATTCCATATGCAAGCTAGGGTCAAGTATATGCACAATCAATCAGTTAATCCTTACATTGCCCTGGTGAGGCAAGGAAAGATTATCATTGTGTTATTACAGGAGAAGGTAAACAGACATGGGATAACAATTGGCTTGCTGAAAACCAGGCAGAATTTTCAGTAGCAGAGAAGAGATTAGAAGCCAAGTTGCCACCTTGCAATCATCAGGTGTAGCATTGGGAGTATAATTCACACAGCATCCTTACTCCGGTAGCTGAAACAATGTCCTGTTCTTTTCCAAAAGGATGTCCACATTTATGTTGAATGCTCTCCTCTATGCAAGGAACAGAACTGCAACACAGTACTAGTACTAGCTCCAGAATTTAAGTACTGGGGTAGAGGCAGACACTTTGGGCTTGTCACCTTCAGCCAGGGCCTCTAACCTAGGAGAGGCAGAAGGTGTAAATGCAGATTTCTCTTAGATTGCATCCACATTTGGAGATTTTATGTAAACTTGTATTATTAGGGTCATGGACCCTCTGGTGCTCTTGGGTCTCTAGAAAATGCCCAATTTTGCTAACCTCTGGTTCTGATATTGAAAGAGCACTATCTGAAAGGAGATGAAGTGGATCTGTATTCAAAAGGTGCAAGGAAGAGTGATACCAAGTATTCTTGATTTTGTGATTCATATCTCCTTCATTTTGCTTGTTCACCTTCAGTATTCACATTTTCTCCTTGACTTTTCATTAGTCGTGTTGTGGAGACAAGGAAGGTTATTGTCCAGCCTGTTTGCTGTTTTCATAATATATTCTGTGGAGGACACCGGAAAACATCTAGAGGATAGGCTTAGATCAGACGTGATGTCTTTGAAGTGGAACTCAGGAGCATGAACTGTCTGCCAGATAGGAAATCTCAGCTAAACTAAATTGTGAAGGACTGGGTACAGCTTGGTAAATAGGATGGAAGGAAATGGTACTGTTTCCTAGAGCTCCTCATCCTGAAGGCCGAGAAAAAGAATTGATACTTTAAAAATCTGTTGAAATGTGTTCTGAAGTCCCATTCTTCTACCAGCTAAACACCCTTCTGACCACTCCCAGGGCAGATATTATATAGCAGTTTCATAACATGCTCATGCTTGTAATAGGAGGGAAAAAAGTAATCATGGGAAGAACACTGAGGATTGGGCATGGATGGATTTTTATTTTCTGTCTGCAATTTCACAGCTTTCAAATTAAATTCTATTCCACTTCTATATTGTAGAGTTACAAACCCTGCATGTATAAGTTTGCTAAATTACACATAATGTTACAGTTGTACATACAATATTTATATAAACCTTGCACTGCAATTAACACATCTTTAGATGCACGTATTTTAATCTCCTCTCAACCCATTTTGACATCTCCCTTGCCTGTCTAACTTGCTTTCCCCCTACTACTTCCTTTTTTGGTATCCAATAACTACCTTTAATGTTTTCTTGCATATCCCTGTTGTTTTTCCTTCCCACCTGGCACACAATTTCTCTACAGTTTTAACCTCATCGTTCTAGTTTATTCTAAACACTAGAAAATATGTTTGAATAAAGAGATTAGAAAACTGTATTTTGGGATTTGAAGCTGATGTAAAGTTGTGGGGAAATCAAGTTTAGCCCACTGATCATTGCACATGGAACATATTTATAAAGCTCAAAAATAATTTTGTACTATTCTGATTTCTGAAGAATCCCTGCTGAGGATAGATGCTTACCCAGATTACTGTGGTGAGAAACATGGAATATTGTCAATATTACAGTTTGAGCTGGAACACTGGAGGAGTTGGGTTACTTTGGGTTATACTGGACCAGATTGTTTACAGCAGAGTTGGGCAATGTCTCCAGATGCTCTGGCCTACATTACCATGGTTCTTTACTATTAGCTGCACTGGCCAGGGCTGATGGGAGTTGTAGGCAAAATATCTGGAGGGCTATAAGTTACCATTCCCTGTTTAGAGAATGAAAAGCCCTATAGATATAGCAAAAATAGCATAACATGGGACTTATTTTGCCAAGAATATGTCTGCCACATGAAATGGGTGGGAGAAACACCGGCCTATCCCAGTCATAACAATTGACATTTGTACATGAAGCATTCATGATCAATCCTACACTGCCTTGACTTTGCATTCAGATGTTGTTAAATGCTGTGCATGGGCCTAGTGAGACATGACATAAAATGATAATTAAAGTGCATGAGAAGTGTAAACTAGGAAGCTTTTCAAAGCTTGGCTTAGTCAAGAGCTTCTCAGAAGGCTAGGGCAAGTTTGCATGTATTAGCACTGAATCTTTTGCCCCATCTGTAATATGTGAATAATAAAAATAAATATGAGAATTTCTAAGATAATGGGAGAGTTTGGATGCAATGCATACATAGCTGAGTACTATGTGTACAAACCTGGAATGTTTGTGCTTTCCCCTTCTTTCACATCCCCTGTCATCCCAATGGAGCTACAAGTAGGAAATTGGAAGCATATGCCCCAATTTTAAATGAATTGTAGTTTGTCATTTCAGCTGAAGCAGGGCAAATTGTGGTTCATTTACACTATGACTTATCTGAACCCTAATCCTAACCCAAACCTGGCTTATTTGGAGAAACTATACAAAAATAACCACTGTTCCTAGTTTAATGAGGTGAGAAAATGAAAGCAGATGGTTCTGAGCAACTCCTTTGACCTCAGCAGAGGGAGGAGGAAGGAAGAGAGTGGATGGGTGGGGAAAGGAATACACATAAGAGGTTCATACATGTAGTACTAAACTATGATGTAGCTTTACATCTAAATCATGTCAATGGCCATAAATCACTTTGCTCACTTAGAGGGGGTGGTATATGACTCTTCGGAATCATGGAAAAAAGAACCAGTAAAATGATGAAAAACAGAAAAGTAAGGGTATAGAGTCTGTTGCACTAGACAACCTGACTACAAGCATGTGGAAAACACATGGAATAGGAACAGTACTTTGCCCCTCCAAGCCAGGGAACAGGTAGCTCTTCTTTCCCAAAAGTGTCCATTCAACCTATATGGACAGACATCAACCTGAGCATCTGACATTCAGTTAGGGGCATTTTATTACAGGGAACCTGTGTCTTTTGGGAGGTATAAGGTAAGTGGTCCTGCAAGCAGTGAGACATTCCCATGTTTGCATTGCCATTCTGGTAGAAATTTCACCTCTTGATTCTCTGCCTGAAAGGAGGCTGTTCAGGGTACAGAGAGTCAAGATACAGCAACCTATCAAAGAAAAGGGAAAATGTTAACCTACTGCTTGCTGATGTTGATGTCCATTCACTCTCTGGTACTTGGCATTTGCAACAGGAAATTTCCACAAATTTTAGTCCTATGCTGAGCACAGGTAATTACATATGTTTCCTCCATTGCACTGTGACAATATGTGCTTTTCCACCCTCACAGTACAGCCATGAGAAGCACTTCAATGACAATGGGGCTTTGGGGTACACTCCCTCCTCCAGCCCTTTCTCTCCATGAAGCAAAGCCTCCCTCAATTTCTTAGTGAAAATGAAATGGGGACAGGACTGCTTATACAGCCAGAGATAGCAATCAGCAGTGTGCAGAGACTGACTTATCAAGCAGATTCTTAATGCCATAAAATCAATGGGTTTAGAAATTCTATTATCCTGTCTCTGATAGAACATGCCAAACCAAAGAAACTCCTCACCCTTATTATTTTTAAGTGTACTTAAGGATAACATTTCTTATTGTCCTGTCTTTCCTTACAGTCTCTTAGAGGACATAAAAGTATGGACCCCAGGTTATGCAGAGCCAGGGTGCAGAGCCAGTTAAAGGGCTGTGACTGTTTTGATCTCAGGTTGGCCCATCTCTGGTTCAGTTGTGCCAACTCCTTTAACAAATAGGAAATAGATTACTTCTAGAGTAAGTGCATAATAAGCAGAAGGGCTGCAGGTTTCCAATGTCTCTTTGCAGACAGGGTTGCCAGCTTGGAGGGGAAATGACTTCATTTGCTCTTCCTCCTTTAGCAGCACTTGATCTGCAAAAAGATAAAAGCTTTTCACAAGATGGAGGTGAGCCCATCAACTAGGGTAGCCACATGCCCTTGCTTACAGAGGACAGTCCTGCTAGAGCTGCTAGAGGACTGTGCTCTGCCTGAAGCCACCCTCTCTTAAAAGGGCTGTCCTGTTCAAAACTGGTTTAAATATAAAGAACTATAAGAACAGTTAGCACACAGATATAGAAGCAGGCATACAGATCACCGGATCACAGTTTTCCACATTATGGTGAGATGCACTGTATTTCTATTTAAATTATAACACTCATTTCTAAATTTGCATCTATACATGCAAGTTAGCATAGGAATTAGCAAGAGCAAATTAGTCCTCTTTTGTCTTTTTTATTTAGTTTATTGTTTTTGTTTGTTTTTTTGGTGGGAACAATGCACGTCTCAATTTTGGATGGTTCAATGGACACTCAAATTTTACTGCATCTTTTTTCAGGTCAAAGTAAAACTTAGTTATGCTTTCAAGGGCCAGAAGTTAAAACTAACATCCCAGGGGTTCAGCAATGGAAGGAGCTGGATAAAGGAAGTCTGTCCCGGGAGATTTGACAGTAGTAACGGGACACTTGTTCACTGGTGCCATCAGGATGGGACTTTGGTGCACATTGCCATTTCAGAGGAGGTCCCTACATTCTTAGTTTTTAGCAAAGAATCCCTGGAATAAAGCAGACTGAATCTAGAAAGTGAAGAGTGTGCAAAGATATAAAACAGCAGAGCAAACAGACCAGATATCTAAGGAATGAAACCCTATGTACTGCAAAAAATACTGAAAATGCTAGCCTGTATGTGTGCACACCATGCCCCATGCCAAAAACTAACTTACTTGAGTCTACTTAGCTGCTAGACGCCATCCTGTCTCCTCTTGATCCCTGCTTCCACCCAGATCCCTCTGATGCATCCAGAGCTGTTCATTAGCTCTGCAGTCTAAGTGGTCCTTGTTATTGTGCCGACATCTTTGCAACTCTAAGGAGAAATTAATCCTTAGCTTCTAGGGGTGTGTGTGTGTGTGTTCCTCTACACTTTTCACAGGGTCTTTTTGAACATCATCATACTCTTTTATGAAGAATTGATTCAGTCAAGCATGGGACAAGTATTATTTATGAAAACCATTTTTAATAATTTTATGCAGGTATGTTGTTTTAAATTCTCACCTTATAGATAATGTACCTTGTGTGTCTTTTTAGATGAAATGATGACAAATGCCTACTGGAAAAGAACTATGTGTTCTTTGTGGTAACTTTGTTACCACCAAATGAAAGAAGACTGCAGTCATGAACTAAAAAAGGCTATGGGGAACAGACATGCAGTTTCTGAACATGGAACACACCACTCCCTCTATTAATTCTGACTCATTTGTTCATACATAATCAGAGTCAGGGTAATGGTAACTTTCAGCATTCTATTCGTTTTGGACTTCATCTCTTGTTAGCCCCAACAAACATGCCCAATGGCCAAGAATGCTGGGAACTGAGGTCTAAAACCTATGAAGTGTACCAGTTTTGGGGAGGCTGGCCTGGGGCAATTCAACAACACTGGAGACAAACTTTCAATGCAAATTGAACTCCAGTACCACTGAAGGTACTGTTTTAATCTTGGACTACAACAGGGGATCCTCAGATGTAAGCACAAGGTGGGGAGGGGCTATCTGGTAGAAAGCCGAATCATGTAGGTGCCTTTCCCTAAGCCCTAAGCCATGGGTCCTCAAACTACGGTCTGTGGAACGGATCCGGCCTGCCATGCCTGTTTATCCAGCCCATGCTGCCGTCTGCTGCCTGCATGAGTGCTCACTGCCACTGGGGAGGCGATGGCTTGCTTGCTCGGAGATGGTTTTGGACTTGCTGGGAGATCTCCGAGCGAGCCTCCTCCCTGCAACGCCCCCAGGCACCCCCGCCTCACCAGCCTGTACGGGTCGCCACCGCCTTTCAACGGGCCCCCTATTGAAAAAGTTTGAGGACCCCTGCCCTAAGCAATGTATATGAAGGACTAAGTATGACAGAAGCTGAATCCAGCCTGAGTTGCACGTTATTCACTCTTTAAAATATACAATATACATACAAAAAGTGCCCAAGAGATGATTTAGCTCTTATTTCTCAAGAATTTTCAAGGGAAACCAATGACTAAGAATTGCAAATGTTCCTTTACACATGCACCACAGAGGTATGCTTGTCAGAGGTCCAAGCTTGGCTGAGACTCCATGCTCCTTGCTCCCTTGATGTCCCCCATGCCAGCTGCTCTTAATGGCTTAGTGCATAACTGCATAAGATCACAAAGGACATCATGTTGATAAGCTCTAGGACATCAAGGTAATTCCTGATGTATGGAAAATACATTTGACACTCTGGAATTGGGTCCAGTTTTTGGCTCTGCCAATGATTCACCCACCTGATTGTACATGTCATTTTTGAGTGACTTCTTTAGACTTCTCCTTATGTACAATGGGATTAGTAATACTCCCTCCTCCCTTCTGCAGATTGAGAGACTCATATGAGAAGTATTACTGTCATATGGAGAACAGATGGACTGCAGTGAGCAGATGGTTTGTGGTGGACCATGCCAATGCAATCCTACGGTATGTAATTTCTTCTGAACAAGAACAATTTGATAATGGAAAAGGTCCAAAGAGGGGAATTGTTTTGACCTGATTAGCCTATCATAGTGGCACACCAGGCTATAAATTGTTCTGGGTTGTAAGCAGTAATGAATTATGCTGGAGCACCTGATACTTTTCCCTAGCAAAGGTGGTGTGGGGATTGGCTGACTGCACCATTTCACTTATAGCAATCAGCCAAGGAAATAGCCAGAAACAGACTGATCAAGATGTATATGCTGTGGCTCCCCAATCAATACATATGGAGACATTTCTCTTCAGGTCACTTGCTAGTGCTGTTTGTATATATAGAGAGTTAATCTATCTGGCTGTCAATCTATTAAAAGGTGCTTGACCATCACAGGATTTTAATATCCTGCTATTCAAATAAGTGCATTTCAGAGGAATGAGAGACAACCTCAGCCATATTTCTATGTCACCAAGCAAGGGAAGGACAAATGATGCTTAAGGGGGCAAGTGCAAGATGGAACCAGAGAGGGAGGGAGGGAGAGAACAAGATCAAAAGCATTGTGCTTTTTTGTAAAATGAATGGAAAATGGCATATTCAATGCTATAGTCATAAATGAAAGTACACACCTTTCTTCCTTCTCCCTCTCCTTCTCTTTCTCCTCTTCCTTCTCCTTCTCCTCCTTCTCCTGTTATTATTGTAATACATTCTTTGCAGATCACCAAGAAATGTTATTGAGGGAGTCAGTGCACAAATCCTCTTAAAATGCAAATTCTTATGCCTTTGTCTATGGATGGAAAAGTACATTTTCAATCCGTTTTGTTTTGTATTTTTCAATGCATGAATTTACATAAAATTCTGAAAAGTAACAAACTAATCCACCACTGTTCAGGTGCCATGCACGTCAGGGAAAAATATACTCTGCCATGGAATCTATGGACTGGCTACCTAGAAATCTGAGCACATTTAAATCTATTGCATATTTCTTGGACATCCTAACTGCAAGTGTTGGGCTTCTCATGTAAAACCCAAATGGTTAGGTGAAGGGCTGGGAAAGATTTGCATCTCCATATTTATATGTACCCAGTTTTTCAGGTGAAGTCCTTTTCTGATGCTCTCTGCCTTGAGAAGTGGCCAGGATTAAAGTTTTTTTTTTCTCTTTTTTAATGTTATGGTCTGCAGTCCCCAAACTCCCTTTCCACATACAAGAGGTCTTCCTGGCTGGGGTACCATCAGAGCAATACTTTGGAGCAGAAGTCTAGGACCTCTGTCAGCACAACCAGCCAGAAAGCCTCTGGTACAACAAGCCTGGTTTAACACAGTTTGCATTAAGTGATGTTACACACATTATTATCTTGGACAGTGCAAGTGATGGTTAGGGAATAAGTGCATTATCTTCCGAGTGAAACCATTATGCAAGTGCTCTCCTACCAAATCCACCAAAAATTCCTGCCATGTTTCGTGCCAAGTTGATATATTTGCATGTCTATTCATTTATTTAAAATATTTATATGCCGTCCTGTTGCAAAAAGCCTCAGGACGGCTTACAGCATAAAATACAACATAAATAAATTCTTGACCCACACTGGCTGCAGTTAAAAACATAGAAAAGACAATATTAAAACTTATTAAAATATCACTGGAATAAAAAGGTCTTAACCTGGCACCGAAAAACAAATAACAATGGCGCCAGGCAGACCTCTCTGGGGAACGCAGTCCATAGATGGGGCGCCACCACAGAGAAAGCCCTCATCCGGGTACTTTGCCTCCTAATATCTTTCATGGAGGGTTCCCAGAGGAGGGACTCTGCTGCCGATCTCAAGGGCGGGAGGGCAAATATGGAAGAAGGCATTCATTCAGGTATCTAGGTCCCAAGCCATTAAGGGCTTTACAGGTAATAACTAGCACCTTGAATTGAGCCTGGACTTTGATGGGAAGCCAGTGAAGATGGTAAAGAACTGGGTTTATGTGAGAATAACGCCTAGTCCCCATCAGCAACCTGACTGCTCTGTTTTGCACCATCTGAAGTATCCAGACTGTCTTCAGGGGCAGCCCCACGTAGAGTGCGTTACAGAAATCCAACCAGGAAGTAACCAATGCATGTGTAAGTGACACGAGGCAGTCTTTCTTCGGGTAGGGACGCAGCTGATAGATTAGCTGAAGCTGATGGAAAGTGCTCCTCGCCACCACAGTCACTTGAGCTTCGAAAGACAGCTCCAGGTTGAGGAGCACTCCCAAGCTGCGGACCCTGTCCTTTAGAGGGAGTGCAACCCCATCCAGGGCAAGGCCCAGGGCACCTACCCAGGAGCTTGATCCACCCACCAACAGGACTTCCGTCTTGTCTGGATTAAGTTTAATGAATTAAACTGGATTAAGTTTAATTCAGACAAAACAATTGTTTTGTTCTTTTGGTTCAGCTGGTCTACGTTTGTTATTTGTTTAGGTAATGAGTGTTCTACTGCTACCTGCACAAGGCTTTTTGTTGATTTTATTTTTAATGAGGATTTTTTTAAAATGTAAGCTGTTTGGTCATGCTTTAAAGTGGATATACCTGACCAAAAGGATATACCTCTTTTGAAAAATAAACAAACAGAACTCTTAATTGAATGACCAATTAATTTTTAAAAGGGGGCTGGATATAAAGGTGAGTCCCCTGGAAATGAGTGCATTTTGACCCTCTCTCCACACATTCAATCACATTATGTACCCATCTGGCTGTTCTGTACAAATGTGTTGATGCTAGACAGGTGGCTCAGGCATAACGTGGGTCTGTAGACTTTTTTGATCTTCCCACCCATTTTTTAAAATAACTTTCTAGCATGGTTTGCGTGATTACATGTTCACATACTCTTTTATGCCAACTTCCAGAACAGCACTATTCTAAAGAAACATACAAAAGTGAATTAAAACATTAAAAAATGCAAATGCAACAATCCATTGGAGTGAATTAAAAACAGAAGCTTTTAAAGGCACTTTAAGACCCAATTCACAAGAGCTCAAGAGAACACAATTGAAACATGTAAAATATAAATGTTCTCTTTAATGATGTGGGTCCTGTGTACTTCTTTGGGGAGACAGCGCAAAACAAATAGCACAACCACTGGAAAGGCCCTGCTTCAAGTGTCTACCAGGCTAATGAATCCTAATAGGAGGCCTACAAGCAATGCACGATTCAAGTAATAACCTTATGGCTTCAGCAAGTTTCTGTGAGTGCAGACAGACCTCTAGATATCTGGCTCCTAAACTTCTTAAGAGGGCAATAGCAGCATTCTTAATTGCTCCCAAAAACAGAAAGGCATCCAACTCAGCAAGTATAGTCTGCGTTATATGGTTGGAACAGTAAGCTTATCTGGATGTAACAAACCACACAAACATGTTGCAACTCCAATATTTTATTTATACATTTATTTATTGGATGTTTTTAGCCTGCCACATGGCTCCCTCTAGGATGCACATCTTAACATAGTGAGGGGTTTGAAGGCCAGTGAAGTGTGGTAGTTGAATGCTGGACTGAGGGCCCAGAATATCTGGGTCCTAATATTCACTGGGTCATGAAGTTCCCTGATGACTTTGAACCAGACATTCACGCTCCACCAAAACTACCACATAGGGTGGCTGTTGTGAGGGTAAAACTAAACTATGTAAGCTACCTTGGGCTCTTCACAAGAGGAAACAAAGGTGGAATCTAAAATACAATATAATAAAGTAACAACAACAACATATCATGAATGTCTGCTTTACCAGGATATGAAGGGTCATATCAAGGTAAACCATTCAAATTAAATTGGTTTAATTTAAACCAATTTAAATTAGTGAAAGGCAATCTTTGCTACTCTTAGCACCTCCAGAGATAGCATCATATTTAGGGGAATCTTCAAACTGAAGGTTGGTCTTCCAGGAAGTGGACAACCCCATCCAGTTTTATATGGAGTAAGAAATGCGTGACACTCCAGTTGGATTCCAAAAAGGAGGAAGAACCCAAATACACATTGGCTACTGAAGCAACCAAAGAATTTCAGAAGATCAGTCTGTTCTTTACAGACTTCAGCAAAGCCTATAGAAAAAGGCATCAGGCAGGGCCATATTTTATTATCTTGTCTGTTCACTCTGTATGCAGAAGATATTATAAAGAAAGCTGGATCAGGACCAGAGGAAGAAGAAGTGAAAATTGATGGAAGATACATCAATAATTTAAGATATGTAGGTGTTACCATAGTATTGTCATGCTATGAATTGAAATGACTCCTGATGAAAATGAAAAAAGAAAGTGCAAGAGCAGGATTGCAGCTGAATATTAAGAAATAAACATCACAACAACAGAAGAATTATACATCTTTAATGACTACAGTGGATAAATTGAAATTGTGAAAGATTTTGCATACCTTGGCTCAGTCCTCAATTCAAATGGAGACTGCAGCTAAGAAAGTCAAAGAAAAATGAAAACTGGAATGGCAGCAATGAAGAAACTAGAAAGGATAATCATATGGAAGGATATTTCACTGGAGATCATCCACATGATTGTAGTCCCAATCATTCATATGTTGGTGGTAGAAAGCAGGAGGAGGAGGAAAAGGCAGAAGAAGAAGGGGAAGACCAATCATGAGACCGGCCAAGTCCATAAAGGAAGCCACCACCTTACAAAAGCTGACCAGGGCTGTCAAGAACAGGAATTTTTGAGGGCACTCATAGGGTTCACCATAAATCAGAAATGATTCATGCTAAAGGTATGTTTTGTGTGTGTGTGTGTGTGTGTGCGCGCGCGCGCGCACGCGGGGTCGGGGGGAGAGAGAGAGAGCAAGCTTATGTGGGGAAATTACAATAGCCAAACAGAGAATGTGTTGTTACTAATCAGGGGGTTCAGAATAACTATTCATGGCTAATAATGGCCATCTGCTGTTGTCTTGTATTGCTAAAAGCAAGCATTCCCTCCCCAATCTGCAAAGCACTCTCCCTTCACTTCTCAATTGAAAGAGTAGTTGGGCAACTACAGTTCCCATAGTCCCTTCATATCCTGGCATACTGTCAATGAGCTCAATGGGTGGATCCAGAGAAGGGAGGGGAAATTCAATCACTAATGCTGAAGGAAAGGGAAGAATGGAAAGGTGTATTTGGAGAAAATGACAAGGTCAGTATTTGGAATGGAGGTGGACAGGAAGGAAGAGTAAGAAAGTAAGAATTCTTCTCTGGCTCAGAATAATGTTCTGAGGCAATCATTCATTTCAGGGCATACATAACTTCCTTTAATTTCAACACAGAGTTGTTGGGTTCCAATGTTATTTTCCAAGTTAGGTCTGAGTATTTAATTGGCACCTCTACTAGAAAACCTCTTCACAACGAATCACGGTCACTATATTGAGCAATATTGCAAATAAACAAGAATGAATGCTTTTCCAGTCCTAGCATAACCCATGGAGACAGGATGACCATGAGTGAAATAAATATACAGGACCTTGAAGCAGTGGTGTTGATCCTTCAGACCAAGGATTGAATTTCCATTTTGGGGAGAGCAGTCAAATGGTGTGTGGTGGGGGTGGGGCGGGACCAGGATAGAAAACGAAAGTGGTGGGGCAAAGGTATAATACAAGCTTAAAACTATTACTGCCCTAGCCAAGCCTTGGGAAAGACATTTTATCTTTTATTTTTTAATTAATTATATCCTACCTTTCTTTTCCTCTCAAGGAACTCAAGGCAGCTTTCATGATTCTGCTCTTCTTATCACTCTTATTCTCACAAGAACAGTCCTGTGAGGTAGATTGAGCTGCGAGTCTGTGGCTGACTTGAAGTAACCCAGTGAGTTCCATGTCTGAATGGGAACTAGAACCACTTAGACAGGGGAACAAACAGCACAAGAGCAGGAAACCACCAGCTGTAGGGGCAAAGGATTTCTGTGCAGGGGAAGGGGAAGGGGGCAGGACCACCCAGAGGGCCAGCTTGTGGCCTTCGGGGGAATAATTTTGTTCCTAGACCTGAGATCCTGCACCCTTGGTTTAAGCGATGCTTACGTATAGCTGATTGTCTTGAAAGAATAACAACACAACTGGATTGACCAGCATTTAAACTGATTTCCTATGGACATCCATTGTTCAGGGCTGTGAAGACAACATTATAAACTGAGGTTCTGGCACATGCCTGGTCTGTATTCTAATTAAAATATTCACCTTGCTTGACAAGCATATCTTGCTACTTTTCAGGTAGTACCACTGGGTAGAATGCTGGAATCAACATTCAATAATAATAAAAAGGGACAGGCATTCTGTTGGGTTTGTTTTACCAGGTACTTTTATTTTGAATAGAATCCCAGGTTCATGTGTCATGATAAGGTATACTTAGCAGCAGTTCCTTTTATCAACATTGTTAATGTGTGGCCCTGGGGTATGTTACTGCAGCTTCCTATCAGATAATTATTCACTAAATCATTCAACCAGCCACTAGGTATAGAGCAACAACAATGTTTCCCAACCATAATATCATCTTCCATTTATCTCAAAGGATTTCAGACTATTCACCAATCTGGTGCATGTTAAAGGCTTGGTTACCCCTGCAGCTAAAAGGAAGTGTGTTCCACTGGCAGCTTAAGGGCACCCGTTGAAAGAGAGGAGTGCTTACATTTATTATGGCAAGGAATTCACAGACTGTCCTTATAGTGCACTGTCCAAAGGAGGCCATCCATATTAGCAAGTGCTCAGGTCTGAACTAGTTCTGAAATGTTCCTTGTAGATGCTTGGAAGTCAGACTCATTCACCTAGCAGTTTCTTCCCAAACCCAGAGGTGGGTCAAGGAACTTGCTACTGTCCAGCTGCCAGGGATATGCCTCTACTTAGAGGTCATGGGAGGGATTCAGAAATGAGAACTTTATAATACTGTGGCAGTGCAGCTGACTTTTCTTGGATTGGAAGATATGCTGGATCACACCAAGTTTTGTCACAATCAGATTTGCCCAGCCCAATGCAGATGCTCACACAGATGCTTCTGACTATAAGTATTAACATTCCTGCCTACAAGCCATTTTACTTGGGGATAATGGGAGCCAAAGACCAAAGTGTTTTGAGGGCACTGGGTTGCGGAAAGTTAATCTAGTTCTAATGTAGCATCCGGTTTTCCACTATGACCAGTCCGATGATTCTTGAAAGCCCACTGGTAGGGTATAAAGGAATTCCCTCTGCATATTGATATGGCCAATGGGTATTTGGTAGCAGACTGCCTCTACACTGGGAGGTTCCATTGAAAAGCACTGAGCCAAGGAAACAGAGCAGAACTGATTGGGACCTGGCTTGGTCAACTGCATTTCTTATTCTTAACTCTGATGCTTCATGATAGTTCATCTGAGAAGCAAGGAAGCAAACAAATTCTGAGTTGTGATCCTTGCTGAATGTCTTATATTACCTTCTCAATGCATTCCTGACAATCCCATTGTGCTCCATCGGAAATGAGAGAAACGCCTGCCTGATTTTGTCATCTCACTGGGATAAAAGGCCTCATTTCTACACCACCTTTCAGGAAGCCTTCAAAAGTGGCTCAGCTATGCCAGTGAAGACAGATGTATGCCAACTAGGGGGCACTTCTCTCACAAGCTCCTGTTTCTTTCACCGCAAATGCCATTCCTGACATTAAAAAAGGGCAACAGCAAAGTAAGAAGTGGAAGAGAGACTTTAACCTTTGCCATATGAAAAGGTCACCCATCTTCTCATTTTTTCTCCTCCTTTCTGCTTCCTGCCCACCCCACTCAGCACTGTTCACTATTTCACTCGCTCACTTTCACAGAGGTACACAAGCACTTTCTTGCTTTCTGAAGTTAAAAAAAAAAACCAAACCTGCAGCTCCATCAGCTTTATGGTTATCTGAAAACTGAACTCAGCTTCCCAATTATCACAGGAACTGGGGTGAGCTCAACCTTCCAATGTCATTAATTTGTGTCTATTGTGAGGGAGAGAGGGGGATACAGGGGGTGAAAGGAGAGGAAAGAAAGGCTGGGTAAAAGTATCATCAGTCTTCTGCAGTCGATGAAACTCGGGTGCTTCTTTGTTCCATTTAAAACTCCATGCATCCCTTCCCTCCACCCCCACCCTCTTTCTCTCCTTCTCTCAGCTTTGGAGCTGAGAGGCCCTGCTGTGTTCCACTGGAAATCACCGTCTTCTATTAATTTCTCCTCTTGCGACCTCCTACTGCTCTGAAATCATATTCAAGTCAGAGACTCAATGGCACACATAAATCCCTCCACCTTGCACCTTGCTCTCTCTCTCTCTCTCTCTCTCACACACACACACACACACACACACTACCTGAATTATCATCATGATGAATAGCTGCAGATGTGAATTGATGCAAATACATTCACTCCTTACAAGTGCCTTGATATGTATCAGAAAAGGAGTATTTTTTCCGACTAGTATTCAGTTCGGTACAAACTGATGCTTAGTGCTCACTCCAGGTTTCTGAAGGCCCTTGGGCAAAATACCTTCAATGGGTCCCTTCCCTTAGTGAATCTACCTTCTTACTTCCATTGCCACAGATGCTGTTACTGCTCATGCTCTTTCTCATCAACACTACTTGTTTTCTTTCTTGGCAAGTTTAAGGGGATGGGTGAGTAAGCAGGCAAGTTTGTAGTGGCATCTGCTGCTTCTCTTTCTTACCACTCATGCCCATTGTTTGACCCAGAACAAGAGGCAGGAGGACAAATAGATGATGAAGAAGGGACTCCTGCTGAGGTATCGGCTCTAGTCAGTGGGCTCCTGCTGGTGTGTGAGCATTGGGAGGTGCCTATCTATGCCTATTCGTGATCCTCATGCTGTACTCTTGGTCTCCGGTCTTGAGTTCCAGTGACTGAGACTTAGACCTCTGTGCTCACACTTTCCTTAGGCATAGAAAGAAATAGGGATGTGTAACATCATCCTCTGTCATTGATGGATAGCTATGAAATCTATGGATTAGCAAAGCCTAGAAGAAATACCAGGAGTCTGACCTTCTGCTCTTGTGTTATTGACACAACAGTTGTAGATGCCAAACCTTGGAACATCAGCGCAGATCCCTGGGTAATTGAGCAACAGGGTAAATGGTCCAGTAAAGGCAGGAAGCAGAGCTCAGGAGATTGCCTTGCCCATGGCTAGTAGTGAAACACAGTGGTTTGGGTCTGGATCCAAGGTCAAGAACCAGGCTTTTTGATGACTGCAGGCCACCTTTGAGCAAAGGCTGCTCTACAGGCGGTCATCAGAAACACCACCACAACTTAGCTTGCTTTAGTAACTCAGAGCACTAGATATGGACTACTGTGTCTAGACAGTGTCTAGAAATGAACATCACAGTTGAGAATGGAATCAAACTCTCCAAGACTTCTTTTTGTTGGAACGCCATGAAAATATGAGGGTCTTCGGCTTCTGCTTCCTTTCCCTGCCCCTCTTCCCTCTTTCTTTTCCCACAAGTAATCCCTCATATCCTGAAAGTTCTGGTTCCATCTCTATGCTTTCTTGCCACTCCTTATCATTTCCCAGTCTAGATCCCAACCAGATCCCTTCCTTTCTCTCTGTTATACTGTCATGACCTTGAGTGGGAAACCCATAACACATGGGCAATACCTGAAAGTGTTTGAATCTGACAGGTGGGGAGCAACCACTTTCTCTAACAAAGTCTGGGTTCCAGCTTACTGCTCTTGGGACAGACTCTACTACCAAAACTTTTTCTCCTTCCTGCTGATTGGAGGGCCTAAAATGTAGAGCTCTTTAATCTAAAGTCTAGCCTAGTTTGTGGCATTTTATGTTCTCTGTATTGCTAGAACACAATGCATCTGCTAAAGATGAAAGACCAAATAGCAGTGTGACCCTGTCACAGTTTAGGCTCATCAGTGAGGCCATTTTTGGTCTCAGAACTACTGTGATTGAAGTGACACATACAGTAGGCATCATCCTCAGTGTTCTGCTATCTTCTTAAAGCAGCTATGATTAAGTTGTTTCCTAAATGTCTGGAAAATATCCAACAGATAGTGTTCTAATTAAGCACAATACAGGGAGTTCCAGGACAGACACGTATCCCAAAGAATTTGAGTTGAGGAACACAAAAATGAAATAGCTGATCTTTTATGTAACATGACTCTAAGATCAGCCTCTGGACTGGAAAATGGCCAATGGAACAGTAATCTTTTAAAATGATTCATATACGATCTGGTAGATTACAAGCAGGTTAGCTTAACATCTGTTCTGGGTAATTTGTTGAAAACACAATTAAAGAGAAAACCAGTAAGTGTGTAGAAGTGCAAACCCTGCTGAAAAAGAATAAACATGGTTTCTGCAAAGTTAAGCTCTGCCTGACTAACCTTTTAGAATCTTTTAGAACAAGCACACAAACAGGGATGATCCACTAGGCAATGTTTACTTGGACTTTCAAAGGGCTTTGCCAAGGTCTCTCACCAAAGAGTCCTGAGCAAACGTAGCAGTTATGGAATAAGAGGAGAGGTCCTCTTAGTAGGTGGTTAAAGAACAAACCACAGAGAACAGAAACAAATAGTAAATTCTTCTAGTGGAGAGATATAAATTGTGATCTGTAGTGATATCCACACTTTTCAACTTGTTTATAAGTGAACAGGAATTAGGAGGGAGCATTAAAATGGCCAAGTTTGCTGATGTCAGCAAATTAATTAGGGTGTTGGAAACCAAAAGGGATTATGAGGAGTTCCAAAAGGTTTTGGAAAAATGAACATCAAAATGGCAAATGGAGTTCATAATAAGTATATAGTGATCCAGTCTGGGGTATGACATCCCAATTTTAAGTGTAAGCTGATGGAATATGAGCTAGAGATGACTAAGCAAGAAAGAGGTCTTGGAGTTCTGGTGGATATCTTCATAAAAATGCCAGCTTAATGTGCAGCTGTTGTGAAAAGTTTAATTCCATGCTGGGCATGATTAGGAAAGGAATTGAAAATAAACCTGCAAGGATCATTTTTCCATTATACAAACCTATGGTGCAACCACACATAAAATATAGTGTACAATATTGCTTACCACACCTAAAAAGGACTATTAAACAGTTGGAAAAGGTGTAAAAAGCTTGCTATAGTGATCAAGGGGCTGAAGCAACTTTCCTTTGATGAAAGGGATTTGTGGGATTGCTTATCTTAGAAAAAAGGAGACTATATAAGACATGATAGAGGTGTACAAAATTATGTGTGATATGGAGAAAGTGGAAAGGGATTCCCTCCCACCGACCACCTTTCCAGTCATGCAATATTAGAACGAAGGGGTCATCCTATGAAATTGATGGTGGAAAATTCTGGAGAGAAGACAAGAAAGCTCTCCTGAGACATTCTGTAGGGAATGGGATAGAAAAGCTTTTAATAAATAAATAAATGAATAAATAAATAAATAAATAAGTACTCTTCGTTCCATGCATAATCACGCTACGAAATTCACTCTCACTACGTGTAGTGATTACTAGGGATGGGGCAAAACCCTGTCATAATCTGTTCCCCCAAGCAATCATGGGTTTCCTTCTGTGGTCAGCCTGGCAGTCCGAAGAGAGACAAGCCAAGGAGAAGCCTATGAATGCTTGCTGAGCCCCAGTTGAGCAACTGTCAACCTTCCTCCACATCAACACCAGCAGCCCAAAAGGTGGCAATAGGCGGCATGCTATGGCTTTCACAGTGCCTGGGGAGGAGGCCTTCCTGGCGGGCGCCCCATGACTGAGTGCCCTGCAACCACCCTTCCTTGGTGTGAAGAATGGTTGCTGTGGAAGTGATATATCCTTTTGCCCAGGGAAGATTGATTCTCAAATAAAGAAAGGACCTTAATGTCCAGTGGCCCTTTAATCCCCAGCTTCTCCTTACAGAAGCTATTAAATGTGTATTTCATTCCATTCTGGGTTCCTGGAACCTGAGCCATATGCTAACAAATCATTGTAAGCAGCCCTTGGACAGTTGCTTAGACTCCAGGAACTCCTTCCTCAAAGGGATATGGAGTCTTAGTTGCAAGGTTGGCTAGACTTCATTGCTCAGTCAATTCCCCTTAGTGTCCCACTTTTTCTTGTTCTTCAAAAAAAACGGGAGGGGAGGGGGAGTGTGACCAAGAGAGATGGCACATGGACAAACTATGAACCAGCAATGCATTATGAAAGCAACTTCTTTAAGATGGAAAGAGCAGAGTAATCATGTAGCTGTCTCTGATCCTCTATCCACTGTTATAAAGTGCAACGGGAATAATAAAAGGGAATTAAACACTGCATTTAGGTAGTTAGCCTTTGAATGTGTTTCCTGTCTGTTGGGCTGAAGTTATTGTAACAGTTATTGCTACAGCCACTTTGCCTGTCTGTATGCACGAACACAGATGCATGGCTATTAACCCTGTGTGATCTTTTTCAGTTGAGAAATTAAGCATTTATCAGTCTCGAGGCCCAGCACAAAGCTGCCACGTTACCCCTCCATTCCCTTGACTCTACCTATTACCATTACTCAGTAGCCACACTCTTTATGGGAATGTGGACACAGAGATGCTTTGGTCTACTGCTGAGAGGCTGCAATTAGTCATGCATTAACCAGGAGGAGAGCATGTTATTTCCTTGAAACATGGTGTGCAGGAGTGCCAGAGATCAATGGGAAGAAGGGACACTAGAAGGAAAAATGAAAGTAAATAAATACTACTGATCCGTATGTTTGTGCAACTTGATATGAGACATATTCAGCTCTCTTCTCACACTAACCAAAAAGCTAGCATTACTCTCATTGTGGGGTCATTTTTGACCCCAGTGGATAATGTCAAGGCAAGAAAAATGCTGAATCCAAAAACTTCTTCTGATTCTGATACCCATGGATAATACAACTAGGTAGTCCTCAATGCTATGAAAAGTATATTGGCAACCTGTTCACCTATTGTGGACATCTTTGCAATTATTATTTATCACATGTGTATCTCATCTTTTCCTGAATTCAAATTATCATTTTGCATGCCCTTATCTACCACTCTTTTAGTTTAAAGATGGCCACTTACCCAAATCACCCACTGCTTGGGCACAAGGTCAGCATCGGGGCTTTCACCCCAGCAATGAGTCAACCTCTGGAGCACAGTCTTCCTGTTCCAGTGCCTTGCTGTTGCTCCCATTAACATGTGTAAAACTGTTCCAGACTGAAAATAGATGGATCTATCCATCCCTGCTTCAGACTTACAGGTGGGAGGACCACATGATTGGCAACTGATCCTTATAGAAGTATCCATGTATACACAAGATTACTTTTCAGTTTTCTCTGATATTCCAGTTGTTAATGCACAAAATTCATCTTTCTGTCTTATTTCCTTCCTTCCTTCCTTCCTTCCTTCCTTCCTTCCTTCCTTCCTTCCTTCCTGAGTTTAAGTTAATGTGTATGCATGTGACATTCAAACCTGTGGAGTCTACACACACAAACTGCAGTCTAAAGAGATACTCTCCACAAATAATTTAACTGTGACTGTTGTTCATTCAGTCTGGTTGAGAAACCATTCTTTTTGCTTTAAATCATAGAAGCATTGAGAAGTCCAGCTTAGAAAAGCTAAAAAAAGACAAAAATGCTGATTTACTTTTTAGAAGTTGCATATTTCTAAAAAGCCATATTGTCAGGAATGCTGTCATCTTGCTTCAAAAAGTCAACTTTCCCTCCCTGTTCATTTCCTTCCTAGTCATGACTTGATGGGCTGTCTATGAAGCTTGTCCTTGCCTGCCGCCAACATTCCTGCTGGAGGTGATACCAAAAGAAATGAAACCTTTGTGAAAGACTAGTAGCATGAAATGGAGATTTGAGAAAGCCTTTTCCTAGAAAAGGCCAGGTTCATCACAAAGTGCAAGGTGAGAACCCCACATATTTAAGCTACATGCCTATTCTGTGCGTGTGTGGGAGGGTGAGACTCCTTACATGCAACTGAAGCTCTTTGGGGATGATAGAAGTAGCACAGAAGGCAAATTCACAAGAATACTTACTGGCATAGTTCTATAGAGATTAATGTGAGCCCCAGAAATCAGAGGGTCACCATTTATCCAATGCAGCCATTTTAGCATCTAGCAATGGCATTTCAGAAGGAAAAAGAAAGGAGGCTGGAGAAGCTTCAGATATCTCATAGTCTCACCTCCCCTATCAGCACCCTTGCTGGACCTCAAAATGCCCCTTCACCCCATCCGAGATTGTTTTCCTGACTTTGAAAAATAGCCAGTATGGTTCTTTCTGTGCTAGGTGAGAGAAGGAGAATGTGTGGGCATCAGATGTCCAAAACAGAGCTTAGATGTACCTTCAGACAGCCCCCAGACACTAACAAACCTAACAGCCTCCCTGGGATACGTAGATGGAAACAAGATGTAGATCTAAGAAATCTGAGCATCATCAACATACTCCTGGCACTTTAGTCCAAAACTCCTCATGATTTAATCCAGTGGTTTCATATAGATGTTAAAAAGCATGGGGGGGGGCGGTATTTTGGCTTTCCTCCCACTGCAGGCTCATGGTCATGAGGTGGAGCAAAAGTCACTCAGTGCCACCTTCTGAGATTTTTCCTCCAGGAAGGACTGGAACCAGTTTACATTTCAGCTCACAAACTTTCCCTAGAAAAAACAATCCAGAAGTTTCAATGGTATTAAAAGTCAGTAAGAGTTCCAGAAACCAACAGGGCTGCCCTTCGTATATCTGTTCCCCAGTGTAAGTAACCCTTCAGGACAATCAAGGATCTGTCTGTCCCATAACCCATATTGCTTAGTGTAAGAGCATATTTGTCTCCTGTCTAACAGCCATATTTCCCCCTTTCTTCATTACCTATACTCATTTTTTTCCAACTAGGCTTAGCACAGCAGAGCTGAAAAATACAGCGTAAAAATCCCCAAGCGTGCCGAAACATTTTTTTTAGATCAGAATGTGTCTTTTCAATCTATATGGAGGACTTAAGTTGACAGCCTCCAATAACTAGTGGAGGACTACCACGAATTCACCCTGGACATTATAGATGCAGACAGCTGCATATGAACTGCAATGGGGAGTTTCCATCACATATGAAAACGTAAACTCCGTTCAGAGTTATATCAAAAAGAAAGTCCTAAATACTTCACTTCTGTGACCTATACCAATGTATTTCCCATAGTTTCCCAGACTTTTCCACATTTTGGAAAGCAAGAACAACATGATATTGAATTTTACAGTTTATGTTCAATATGTTCTCGCCACAATAAAGGCACATTGCAGCAGCTTCGGGCTTAGTTAGGTTAGGGATAATACTGCAGCAGCACCTGTAGATAACAGTAATGGAGTTTGACTCAGTCCAGGGTATATTGGGTGACCCTCCACCATCAAAAACCTATTTCTCCTGCCTACCTGCTATGGAAGGTCAAGTTGGCCAGAGGCATTGGGCTGCAACTGGGAGAAGGCAGTGAAGAATACACCAGGATCAGGTGTGGAATCTGTCATGTTGATCCAATTCCCTTCTCCCTCCATACATTCAGTATTTCCTGTCTGGCCACATGAATGAGGCTTTTTTCTTTATTTTATCTCTTAATTCAGACATTGGAATTCTTAGAGATACAACCACATTTTTCAAATGACTTCACAAGTGCATCTTCCCCTTGCTGCTCAATTTTCACTTTCTGATTTCCCTTTAAATCAGTGATCCATAATTCTATTGCATGAACAATGGCTCAAACAAGATGCTGATTTATTCTTAAAACAACAACATGAAGGTTCCACTGCAGCCTGGAAAATACTGTTAAACACCCTATCTCTTGACAGACTTTCTCAAAATGATGACATTTGCTTCAGTTAATTATAAGATATCTGCCCCAATGATTTTCTAATACACTTGGCTAGCTTTTCCAGCCTGGTGCTCCCTCAAGTGTTTTGAACTCCAATTGATATTGGGGCTGATAAGAACTGAAGCCTACAACATCTGGAAAGCACCAGGTTAAGAAAGACTGCACTGTACCATTTTCAGCTATCAATCTGACATGGTACGATGTGTTGACATTTAATAGAAATCTTGGACTCCACCTTCCAAATTCAGTGCTGTATTATAGGATATTTGAGCAGCTGTCTATGACACACCTTTTCCTCCTTGCTGACTTCTGATATAGTCAGCTTTCTGTGTTTTTGCTGACATTTCTGAAACTTGGAAATAACTCTATACCATAGCCCCTCTACAGGTGAGTAACACATGCCACACTGTTCAGTACATATTGTGACCACCATATTCCACTAGCACAACTGCAGATGAAAGAGTAAAGGTATTTCTTAACTGGGAATGATTTCTGATTACATTCCAAAGTCCTACTGTAGTGATACAAAAAGCTAGGTTGCCTGACCCACTTCTTCAGACAATTTAAATAGCAAAATATAAACAATTTCAAAGAAGCTGTAGCATGAATCTGATCATCTTTTCTCTTTTATCCAACACTAGCAAAGTTCTCACCATTATAAAATTATGTTGGAATGGATACGTCTACATTACCTTATTCTTTGGTCCTCAAAGCAGCTCACAAGAATGCTGTGAGGTAGGTTAGGCTGGGAAAGTAAGACTGGCTGAAGTCCACAATGTGAGTTTATGGCATGAGTGTGGATTTGGACGCTGGTCTCCCTGGTCCTAGCCAAGCTCTTTAACCAGCATAACACATTGCATGAAAGAAAACATTGTTTGTACATGCTTGCAGTGTGCAATTCCATTTGGATTTTTGTGTTAGAGGGACAAGCCACCGACTGTTGCCTTCACCTTAACATTTTTCCTAGTGGGGTGCTGTGGGAACAAATGGCAGAAATTGGCTTTCATAAGAGGAAGTAAAGGCTAAACACACTTCCTGTTATTAGTAATATCAACTGGTAAAGAGGGGTTGGGGAACAACATTATTATCCACATAACCCTAACCTGGATTCAGCTTCTTATTCACACAAGATTTTGATGCAACTTGGAGGAACAGAACATATAACAAAAGGCTGGGAACTAGCAGGTACAAAGGTAGGTAGAAAGAAAGAAGTATAGATGTCCATACATACCTGCTTGGTTATGTTTTGGCTGCTGCTCATTGCTTTCAGAAGACTATCCATTTGCCTTGTTCTACAGAATGCTTCTCTGAATATTTTCTAGCAATGTTGGCAATGTGAGACTCTCCAGATGTTGTTGGACTTCAACCCCCATCATTCCCATAAAGGATGGCTAATAGTTAAACACTCTGGGATTGGAGTCCAACAACATCTGGGTGGCTTGACCAACAGGAATTAATCACCTCTGTTCTACAGGAATATTCTTATCTTTTGTGAATACCACACTATTTGATTACTTTCTCTTTGCAACTTGGTAGCATTATTCTAATTCCTCCAACACCACGGAAGAAGAAGGAGAAGGAGAAGGAGACTGGGAGTAAGAAGGATGTTAATAATGGAATGAACATGCAATGTGCATCAGTCCAACTGCTGATGACATCTACAGAGATGAAACAACCATAAAAGCAAGGAGGAAGGAGACTGTTGACAAATAAATCCACACACAGGAATACCAGAATATGTAGCCCTCATAAATATTCTAATTAGAGCCCAGCAAGAGAGGGATACATTCTTTAGAATCATCACCACCACCACCACCATCAGTAGCAGCAGAAGCATTATCACCATCATAAAAAGATAATTCCAAGACCTATCATCTGAGAATAAAGAATATTGGCTAGTATTATTATTATTATTGTATTGCTATTAATGCTGATTAAAGGAGCTCCTTTAATCTGGAGCTCTTGTTAAAGGATAAAGCCTTCATGTCAGTAAGTAAACATGCTTTAAAGGGCTCTCCTGAAAGTGATTTCTTCAGTCAATAAAAGGAAATGACAGATCTGCTCAGGACACATGGTAAGGCACAAATTGATTGCCTCTCTTTAATAACTGCTTGATTTGCTTTCCCCTTACCATCATATTGCACAAACTGTTGGCCTCTACCATGCTGTGACAAAGATGCTGGCATTTGCATCAACAGACCTTTACAGGAGCTCATCTCTCTTCTCCGTGCATTCAGCCTGCTTTTCCCCCCTCTGACCTTCCCCGTCATTCCAACAGCATCTTCCTTCCAAAGCCCAACCAAGATGCCACCGTTAATTTAGCTGGAAAATTGCACAATGGCAATAGGAAAGCAAATTGATCAGACCTCATGAGCTGCAGCAGGAGGAAGAATGGAGGCACCTTAGCCATTTCTCACCAACCTCTTTCCATGCTTAAGGAAAACTCATAAGCCCTCTGCGTGAATTGACATGGTCTCATTATCGGAACAGAATTGGGGTCAAAAGAAACCAAATGGTAAAAGGGGGGGGGGGGAATCCATAAAAATAGTATGAGAAACTGAAGTGGCTACACTGGTCAATGTGAGAGAGACGGGAGAACCCCAAGTATCCTGAAGAACCTCAGAAAAAATAGGAAGAAAGGATTGAAGAATAGGCAAACACCACTCCTTAAAATTTTTCCATGGCAGGCATAAGATTATACTGAACTGGAGCAGAGCACAACATGTGAATTTCTAATCTCTAGTTCAAATATATTATTTTGCCGTTCCTACCAATCTGGGCTTAAAAATAATACAGCAGCAGCAGCAGCAGCAGCAAAGCCTATTATATGGTCTCTGAAATGTTCAGTCCCATTGTAGGGCCAGCATTACCTCAAGACACAGAGAGGCAGTCGCTTTAGGCCAGTGGTTTTCAACCACCAGTCTGTGGACCAGCACTGGTCCATGGGAGATTTCCTGCTGGGCTGTGGGGGTCCCACATCCCACTCACCGCAGACTGGCATGGGGGCTGCCTGTGCTCCACCACCTCTTCCTCAGTTGGCATTGCGTGTGTGGAAAGTGCACTGGTACCGCCAGGGGGCAAGGGAGGGGAAAGATGGCTCGGTGGGAGCCAGCTGGAAGTCAAGCTATTCTAATTTTGGTATTTTGTTCTTTTCTTGGCATTTTTTGTTGCTCATCTCTGCTTGTTTTGGAGAATTTTCATTTTTTGGAATTGCGTTTGGAAACCAATACACAGAACACTGTATTATGTGTGTGGTGATCATTGGTCAGTTTTCCTGTTTTCTCCAGTCCCAGCTGTGCAAAGGTTGAAAAGCACTGCTTTATACAATTGCTGGTGGGAGGTGGGGAAGCAGTAGCGCTTGCCCGCTGTCTATTCACCTCTGCCAGAGGAGGTGAATAGTTCTGTGGGAGCTGACCCATGCCCTCTAAGCCAGTGTCTAGGTGAAGGGCAAAATGCTGTCCAACTCTCAGGGCTGAGCTAAGATCCTGCAGCCGGTCTGCCAGCTCCAGCAGGCTGGTCCTGCTCCTTAGGCAGCAAAGGATCTTGGGCCAGCCCTGCTTCTGCCTCTTGTGAAGCGATGAAATCCATTCCGGTGCAGCGGTGTTCTTCCATCTTCCTTTATACTGAGGCATGACAGGAAAACCATAAAGCAGCCAGAGAGAAGAGAAATGTTACAACTGACTGAGTCAGCAGCTTAGAGATTGTTGATTTGCTTTTTTTATTTTATTATTAATTCTGCTTTAGAAAAAAAAAGAATGTTAGATGAAAGAGGGAATGAATTGCCCTTTGAATTTATTTACTCCAGTGCTGTCCCTGATAATTCTCACCCCTAAATCACCTGGCTGCCATGCTGCGGGTCGTTCTGACATCAATATTAATGCTCCGAAGTCCTGGCAGCGGCTGTTGGAGGTGGCATTTCATAATTCAGATGCAAAAATTAAAACTAGAGTACTACAAAAAGAAACACTCATGGGTGCATGCATATGCGCATGCGTGTGCGCACACACACAGAAGGAGAGGCAAAGCACAGCAGCTGTATTTGCTTAGCCTGTTGACTGACTGCCTGCCCCAGCTTTTTTTCTTTCCACTCTCCAAAATGAAGAAGAAATGGGTTGTGTGGAATTAAAACCAATGAAACTGCCCCTTGAATACGGGTGTTTTTTCTCCCCTAAGGGAAGGCAGCTCTGTTGCTCAGTAGATGGAGATAAACTTGTCATTATTATCATTGAAAAAGGGACATGCTAATATTAATACATGGTGGTTCTCATGCTTGGGTGCTGACACAGAACTTGATGGCAGGATTTTATGTCTGTCATTCATGACACAAGAGCCATTTGGGTTATGACTCCCCACTTACAGAGCACCACTTTCTAAACTATTTTATTTCATCAAGCTCTATGAAAGTCAGAGTCATTCCTGAATAGATCCTGTCATATCACTTTTTAAGGCATAAGGCATAGGACAGAAAATGCGGTCAGCATATCAAAGTCCCCCATCCTACCTGAACAAGCTTTTCACTGCGTAACATTGATCTAGTCACTCACTCTCAGACAAAACTACTGCACAGGGTCATTCTTGTGAGAATAAAATGGAGCCAGTACACTGCCTTTGAGTTCCTTAAAATTTCTTAAAATTCTAAGAATTCTAAATATTCACTTCAGAGAGCCAGTGTTACCTAGTACTTAGAGTATTGGACTGGGAATGGGTTCTAGTCTCCACCTGGCCATGAAGCTCATGGGGTGACTTTGGGCCAGTTATTCACTCTCAGTCTGATCAACCTCACAGGGTTGTTGTTGTGAAGAAAAAAGAAAGTGGTGGAGGATTGTGCAAGCTGCCTCGGAATTATTTATTTTATTTTATTTTTATTTTATTAAAACATTTTGTCCTTGTCTAAGTGACTGCTCCATAATTGGAAGCTTCTAATTGAGAAGGACGTCTCCTTGTGATTCCCTCTGACTCTTCCTCAGAGAAGTCATAGAGGGTGGCCTTAGGTGATGAATGTAATGTACAGATGGATTCATTCTGGGAGAAGTGCTCCATCAGGTATTGTGGTCCTTAGCCCTCTCAAGCTTTATACATTAAAACCCACACTTTTTTTTAACATATAGTGTTAAAAACGTATACATTTAGAAACATATAGACAGCCAGTGCAAGTGGGCCAGAATCAGGTGTTATGACCCCTTGTCCAGCTATTTCATATGCAGGAACATAACATTTTAAAAGCTGCTACTGCGGCTTGGAAATAGCTGCAGTCTTCAAAGGCAGTCTTGCATATAGCACATTGCTGTAATCTTAGTTGGAAGTTGTAAAAGCACAGGCAACTGAAGCCAGATTACTCCTGTCTAGATATGGGCATACCTGGTCACAACCACATTTGATAGAAGGCACTCAGTGCCACAGAGGCTACCTGAGCCTCAAGTGACAAAGAAGGCTCCAGGAGAACCCTCAGTCTCGAAACATTCTTCACAGAGACTGTAACCCTATCCATAACGGATTGAAAAGCCTCCATCCTATCAGAGGAACCACCCAGTAAGTACAACTCAACCTCATCCAGTTAATTCTTGCAGTCACACAGCAGTCTAGTGTGTCTACAGCATCACCTAATGAAGATGAGGAGGATCTGAATCTGACCATCCAAGTAGGAGTGAAGCTATTGCAATGCATTACTCCTCCATTTCCAACTCAATCATCCCATAAGGATATTAAAAGCCACCAAGAGATCAAGGACCATAAGCGTAGACTCTCCCAGTCTCATTACCAATGCAGGCAATCAAGCTGGGTAATCACAGCTATTTCCAAGCCAAAACCCAGCCTGAACCCCAAATGGAATGGATCCCTGTAAACATGAAAATTGATGCACATTCAGCTCAGCAATACTCTTGGCTGCCCAAAGATTGAACAATAGTCATCAAAGTTCCACCTTTGGATGAAGTAACTAACAAAAACGTATTTATTGATGTCCTGTGGGTGGGTGTGATTTGTCTTCAATACACAGCATCTACGCTACGAATGCAGTTTTACATTTAATTATGCCACCTGTTTAAGTCATTCCCTCCCTTACCTCCTCTGTCTATGAAATCTGGCCTGAGTGATGTGGCTTTTAGTATTTACAAATTTCTGTGTCCTTGTTTATTCAAATGCCCCCTGCAGTTGAAATTTGTCTGGCAAGCAGGGACATTTAAGAGTGCCACAACATCAGGTGATCTCCTGGGATGTTTTCTGAATCTACCTGGAACATCCTCAAATACTCTTAATTGTCATTTTGTACTTTTAATGGCATGGGGGAAGGGCCTTGTATACAATCACACACACACACGAGAGAACATGTTCACAAGGTCACTAACACACCATCTGTCTAAATTTTAGCTGGGAGCTTGAACACAAATTATTCTTTCAGACTCCATCCAGTTAACAAGTCTGAGAACTGGCAGCTTAAAAAGAGGTGGCTTTCATTTGTTTTGAAGAAGAGAAGCATAGTTAGATAAAAACTTGTAGCTGCACCCACAGATGAAGGATAATTCATGCAAATCTCTCTTTCCATAACACAAGCCAAGTATTTTGTTAATGTCTTCAGCTCTGACATCAGAGTGGTGTTGCTTCTTTGTGCACTGGAATTTCTGCTGTGTCAGGTGGATGATTCCATTGGTCATCCCCATTTTTCCACAGAGGCTGAAAGGAAGCAACAGAATGATCAGCCAAGGACTTGTGTGAAATGTAAAATAGCAGCAGGATCCTTACTGATGTAGGTGAGAGCTCACCATGCCAATTCTCCCTGAATCTTGAATTGCTCCTGGTTGTTGTGTTCTTGACAAGCCATTCGTATTATCTGTTTCCCATCTCACATTGTTAAATGGTTAATGCCAATCTAGGTTTCAGTTCTCTTACCTTCAGAGCATGATCCAGCTTACATTTATGACCTAATAGCACCCAGCCAAAGTGGCCTGCTTTTGCCTGGGATTCAGATGTCATCCAAATTGAATGAACACCCTCAGTAAGAACATATTGGATTTTCTAATGCTTCATGCAAAATCTTTTATCTCTCTAGAGCTATAGACTATCATTTAAAGAGTGTGCTGAGCTAACATTATTGTGCTACAAAATAAGTAGGGGGTAGGACATTTGCACTTTCTGGAACTTCCAGTCTGATAGAGGGAGGGTGGTAACCATTCTCATGGTTTGGAAGTTTAATGGCTGGAATCAGGCAAAATATGCTTGCTGTGTTCTTGCTGAGAATGGTTTAGCCTGTGTTTAGTACCCCTTCACAGGGAAAATGGATTTGGTTTTTTTTTTTTTGGTTTCCCCAATCTAGTACTTATGAGAATCTCAAAATGTCAGTAAGGCTTATCCTCTTGATGACATTACAGAGTCATAAATTGGTTTGTACATTTTTACTCAAACATTTTCTTTCAGGACCACTTGGGATTTGCACTGAGGAGGTGGGGAAATGGTTATAGAACCACCTATAATAGATCCACTGATCTAATTATAAGATTCATATACCATTCTACATCCAATAAAGAAATACTAGCACTATAACTGAGCCACTTTATTTTTGTTGAGCACCATATTCTTGTTTTTATTAATGTTTGTTATACAATATTAATTACTATACAACTAGATTTTCAGGCCTGTGGACCAAAACTGGCCTACCAGGTAGACATGCCTCCTTTTCTTTGCATCTCTTTTTTCTCTTGACTTCTAATAGCTTGGTGAAGTCCCAGCTTTTGTGTGTCCTCACTCCCATTCTATAGGGATGAAGTGCCTGTTCTAAAGCTTAATTGTTGGCAGTAACAGTTTTAGGTTAAAATATACTGGCAGTTTTGCTCATCTCCTGCTTTGGCCCCACCCATTATATTTCACTTATCACAGGGCATAACCATGCCCCATAGCTGCATTTTGATAGGGAAGGTAGGATATTATATGGATAAACCTTGTATTGAAATACTCTCATTTTCTGATACGTGTGCCCTCTTAAATTATCTACCTGAAAGTTAATACATAGGGCAAATTGATTATCCAAGCCCTTCTGACACTTAAAGGATTAAGATTACAATATTGGAAGGATAAGCACTCAACTGCTACATTGCAATAAACTGAAGATATAATTACTCTTTTGGCATTTGAATGGGTGGTATACCACCTGTGAATATGTGGCCACCTGTGAATATGTGGCCTACTTTTTTAAAAATCTGCATTTTATGCGTGTGGGGTATTTTTTTCTTTTGTGTTTATGGTTTTGTTGAATTTTTAAAATAAAAATAGTAACAAGAAACTGCTGATTTAAAGAAATAGAAAGCTGAAAACCCAATTGTAGTACCATTTTCCCACCTTATGGGAACAAGTGTGGCTTTCATATCTTAATAGGGACTATTAGCAACCATAAAATTACACCTGAAAAAAACAATAGAGAAAATTGACACCAATAGATAAGTAAGTCACCAAACAAAAGGCTACTTGCATGGGCAGGATGCATAGATCAGAGGAATCAATAAGTGTTTGTTTCATCAAGAGTAGAAAGACCATGGTAATGAACCTCTGGGCACACACCTGGAGAGCAGCTGGCTTCATAGTCCATGTGGTCTCACAGCAATCAATAAGCATTTCAGCCAGAGCAAGGAATTTAACATTAACTAATTTTTGGGCAGGCAGCTCTAAGGCTTTAGGGAGAGCTTGTTCTTCTGAATGCTGCTAGCTGATTTCACATTTCAAGCAGCAGATGAATTCTGAGGAGAAATATCACTTAGTCTAGAAAACAGCAAGTCACTATGGGTTGGGCAAATGCAGACCGCAAGCCAGATAATGACACACATCAGTGACATTACCACAGCAAACAGCAACATAGCCTTTGACAGAGTCCATTCATTAGGCTGCATTTGCAGAAGTCTTGGCTTATACACAGAAGATGAATATGAGGAAGGACATTCACACCAAGAGGAGAAGTGGTAAAGTATTATCTTGCCTGTTTCTTAGCATGAGAGAAAGTGACTCAGCTGTATAACACTGCACTGCCAACTAAAAATTGTTCCCATTCATTATTGCACTGTTCAGTACTGGCATAGTTGGGAGTGGGTATTTTGGCCACTCTTTGAGGGTACAGTATGGAGAAGGAAGCAAAAGTCCTTCCCAGTACCTGGTGGCCAGCTTTCACCATTTTCTTCCACATAGATGGCATTTCCTGCACACAACATTGTAGCATCATGCAGCTTAATCCCTTCACCCCAATTTTCTCATTCTGTGGCAATTAACATCTGATGAAAGTATGTCTCCAGAATAACCTTTCATGTCACCACTGGAAAATGAACTGTGGTTGTGCAAATACCAAAAAAAACTGGAACTAATTCATTCTCATTTTCATCCTCTAATTTCAAACAAAAAATATAATCTGAAATCTTTGTGTTTTAACCTGTATGTCTCTGGAAGTGCACTACATGGTCTCATGGCTATACTGGGGACCAGATGAAAAAAAAAAACTTTTTGCCTAGCTTTGGCCTTGGATTTCCAGTTGCTAATTCCTACTTTGTACAATGGATCTTCATCAGTATCATTATAATTCATTACAAAGTAGGTCCTTAGGCTACAATGTGCACCTGCTTACCTGTAATTAAGCCTCACTGACCTCAGTAAGGATCACTTCTTGGTAGATAAGCATAGAATTTCCAGTAGTCTAAGATTTTAATTCTGTATATTTCTTTTTCAGGAGATAAATTCCTCATTAATGCCAAGACAAAAGACTGCTGATTATGATTGAATGTGGTTTTCAAAGCAACAGAATTCTTTTCAAATTAAAATATTTCTTGTGGATATTTTGCTGAGAAATATGTATCACTTATAACAGATACAATTCATGAACTTCATTGTAACCCTACTAAATTCCCATTAGCAATCATTTTAACAGACTAGAGAGTAAGTCTAGGAATATCTAGGAATATTTATTCCTAGATATCAAAACCAGTCCCAGCACAATTTAGCAATGAAATTCTAAATGAGTGAACACTCCCCTGAAAGCAGTATTACAAATTGATAACACTTTTTAGAAAGATTGCTACTGCTAGCTACTGCCAGCCTTCTAATATTGAGGGCTTATAAAAGATAGTGAGACTAGATCCTTGAAATGGTGTTTACTCTGGTGTTGCCCAGTGTTTAGTGGAGGCAAAATAATAATAATACTAAATTTTCTAGTCATTGAGTAAAAAGGTCAAGAGAGACTTATTGAATGTAGAAGAATGATTCAGAAAGCAGTTTTTGATAATGTAAAATTATCCCTTCCTCTCCCACCTTTATATATCTAAAATCATATCTGGGAGGTTTTGGTGATGAGAGTTTGATGTTCATTTCCATACACAAGTTGCTGCTGCTGCTACCTCCCACTGCAAAATGGAAGGCTTTCTTCTTAAAGTCAAAGAAAGGTGCATGCTATTGCCCACCTTGAAATGAAACCTCTCCTTCCTCTCCACTCTTTATGGCCAGAAATCCATTGATTTTAGATGTTGCAGTTTTCCCTGCTGCACACCAGTGAACAGGTGAATGTAAGTATGTGTGCTCCACAACACCCCCTCTTTTTCTACATTGCCTTTCCACCCCCACCCCCCTGGGCTTAGGTAATTAGATCCATCCTGAAAAAACATCAATATTTTATTTTTAATGAGCTGGGCAGACCCAATTATCCCAGTAGGTAGTTCATAAGTGGAATTACAGAGTATGACGGCACCTTTGATGGATCTGGAGCTACTGCAATAATAGGAATTTCTGACGGATGATATAATAGATGGATGTGTTTTTGGTAGAGAAATGGCATGGGCAAGAAGGTGAGAATGAAGCTCAGCAGGCCTGACATCATGGGCAGAGTGACTGGTGCTGTTTGTAATATTCATGTGCCATGTAAACCTTTCATTATGGGAAGCAAAATAAAAAGAATCTTGTCCATAGCATGACACAACTTACATTATGAGGTGTCAGTACAACGGATGGATTCCCAGCTTGTTTAATTATTGGCTTTGTATTTCCAAGTTTTCTTAGAGATCATTTGGAAAAGGTTCAGCTTTCCCCCACAGAGTTCTCTTCTGGCTCATAACATACGCCTGGGGACAATTTGGCTTTGTGAATACTGTGTGCGCACATGTATGTCCAGCAATGGAGGCCTGTTGGAAGGGCTGGCATACAGCAGAAGCAGAAATGTTTTCTTCACGTCTTTTACATTCCATATTTAAGTCACTGGCATTCCCATTCCTGGGTATTCTTGGGGAATGGGTATTCCCACCAGGGAGCAGGGGGCAGTTCTGTGGTATCCCAATGCAATTGTTTCAAAAGATTCAGCTGGGAAATGTAAATTGCACTCATCCTGCTACCCTTCTGGGAAATGAATATCTGAGTAGATCATATACAATGCATACAGTGCTTCTTAATTCATTGCACTGACCCAAAAGGCAGTGTCCATATTCCTAGAATGCTTGTCCCTGAAAGGTGAGGAACTTCAGGCCTGGAGACCAAATTCAGCTCTCTGGGGTTCTATGGCAGTTTCTCCTAACCATCGGTCATTTAGTGGTTTCCTGACTTGTATACACCGTTCATTCTAAAAGGCTGAAGTGCTGGTCCCACTGCTTAGATATTGGCAGTAAAAGTTTTAAGGTAAAACATTGTTCCCTTCCCTTCCCTTCCCTTTTAAAATTTTTATTTTATTTCATTTCATTTCATTTTTGGCTCTGCCACTTTCAGCTTTGGCTTTTTGCTTTCATCTCCACCTACCATTTGAATGCAGTCTCAGAGATCTTCTCCAAAACTGAATTTAGCCCTCAGGAGAAATGAAGTTATCCACCAGTATATTAATAGATACACAATACAAGAGACAGTCTTACATCTGAAGGATCTGTTGCTACTTCCAGCTCTTCAGACCATTGGGAGGGGAAGGCAGTAAGAAGACACTGAACTGGGGTTATTTCATTATGGGCTTGGTTCAGACTTCAGAGAGGGATTGGCTTGGCTCATAAAAGAAGTGATGTTTTACCTGGGTGAATTTACATTTGAATCTTCCTAATTCCATATTTTGGCATCATCAATATTAAGATTCCAGTTTAGCATTATGTTTCAAGCAATTTTCCTATGAATATGAATTCATTTCAGTTCTGCATACTTAGGTTTGTTTGTTTTTTAAAATTATGATCTTGTTCCAAAGGCTTTGTTTTCATTGAAGAGTGTGAGCCAAAGGCCTTGTGAAAGTGATGGGTTTGAGGAAGAGTTCTAAAGGAAGTTAAAGAGATGGCAATTCTAGTCATAAGAGGCCAATAATGAGAAAGATGTCATTTGAGGAAAGGAGATATTTGGAAATCTGAGGGTGGTGGATCAGAGAAACACAAGTCGTGGGCAGGGATGTTTCAGTACATGAAAACTGAAAAATAATGGTGCAAGGTCATATGAGCTTGAAGTATTTGCAGTAGAACTCGAAAACTTAAGCAGAGAAGGTACATAGCCAAGTAACAAAAGAAGATATTTGGCAGAACAATTGCTTGACAAATGAAAGGTGTGTGAGATGGTCATCTTCTGTTCTTCAAATTAAACCTTTTTTATTTGCTGCCCAGCAACGGCTAATTGTTATTCCTCCCTATATATAAAAGGCAGTCCAGAGCTTGTAGAAATGTGTGTATTGGGGGGAAATGCATACACAAGTCCATTCTTTATGAAAAAGCATGTTCAAATGCTTATGAATTTCCTTGTGAATTAAAAGAAACAAAGATCTCAAAGTTCAGTACAAACTAAGTTTATGATTGGAACAATGAGGAAGTAAGCAAAACCAAAAGTGATAGATTCATTTGTTCATAGTTATACCAAATATCTGGGACAGACCTATGGAAGAGGTTCCAGTGGTACAATGGAGCTCTTTGCTCTAAATCTGAGATGCTTCCAGATAATTGAATCAAAAATCCCTAAGCTTGCCTTATTTTATCTTCTGTATTAAATTCATTGCCTGTCCTTCCATTGCAGGAATCAGTCACATACAAGATAAAATACAAAAGCGTAATTAAAACATAAAGTAAAACTATTGAAAACATGCCAGTAATCCATTCTAGGGGGTCATTGGCTGTTGATATAAAGTTCTGGTTCAGCCCTTCAGTTTGTAAGCAAATAAGATGTCAAGATGAGTTCAGTGGTTGTTATCCTGAGATAAGTGATTGTGCAAATGGGCTCAGACAGAAGACTGGGAAGCAAGTCCCCAAGACAAATGGCCCCAGTTCACAGAATGCGGACCTGAATTCGAATGCAGAATTGGAATAGATTAACACACAGATTACTTGAATTAATTAAACAGCTGTATTTCTGAGCAATGCAATGCCTTTGTGTAATACATGAATTAAGCAAATTCCCCTGAAAGTCATGGTCTGCAAAGCCCCTTTGTGAGTTAGGCAGAGTTCTTTCTCAGCAGCATTGCAGGAAAGGATCATGAATTGCGGGATGGCTTTTCTCAGGTTTTGTGAACTGGGCAAAGGCACTGGTTAATATTTAATTCATGAATCAAGCACAGAAGATATCCACAATATGATTTAGGCACAGTTGTTTTCAGGTTCATAAATGAAGCAAGGGATCGACTATTTCATCAACAAAACATTATTTTCCAGAGTTCACTATAAACCAGATTAGAGCCATATCAACTCATATGCTTTAATGTGTCTGTGGAGAACAGCCTAAAGCATGACTTGCCAGCAGGGCTGTTGAAAGGCTTACTGGCCCATGAGGCACTTCAAATAATTGAAACGCACTATATAAGTCATGATGATGGTAATCATGATTTCCTGTGTTGGGCCTCTCATATGCTGTCAGAGAACTGAGAAAAGAACTATAATTACAAATCAGGAAAGCAACATAGTTAATGTAGCCCAGCCTTCCCCAGCCTGTTGCACTCCAGAAGTACAACACAAGAATGCAAGAAGAGTAAAGCTGGATCACATCAGGTTTCCATCTTGTCCAGAATTCTATTCACACAGTGGCCAGCCAGTAGCCCATAGAAAGACTACATGCAGGATATGTTTGCCACAGCATGTTCCGGCCCATTTCCCCAGAAAGTCAGGTATGCAGGCATATGGCCTCCAATAGCAGAGGCAATCAATAACCATCAGGACTAACAGCCACTGGAAGCCTCATCCTTCAGGAATTTGTCCAATCCCATTTTAAAGCCATCTGAATTGCTGGCCAATATTACATCCATGGTAAAAAAAAATCATACTGTAGCAATGTGCTCTATGGAGAAATATTTCCTTTTCTCTGTCCTAAATCTTCCATCAATCAACTTAATGGGATGACCTGCACTGAGTTTCAGGATCATGAAAGAGGGAGAAACACGTCTCCTTATCCACTGTGATTTTGATAACTTTTATCATGTCTCTCCTTATTCATCTTATTCACCTTCCATATCCCACCTTCCCCAGCCAGTACGACCAATGCTTACCTCTGCTGTTCAGTATGTGAACTTTAGTCAGACCAGTGGTCTAACTAGACCCTTTTGTCTAATATGAATGGCAGAGCTGCTGTAGCATCTCAGACAAAAGCCATCCTCATTTCCTGCTGTCTTGGATACCAGGGATTAAATCTGGACTTTCTGCATGTAATTTCCACCTACAACTAAGCTGCAACTCCACTCCAGTAATAATATTTTAGGCAAAGTGATAACTTTTCCTACCTCCATCCATTCTCAAGGGCTGCTCCCTCCCCCGCACTACTTCTTTCTTCTTGAGTCAAACATTCCAGGGTATTGCCCTTTATAATGCTTAAGAATGGGCAGAGTTCAGAATGATAAGGGCTTTTAGAATATACACTAATTAGGGTGACTTATATTAATGGACCTGTGTTTTGCTCTGCGGTAAAAGTAACATGTGCTATGGAGAACACAGGCAATTAACACAGCCTTTGGAAGGAAAATATCTATTAGCTGCTTTACCAATTTCCATGGCATTTACATACCCATGGTTTTTATGTATATACACAAAAACATAAAGAGCCACAAAGGTGATTCTGGAAAATAGGCAGCTCAACCATAGCTTTTGAATGTTATAAGTAGCCAAGCACAACTACTGTTTCTTGAGTTTGATGTTCAACTTTATATAGAAGATGCTTCTTGGAGAATCTTATGTGCACTGACCCAAAGTTAATGTATCGAAAAGGACTCAGTCAGACCATATATTACTAGTAAACCAGATTCTCTTTTCCTAATAAATAATCAAATTGTACATTCCAAGCAAATCATGCTAACTTGACTTCCATAGTCTGATGGGTTATGCATGGAACATCATTGCCACCGTCACCATCACCAATAAAACACATTTTAACTGAATGCTCAAGTTACATAGAAACATAGAAACAGACCGAGTCAGAAGAGGCCTTCTGGACCATCTAGCCTGACCCTCGGCTCCAGCTGGCTCCACTCACAACATGCCCACCATGTGCATGTCCAGCCTATCTTTGAACACCCTCACTGATGGGGCCTCAACCACCTCCTGTGGAAGCCCTTTCCATACCCTCAGGGTCCTATCTATCAGGAAGTACTTCCTAGCATCTAAATGGAACTTTGGTTCCCCGAGTTTTGCTCCGTTGGATCGCATCCTGCCTTCCTTTGCAGGGGAGAACAGGTCTCTACCCACCTCCATGTGACACCCCCTCACATACCTGTGTGTCACCAACATATCCCCTCTGAGTCTCCTCTTCTCCAGGCTGAAGAGGCCCAGTTCCCTCAGTCTTGCCTCATATGGCATCCCCTGCAACCCGACCACCAACTTGTGGTCCTACACTGCACTGACTCTAACCTGGCTATATCCCTCCTGTAATGAGGGACCCAAAACTGAACACAATACTCCAGTTGTGGGTGCGCCAGAGTTGTACAGAGTGGTAGTAATACCTCTCTTGATCTCGAAGCCACAGTTCTGGCTATGCAACCAAGGGTGGCATTCGCCCTCTTGACCACCGCATCACACTGCTTACTCATGTTCAGCCCGCAGTCAACCAGTACCCTGAGGTCCCTTTCACAAGTGCTGCTCTCCAGCCACTTGTCCCCTGACCTGAACTTATGACACCCATTCCTATGCTCCAAGTGCAAGACCTTGTACTTATCCACACTGAAGATCAGAATCTGTTTTTAAGCCCACATCTAGGTCCTTCAGTATATTACTGCCTGTCCAGCTGGCCGGAGGGATCCTTGATACATGGACCATTGAGAAACAGCCCTGGTCAGTTGGTGGTGGGTACTGACCTGGTGGAATGCTGGGAGAATGAAGGGAGAGCAGTGGAGCAGAGTACCCACTCTGGCCACTTGCAGGCAGCTATTCTGAAATGGGCCCTCCAATCATGCTGGCCTATGTCCATGGAAAGCTTCCACCACGGGTGGCAGCCTGGTCAAAGGCCACCACCCACTGGTATCCATTTGATACTTGGTTTGTGCATTATTGGGCCTGAGATCCTGGCTATTGGCCACTTGGTGGTGGTTTGTAGTTGTAAGCTACATGATGATGTTGAATTGTCTAATTTAATTCTTATTTAATTCTTTATTATTGCTTTAGAAATTTTATTAATTCTGTAAATTGTTGTGTTTACTACCTCATGTAGCTGTTTTGATTTTGTTTTGAACTCTTGCACCTTGTTTTATATTGCATTTTACTGTATCTTGTATATTGCTTTAATGTATTTTGTAAACCACCCTGAGAGCCTTTTATGGCCAAGTGGCGGTACAGAAATTTAATTTAATACTAATAATAATATTACTAACTTGTAGGGCTTTTGGATATAGATAGGAGCAGTAGTACAGCCCTATCTCCCTGTCTCCAAGCTCATCACTTCACCAGGCTCACTCCTCAATGTCTGTGTTCAATGTTTATGTGTGCAAGGAAGTAGCCATCTCCTCTAGGCACTCATCTGTTTAGAAATGCTTGTGTGTGACCTCCCCTCTATGCTGAATATGCAGGAATTGAAAGAAGGGACCAGGAGATTTTGAATGACAATTCCCTTCTCCTCAGGAAAGCTCAGCACATGGACAGGTTCACCTGGCCATGCTGATAGTCAGAAACTTCACTGTACTGACCTTGCTGCTTGCCATTAAGAACTATAAGAGTACTAGTGTCATTGGCCAATGATGAGAAGTTTTAATAACTTATGAAATGAGTAGTTTTCAGATTCTGAATCCCACTTCACAATCCTGACACTTCTAAAAGCATCCCATTAATATTCCCTTTCTTGTTGGTTTAACTCTCCCTTCTTGTAATCAGAAGAATCAGACACTGCAGTTCCACAAGATCTAAAGGCACAATGCTGACTTTGATACAAAGCTATTCCTTCTTGTTGGACTCCAAAACATTTCCCAAGCTTCCAAAATCTCTTTGCCAGACCTGATTAGAAGCCACATCACCGACATGGTAATTGTTCCATAATCATATCTTCAGTACTGCGACCTGGTTTATGCATACAATCTATATTCTAATAGCAGTCAACAGGTCACCAGTTAATAAAAATGCCATTAACATCCCCCTGCGACTAAGAAATGGAGATATTCATCTCTCTAGGCTGGTGGCAGGCCAATATAATTTCCATGGCTGTTAGTGTAATTAACTGTGCTGGCACATGGATCTCCCATGAGGCTAGCACAAGTATGGAATGACCTTCACAGGCAAGTATTTGCTGGTTGCATGTTGTCATCTAATACCATTTTCCCCTTCCCAAGATTTCAATGCAAGAAGGACCAAGTACACAGGACTGAAATCGAATAATATCAAGGTTAATCCTCCTATTGGAATGCATAGTTTCCCAATTGGTTATGGAAATGATAAGAGTACTAAAAAAACACATGATAATTTCAGCTGAATTTTTTGGAATGATATTTGGGTAAGAGCATCACTTCATAATTGGCAATAAGAGACTGAGAAAAAGAGAATTTTAAAGGTAATCATGAAGAAATGCACAAGATTTTCAAAAAACCACTTATTACCCTCCTTTATAGCCTAGACTTCATATTTTCTAGTATCTGGAACATAACACTGAAAATTCCTATCATCTTTTTTGAACTGAGAACAGAATTTCCCTAAATGCCAATGCTTAGTTTCAACATTTAGGAAAGGATTTTCTATTTCAGAAGCTTAAAAATTATGAAAATGCATCATTTTCTTTAAGGAAGTGGGCTGGGAATTCTATTTTATCACTGCAATTTTTAAAATTAGGGAATATTGCTAAAGTCACCTAAAGGACACCATTTCTACATCTGAGGTTTCAAGATTAAACATAGGCAGGCATCTGAGTATACTGCGAGTCCCACACTTAGAATTATACAGTTCAGCTTCCAGCTTGGATCCATTCCATTTGTTATATATTTAAAAGTTCTGCTTTTTAAAAGTGCATCTTTCTCACCCAAAATTGCTGTAAGGGGCAGGAGAAAGATGTTTAAATAGTGAAGGCAGCATGGTGAGGGCTCTGGCTATGAAAATCTCAGAGGAATTTCCATTGCTAGGGCCATTGGCTGTTCTCTATTATCAATATTCTGCAGCTGGATGTCTTGTTCATACAAGCAGCCAGTAGAGCAAAGAATTTTCAGTGCACGTGAAAATGGGCATGGTGGACAGTTCCATAAAACTGGAAGAAATATTTGCAATGTTTTGGTGCTCTGTCTTTGAACCAACATCTTCCTTCCAGTTGCTGCTTAAAAATGAATGTAAGCAGAGCCTTCCTTTCCACTACAAAGTAAAAACAAGGAGGCAGAGGAAACAACAAAATCAATGCTCCTGTGGCACTCTAACCTTCGGTAATGGACCTCTCCATGGCCATCTTTAGAAGGCTATAGGAGACATGATTTGGCTAAAACTGGGAAGGGAGCATGCATTTCATTAGGTCTCCCTCTATAATTTGGGCAATGCATAAGACCTGCCCTGTCTGTAAACCCATGGGTACCTGCTGCTTGTTCTGTTTAATATTAAGTATTACATATTACGGGGACTGCAGGTGGCGCAGTGGTTTAAACCACTGTGCTGCTGGGCTGGTTGATCGAAAGTTCGCCGGTTCGAATCTGCAGAATGAGGTAAGTTCCCGTTGCGCAGTCCCAGCTCCTGCCAACCTTGCAGTTCGAAAGCATGCAAATGCAAGTAGATAAAAAGGTACCACTTCAGTGGGCATGTAACAGCATTCCGTGCACTTTGATGTTTAGTCATGCCCACCACATGACCACGGAGACTGTCTACGGACAAATGCTGGCTCTCTCGGCTAGGAAACGGAGATGAGCACTGCCCCCTAGAGTCAGGCATGACTGGACTTAATGTCAAGGGGAAACCTTTACCTTTATCTTTACCTTTATTACGTATTACAATTGTTAACCATATTACTAACCATTATGTACTGCTGAATAGGTTAGACTAGCAATATTCAAATACTTTTCTGATACTTCTGAAATGTTATCATAGACATCTCAAAGAGAAGAACACCTGAATTATTTATTTATTTAGAAAATTTCTATGCCGCCCCATTTGCCAAAGCCTCGGGGCAGCTCACAAATATATCAATTAAAATATTATACAATAAAAATATAAAACAAGTTAACAATATAAAATATAAAATAAGTCGCCCTGGCCAAAGAATAAAATAAATAAATAGTATTAACAGTTAAAATGACGTTTGAATAAAAAGATCTTCACCTGGCGCCGAAAAACAAATAACGACGGCGCTGGGCAGACCTCTCTGGGGAGTGCATTCCATATATTGGGCGCCACCACAGAGAAAGCCCTCCTCCGAGTATGAATGACAGCTCTTGAGCATTGCTGTTGAATTTCTTCCACAGAACAGTCTTTCTGCAGTGATATACTGGATGTTCCTAGGATGGCTTTCCAGTTCATGGGAAGGAATGCTGATACTCACTGAAAACCACTGCATGGTATTGCTACATATTGCATACAATAGTGTCTAGTATCAAACCTCAGTGCAAAATATTAACTGCCAGGTATTAGTGCCTGGAACCAAAGATATGTAGTTCAGATGAAGTCCAATATTCAGTTCAGAGACTGTTTGACTTTAAAGCTTGTAAAGGATAAATCTGAGAAGATTTAAAAATGTTTTTTAAAGAACAAAAGCAGTTCTGCTTTGTCCTTTAGGTCATCTTCAGAGAACCTGACGGTCCTCTGAAGAAGCAGCTACAAGGGAGAGGGCATTGTAAGTTGTGGCACCGATTATGAAATGTCATAACCATGAGGTTCACTTCATGCCTACATAGTTATATTTTTGTAATCTCTGGAATCATCTTTTCTTTTTGGCATTGCAAACACCTGCTTTTAAATGCTTATGACTCTTTTATCTATTCCTGTACTGTTGGCATTATATTGTATTATATTGTTTTAAAAATGTATATTGATTGTATATTGTTAAATGTTTATATGCTATATTAGCTATTCATAACCCACCTAGTGGATAATAGGTATTAGGCAGGTTTAAAATTATAATAAACAAACAAATTAATAATACATTTAAGTCTGAGATCTTTTGTATTAATAACTAAATATTATTTATTTATTTTATTTTTGGGCCAGGTCGATGCATATTATTTTGTTTTATACTGTACTTATTTATTATTATTGTGAGCCGCCTCGAGGCTTCAGCGAATGGGGCGGCATAGAAGCCTTATAAATAAATAAATAAATAAATAAATAAATAAATAAATAAAGCCCCCTAGTGTTGGGAGCAAAACAAACGGCAGTCTAGGATAAGCATTGCCATGGACTACTGACTGCATGACTCCAAATCGGAAAGAGAGGAGACTGGGGAGTATAGGTAAGCTCAAGGAGGACCACGAGGTTATTATCGCATGGTCAGATGTTTCACTGTGCCAGGCAGTTTCTGGGAATGGCCAAGATGTACAGATAGTGGGAGGTACCAAGGAGGGTGAGGATTTCTCAGGCAAAGGCCATTCCCCCTCCCCCCACCCATGCCTGATCCCATAGCATCAGCAGAGGTGAGAGGCCCAATTGAAGGAGCAGTGTGCAAAGAGGAGGCATGTTTGCCTTCAAAAAGCCCCTCTTAAAGGATTGAGGTCCAAGCATGTTCATAAGGAGAGTTCCTGGAGGTAATCTCTAGACTGGGTTCAAGAAACTGCTCTGTGCATGCTTAGAGATCCATTCTGGGTAATTTGTACCTGGTCTGTGGGAATTGACCTGTGGTTGCTGTTTGTTTGAAGGAGGAACCCTGGCTCATCACAACTAGCATCTGTAAATTTAGATGCTATGGTCAGGAGTTTGAACACTGTCGTGTTCCTTATTTTCTGCTTATGAACAAAACATTTTTTCACACAAACACACACACATACACACACACCAGGAAGAACCATTCAACCATGATCTGGCTAACTTTCAGACTGGCAGAATGCAGTTTTACAATTTCAGTTGTAACCACAGTTTTATAACTTAATCCAGAATGATTTACATGCTTTTTTCTTCTTTGGCCTGGAACAAACATGAAAAAAAAAATGTTTGCTTAAATAGCTGTCAAGTTGACTATTTTTGTTGTAAACTGTCCAGAGAGTTTCAGATATTAGGTGTTATAGAAAATAGACAAATGCATGAATACTGAACAATATTTATGCATAATTTGTTATATATCACATTAGATTCCTTAAAACTGCTGTTTTGCCCAAGAGTTCAGTTCTTCCATTTCTGTCAATTCATGTGTATGTGCCATGAGATCTTGTCTTTCACACACATTCATGAAGCTGTCCTGGAATGCAGCGACCTTGTCCAAGAAGTCCTGGGCTGTTGAATACAAGAAGAAAAGTGGCATTCAGATGTGATCTTCTTTGCAGCAGGGTGAACTCATTGCAGAGAGGACTTCTGCAGAGAGCCAGCCAGGAACTTCTGGTAGGCTGCAAGCCACACTGCAAAGAGGTTTGTTCTGCTACAAGGAAGAGCAGAGCAACTAAAAGTCCTACTGGTTCTTGCTTACAGCTGCCCAGAACTCTTTGCAGAGAGATTTCTGCATGCTGGAAACTCATTCTGAAAGTCTATGAAAGAGGGTGTCATCCTGTGGTCTCATGGAAATTCAAGAAGTCTAATGCTATTGCAATAGCACAGGACATTTTTTAAGAAACAGGTGTAAAAAAAGATTCTTTAACTTCCTGCTAAACCTTTTTAATGTGGACATTCTGTCCCCCTTACATGGAGAAAATTATTTAATTCCTCCCTGCAAAAGAGCTCCTTTTAACAGGGGAGAAAAAGAATCCTCAAAATAGGGACAGAATTTGCTACAACACTGATTAAAACCCATTAAAATGAGAACTACCATTGAAATGATGAGTCTAAGTGGTATAATAGTTATTGATCCCATTTAGTGTGTAGAATTTGACTTTCTAGGTTATGGAAACTGAAGTACTTGGCACAGGGTAAATCAGGGTGGTAATTTTTCATGGGCCAATGAGTTAGCAAATGCAAAATTAAATTGGTGTGGTACACAAAGCAATCATCCCAGCTTAGTCTGTACCTTTCATAATTTATGTTTCATTAATGTTCAGTATTCATTATGCATACAGGACTGAAGCAACACCATGATGTACTATGAAAGAGTCTGCAAAGTTAATTTCCTAACGTGCTAGGTCATTTTCAGGCTCAAGCTTCTCAATGTTCTCAAAGCAATGTTGTTGATTTAATGGAAGAAGTGAGCATTTGAGTGCATATTTTATTTTTTTTAATATACAGCCAAATGTATACCTTCCCCCATTGCCTATAACTAAAACATGAAAATGCATATGGTTAGCCCAAAAATTACATTGGCATTCAGGGCTGTGAATGGTACATGTTCTGATATTTCACAAGCCCAAACAAAATTCTTCTGTATCCGCACTGCTTTCATTCAAACCTTTATAACTGATGCATTTATTTCAAGGGAGTTCTTCATCCACCTTGTTTTAGGACATAATGGCTTTTAAAAACCCTGTTTGAGGCCATTTCCTTAAAAAGCAAACAGATATTAAAATGTTCAACTAACTGAAATTAAATCCAGTCTTGTTCCAAGACCAAAGTCAAAAGGTTTTCAGCACATAGATGTCCTGAATTTAATCACCACTGCACTCCTCCTCCAAATCTTCTTAGATCCAGATGACTGAACTGCCTACCCAGACTCATTTACATTCTCCACATAAGCATGTCCACCTGGAGCTGTGCCCAGTAAATGTGTATGGGTGATTTTATTCAACTGAGCCTCTCCTTGTGAAATATCTCCTTGTCCTCTAGTTCTTTGTCCCTATCATTGAGCAGCAGGAAAGATAATGGAGAAAGACCTTAGAAATTTCAAGAATGATTTTATTAGTCTGATGAAGAAGAAGGAGCCAAAAGAATCCTGGAATTTGCCCTTCTTAGTCAATCCTACCCATCAGGACCTTTGTTGCTGTGCACCACTGCCACTGTTGACTCAATGACCCTCCTTTTGATCTTCCTGCCATCGAACCAGCTCTACCATTGGCCAAATGAGGTGCCGCAGGACACACGGCTTGGTCTCTGCTCCTTCCGGGAACACTGAAGATCTTGGTCCTATCGCCAGTGCCCAAGTAAGGTGGAACTGCTTACTGACTTGGTCTTGTACATGGAAATGTCAACCATGTTTCTCCTCTTAGGCAGGAAAGTGTCTTGATCTATCCCTGCTTCCTTTTCGTTATTCCATTCCGTGTCCAATGCATTCAGACTTTATTTTGCTTTGCGTCTTGAATGGATTGTCCTGGCTCTCATCCTAGGAACCCACGTCCAGTATTACCCAGTGTATTTCTGCAGTCATTACTTTCCAGAACAGAACACAGTGCTACAACTAATAGATACTTTTGAATCCACTATGTTACCAGACAAGAAGTACTGCATAACCATAACAAGAGCTGTTAAAGGTAAAGAGCACATCTGAAAAAAGAATGGTGACCTTTATTTAGCACCAAAACCTGGGTAGAATGCTTTCTGAGATTTTTAAAACTGAGAAAGCTGAGATTTTTAAAAAGCCAAGTTCTCAAAAACCTGAGTCTGGATAGACAAAATCATCCATTTGATTTCCCTATCTTTCCCAAAATGTTGTTAGAAACCCCAAGTTCCTCTTTACCTGAAAAAGGAAAAATTTTGCAGTTTCTGTAAATTCTTAGTAAGACCCTTCTTTACATCACTCGTCCCTTGTAAGTCATCAGTTTTTTTCTGCATGGTTGAAATCATCACAGTGTTATGAATATCACTATCTCTCATCCTAAGTTACCTCACAAAGTTGTTGTGAATAAGTACTATGAATGGCTGCCTGTGGTCCTTAAAAGGAATGGGTGTGTGTTTGGGTGTATAATCTCTATCCCTGTCTCGGCCCTATTCCTATCCCTATCTCCCTTCTAAGGATTTAACTTCAGTCCTAGGACACTGGCTTATGATTAAGCCTAGGCTGCAAGGTTGGTTGGCTGGCTGGGTCAGGAATGTTATTATCCATGCATCCATGCATCCATCCATCCGCAAACATAAGAACTTGCCTAACACCTAGTCAAACCATTAATCGATTTGTTCAGTATTGCTGACATTAACTGACTCTCTAGATAGGATTCTTTCATAGACCTACTTGGAGATGCTGGGAATTGATTCTGAGACCTCCATGTGAAGCACATACTCTACAATGGACGTTCAATATGGATGTGTGAGAAGTTGTTCCCTGTTCACAGATAGTGTGAATATGTCTTCTTTTCTGCTCTAGACACACTCAGAAGCAAAATTTTCAAGAAATGTGTGCAAGTTCCTGTACTTGCATTCATATTCGAGTATGTACAGATCTTTCCCAATCTCCCTCATCCCTTTCTTTTGATTTCTCATAAAATTTTCAGACCGCCCTCCCACCCCGAGTATTTCTCTCCCCTACTTCATTAGCCAAGCTAATTTTTACAAACTAGAAATGGGGAGACTTTCTGGTGGTACATCACAGTCTTAATGGATGGATGTTGCTGGACATTTTTGGCAGTCACTAGCCTGGATGATGCCCCCAAGTCCTCTCTTCCTCCTGCTTTTTTTTTTTTGCCCTCTCACAATCTGCTTGGTAAATGAGGAGATTGATGGTGACAAACTCAAGACTCCTTGAGCTCAAAGTTTAGAGGGCTCAGCTCACAGTATTAGGGGTGATTTCTTTTCCAATTGCAAAATAAAACATAAAAAAGGAATTACATACCAAAAAAGACAACACAATTGATAACTAATTCACATAGCATTTGCATATGTGAATTTAGAAAGACTAATTTAAAGATAAATACAATCTATTTAACCACAGTAAAGAACACTGACCCAGGGCCTATGGACCTGCTAAGTCTACTGTCCGGATGCTAACTTCAAGGCTTCTTCTGCTCTGCGTCTGACAGGTCTCTGCATTTAAGTCATACATGGACAGAACAGCTTTTCAAATACAGAACATTTTTCAGAAAGAGGACTGCCCTCTACCACTTCTTCAGAATGGAGGACTCCACAACATGGGACAAATCATCACCTTTTTTCTGAGTTAGGCATACAATAGTACTGAACAACATGATTTCAAGAGACACTGACTATATTCTTGTGCAGATAAAATATCTGAAAGGATGACAGAATGGATGACCAGTACATGAATTTAGGAGACCTTTGTGAAGAGAAGGAGTTTTGAACTGTGGATACCATTAGTCACTTGCTTCTATCACTGAATACCCTTCAGCTTTGTAGGTGGTAGATCAGCTCTTTATGAGTGGGCAGAAAAGTGCTCGGCACCAGACAGTTATGCAGCAGAAGGAATGCACTGCAGAACTTAAAAAAAAAACAAAACAAAACACCCACCCACAGTCAAAAGAGACGAAAGGCAATCAAGATGAAATTCTACCCATTAGTTCTCTGGCGCCACAGATAAGAAATGGAGATTCTACATTGCATAGTTTATAACTGCATTACACTCTGACTACCTGTAATATATCTTTATACACCAAAGAACTAACTAGATTATAGGGGATGCAATCTACATAGCTGATAAATAACATGGCTAGACTCCACTTTCAAAGACGATCAGGCACCAGCTTTACAATAAATTAAGAAAAATGACAAACACACAAAAATGTATTGAACATGCAAGAACCACTTAACACTTTAGACTGGAGAGGTGCTAGAAAGGGGAAAATGAGAAATGGAAGAATGAAAAAGAGGGAAAATGAACTGTACTGGAGGTGATAGATAATGTGAAGGAACAATAAAAAAGAGCTAACTCTGAAGCTCGTACCCATTCAAAGCTGATTGTAAGCAAATTGTGGGATCATTTTTAGAAATAACTGCAAACTATTTACTCAATAGTATGTCTGGCTTCTTACATCATCAGAAACTGATACAGATACAGCCAAGGTTGTTAAGTTGTGCTGAGATGATGGGAATTATAGCTGTGAACAAATGCCTTCTTGAAATTGTCCACCTTCTGTGCAGGCAGAGAAATGGGGCAGGGGGAGTATGAACCCCACCTAATTGCTCATGAGGATGAGGAAAAATTCCCAAGACTTTCTCACAGGTGGAGTGTACCATTGGCAGACATTTTAGCAAAACGGCTTGGCTTGGCTTGTTTCTTTCTGCTATTACAAGTGGCAGGCCAACTGTGTTGGCAGTCTGGCCCCACTGCAAGTATAAGGTAGGAGGAGATGTGTCTTGTTTCAGGAAACAGGTGGCATGAGTGCTACACCAAAATCTGTATTTCAATTTCCTGAAAGTTTTATTTTCCCATTGAAGAGGCTTCTATGTTTGGCTTCATTCTTAGGTTGTTCTGTCCTATATTTTTGTGCTTTTTTGAGCTTACCAAATCACTGTGAGTTGTTTGAGGGTGCTGTAGATGTGCACATTTTTCCCTTGCCCTGCAGCTTCCCAGGCTATCTGGTCTTGCTGATCTGGAAAAAAGGTCCTATGGAGCGAATTACTTGTCATTTTCTGGAACTGAAGTGGGAAGTGAAGTTGAGAAGATTTTGAAGGACAGAGAAATGAATGTATTATGAAGGCAGGATCCTTGCACATACTCCTTAGCCGAGATAAGCATAAGAATCCCAACACCACTGTGAAGATTTCTCAGAATTATTTTTCATTATCAATTTTCTTTTTTAGAAACAATGTCTTTTCTATCAGATTGCCTTTTTGCATAATACAAGATATCATGATCCACTCAAGGGGAAGTAACCAGAAGATAGATGTGAATCATAGGAAGCTATCTTATACCAGATGAGGTTACATGTTCTCCTAGCAACCTTCCAGATGTATTTGGCCTATAGATCCCATCATTCACTCCCATTGCTTCCCTGATGAAGCAATTGGAAGTGTACCTCAATTTCATCGGGAGAACTGCAGGTTTATTTATTTATTTAAACATTTCTATGCCGCCCCATTCGCCGAAGCCTTGGGGCGGCTCACAACATAAAATATAATACATAAAACAACTTAACAATATAAAATAAGTCATCCTGGCCAGATAAAATAAGCAAATAATATTAACAATTAAAATGACGCTTAAATAAAAAGGTCTTCGCCTGGTGCTGAAAAACAAATAAAGATGGCGCCAGGCGGACTTCGCTGGGGAGCTCATTCCATAGATTGGGCGCCACCGCAGAAAAAGCCCTCCTCCGAGTACCTACCTTCCTAACTTCTTCCATGGAGGGCTCCCGGAGAAGGGCCTCTCCCGCAGATCTCAAGGGGCGGCCGGGCGTATATGGATGTAAGCGCTCCTTCAGGTAACCAGGACCCAAGCCGTTTAGGGCTTTATAGGCCATCACCAACACCTTGAATTGGGCCCGGACTTCAATAGGAAGCCAGTGAAGCTGACAGAGGACTGGAGTCATGTGAACACAACGCCCAGTCCCCGTCAGCAGCCTGGCAGCTCTATTTTGAACCAATTGAAGTATCCGGACCGTCTTCAAGGGTAGCCCCACGTAGAGTGCGTTACAGAAGTCAAGGCGGGAAGTCTCCAGCGCGTGTGTCACTGTCGCCAGGCAGTCGTACTCCAGGTAGGGGCGCAGCTGATGAATCACCCAAAGCTGAAGGAAAGCGCTCCTCGCCACTGCTGTCACCTGAGCTTCCAATGAAAGCTCTGGGTCGAGGAGCACTCCCAGGCTGCGAACCCTGTCCCTAAGAGGGAGTGCAACCCCATTCAGGACTAAGTTCAATTCACCCTCTCTGAAGCCCAAACCACCAACCAACAGGACCTCCGTCTTGTCTGGATTGAGCTTCAGTTTATTGGCCTTCATCCAGCCCATTACCTCGGCCAGGCACCGGTTCAGTACAGCCACTGCCTCACCTGGATTGGTGGAAAACGAGAGGTAAAGCTGGGTATCATCAGCATACTGATGATTCTGCAGCCCACACCTCCTGATGACCTCTCCCAGCGGTTTCATGTAGATGTTAAACAGCAAAGGGGACAAAATGGACCCCTGAGGTACTCCATGGCATAGCTGCCATGGTGCAGAGCCATAGTCCCCCAGCACCACCTTCTGGAATCGGCCATTGAGATAGGAGCGGAACCACTGCAAAGCAGTGCCTCCGACCCCCAATCCCGCTAGCCTATCCAGAAGGATACCATGGTCGATGGTATCAAAAGCCGCTGAGAGGTCCAGGAGAACCAACAGGGACACACTCCCCCTGTCCTTCTCCCTGCACAGGTCATTGTACAGGGCGACCAAGGCAGATTCAGTACCGTACCCAGGTCTGAAGCTGGACTGAAATGGGTCCAGATAATCAGTTTCATCCAAGAGTGCTTGGAGTTGTCCTGCCACCACCCGCTCTAACACCTTGCCCAGAAACGGGATGTTGGCCACTGGTCTATAATTAGTGGCCATCTCTGGATCCAGTGACGCTTTCTTCAGGACTGGTCGGACTACCACCTCCTTTAAAGGGGCAGGCACCTGACCCTCCCTCAGAGAAGCGTTAACCACTTCCAAGATCCAGATCCCAATCCCGTGCTTGGAATTGTTTATTAACCAAGACGGGCAAGGGTCCAATAGGCAAGTGGTGGGACGTACTCGTCCAAGCACCTTGTCCACATCATCGGGCTACAATAACTGAAATTCATCCAACAATTCTGGACCAGACGGCAGCATTGGTGTCTCCCCAGAAACCTCTGATTCACTAGTGGTGTCTCGCTCATGATGAATCTGAGCAATTTTCTCCCTGACCTAATCCAATATGGCTGTGACTTTGCAGGTTCTCATACAGAGTTTTCTCACACTCAGACCTTTTAGCTGGAGATGCTAGCAACTGAAGCTACACTGTAGAACTTGTCTCTTCATCTAAAAAAGCATGCACATCATGTACATTTAAAATTGGCATTGCTTCGGATCCTGCCCAGTTTTGGACCAATCCAGTCGAATCTATCTATCCATCTTCCAAAATGTTAGAATTAATTTTCTGCATTATTAACCACCTTCACTATAGATAAAATACCTGTGCTCTGTCCTGCAGAGTTTTAAATGCCTCAAGCAACAGTGTTTTCACTCTGTTCTTTGAGAAGTGTCACCATCCAGAACTTTTCACTGACAAGAGCAGGACAGTTTTTCTCCAGGTGTCAATGTGAGTTACTTGTCAGTATTCCCCAGTGGTGATAAGGGCAGCTAGGAAAATAAAGAGTCCTCTTAGCCTAAAAACAATGACTTAGCACTAGTGAATTATTTACACAAGCATGGAAAGTTTCATACTACTGCAGTGTGTGCAAAGTGGTATGTGTAGGTATTAGATTCCATATTATTAAATGTATTAAATACTGTAGTATACCCATTTCTTTTCTTTTGCTAGAAACATAAGAAACTAGATGAAAGTTGGAGGTAGAAATACATGGAAAGGGCATCTCAAAGTATCTATACAAAAACTGAAGACTGATCTGAATATGATCATATTCTCAACAAATAGTATTGTATGGAATACAATAAATTCCATTTAATGATAAATATCATTAAATGTAGACTATGAGCACAGCTTTCCAATTTTTAAAATGTGCTCTGTTTTATAAAAAATGAATATGTTTCTAGAATTTATGATTATAGACAGAAAAATAACAAGAGGAAAATAGAATCAACAAATATTTCACAGGGAAGAGAGAGGCTCCAAATAACTCAGTGTTTCAAAATGACCATTTTGCTATCTGTGTTTACCCCCATCTCCACAGTTAAGTTAATGTTCTCCTCTCAACCCACAGAATTCATGAAAAACTACTGAAAAAATAATCAACTATTTGAAGTTATCATCTTTCCTCCTGGCCAAAATGGTTCAACCAGAACAAATTGTGTAAATTAAAGTTTTGCATGATTCTTTGAAAAACCTGGGTTCATGCTGTAGAACCAAAATGTTAACAGGAAAAGTTGGACTAGGCAGCAGCAGTGTGAGCAGGGCTGTTGTAGGGATGAGAAAACCAGGGGAATTCTCTAAATTTCTCTCTGAATCTCAATTACCACTCACATTATTCATTTAAATGGAAAAAGTACATATTTCTGTGTCCATTTTTAAGAAGTGCACATGTTCTGACATTGACTACAGCATGATAACGTGCATTTATTTCAGAATGCAAGTATTTGTGAAAAAATATGTTCTCATCCCTATTTTGGGGCACATTTGGATGATTTTTCAAATAGAAACAGAATCGGTTTCATCCTTAAATTCATATGAACCTTTTGCTCATGTGGAAAGCAGTATCTCCTGATACTGCAAAAATGATTTGCCCTGTATGTAGGACTGAGTGCGAGGAGGGGAAGAATGCCCTCTCATTGTCAAGACAACTGGTGGACCTGGTCTTGCCATGGTCAAACCAGTAATTAGTGTTGCAATCAGCTCAGCAATGGTAATGCACCTTCCCACATCTGACACTTATTTATACTGAAGGCAATGATGCTTTACCCAAGGTGACTTCACCTTATAGCTAAATAAAATTGGCTACATGGCAATGTGGCACAATCACTTTGCCTGTGTGATCTTTGATTATTGGAAGGGACCAATCAAGAGAGATTTACATTTTTTAAAGTATGACAAAAATAATGTCTGAAAAAGTAAAAACGTCCTATCAACACCATCAAAAACTGAGAAGAAGAGATGACAAGAGTTACTCAAACACTCTGAAAGCTAGGCAGGGATCACAAAGAGTCAGTAGGCTGCCACTACCTAGTTCTTGGGATTCTAAAACACGCTTGGAGACAATGAAAGCAAGAGTTCAAGCTGATGCCTTCTATTTTAGCTTCCATGTCCAAGATGTTACATGCCAACCAATCATCCAGCCAGACATTGAAATTAGTACCAAATTTACTTGGAAATGCAGGTCCAGATTTAGATAAGACAGGAAGGAAGGAAGGAAGGAAGGAAGGAAGGAAGGAAGGAAGGAAGGAGTATACAAAAAGTCACAGTTAATATCTGATGCAATGCCTCAAGCACAATGACAAAACACTATCCCATCCCATCCCACCCCATCCCTTAGAGAAGCAATGGCTTCCTACAGGACAGGATCCAAGACAGGGTTCAAGAACGAGTTAGCACACACAAGTTGACACATGGAAGTGAAGACAACCCATCTACCTTCCATTTCCCATTCTATCTTCTATCCCCTGGCAATTCAGGGCAGATTTCCTGGAGCCGGTTGTGCCACAGTTTCTCAACTCCAAATGAGGGACCTTCTCCAAGGAATGCAGCTGTAATTATTTAGCCAAGTTGGTGGTGAGTCCTGGAGTTGCCTGGGGTGCCTCAAGGCAGCTCATTCACTAGATGGACTAGGTTGTCAAACTGAAAACGCTTAGCATTTAGGCATAATAATTTCTTGACAAGTCAGAATAAACAAACAAGCGCAGGATAATGGAGTTTTCCAGGGTGGATGCATCACTCCTTCAAAAGTGCTAGTTTCAGCCCTTAGTTCTTTAGGAATATACATCCAGTACCATGCTAATTCAAACATTCCCTTGAATATTTTAAGGTGTAGCTTTCACTTGCCTCCCTGATCAAGAAGTCTTCATTATAGTTAGTGTTTATACTCTCATAAAAGAGAATAAAAGATAGGTTAATGCATCAGTTTGATGGGCATGATTTATTTAGTCAATATTTTTATTACATGTTCTATGCACTGGAGGCAGCACCTCTCCATCCCTCCAGATGTTTGCAAACAGCTGGTACGGCTGGCTGTTAGGGGAGTGAAAACTGTGGCTTATTATTTTCTCATTAAAATATTTTTCTATTTTTTGTAATCAATGTTCAAGACACTTACCACAATAACAGACATGTAATTTGTGTGTGGGAATGTGTTTCCAAGTGACTATCCTGCACTCTAATTTAAATGGTAACACTAGTGTACATTACTATCCATTTGAATGTGCAGAGACCTGCCTTAGTTTAAAAAAAAAAGTCCCAAAATGTAAAAGTAAGGCACATACATGTGCATCATTCCCAAAAGGAAAAATCTGACCAACTTGCTTTTGAAATCTATTCAGAGTTAGGTTTCTTGCTTTGGCAGTCTGCCACATCAATATAACAGCTTAACACAGTACAGAGTAATGTAAAATTAAACAATGATATTTCTTATTTACAACCATTATAAATAGGCACCTTTGCAACAGATAAACCTGAATTTTCAGAAAATGTATTCTCATATTCAGATAGAAATTTATAAATGATGCACTATGACAGGCAGTGAAGTCGTTGCTACTGACAAGAAACTCAGTCTTATTTATCATAGACAAGTGCTAAAATTTCCTAAGAGGGGTGGAACGCAAATTGTTTTAATGTCCTGATAAAGTGGCAGGTTCACAATCGACCACCTGAAGGCTCATCTGCATTTTCACTACAGATAACATGTGGCTTCTTGCTATATGATGATTGGACCATCTGGAACTTTCTGGAAACTCCAGAAACTCTGGAACTTTCTGGAAAATGCTACTATGGCCCACACACACATGAAGCATTTCAAGGTGGATAGAGTCCAAATCTCTATGTCACCCAGATTTCTACTGGAACGGATTCCTGGTAACATCAGTGTTTCCTTTTCAAAAAACTGACAGGGTTGTTGTGCCCAAAATAACTGGACGCACCTAAGTGTTTAGCAAAATTTCCTGCTCAAAATGTTCACTGATGAGCCTACTATTGTGCTGGTTCCAGGCTACTGTCCTTCTTTCCATTTTCTATAAAATAGCCTGAAGTGCATTATCTTGAACTCTGCCTTGCCTTGCCTTGCCATTTTGATCTTCTATGACTATTTGGAAATCTGTCACAACTGTGAATATTTGACTAGGTTTCACTGCATCCCAACCTGCAATGCTTTCTAGCCACCCTCCTTGGTAATACAAAAATGATAACAATATGACTAAAATATTATAGCTTCCATATAGCCTTCCATATGTTGTGAGCCGCCCCGAGGCTTCGGCGAATGGGGCGGCATAGAAATGTTTTAATAAATAAATAAATAAATAAATAAAAATGTCTAATCCTGCCTAAATGTGGAAGATAAGCAGGGTCAGGCCTGGCTGAAATCTAGATGGGTGACTTCAGTGTTGTGAACTACCCAGAGACTTCCGCTATGAGCGGTATCGAAATGTAATGTAATAATTACATCATCATCATCATCTACTACTAATGATGATGATGATGATGCCTTGCATTATTCTACCACATGACACACTGTTCTTTTTGCAGATCTCCCAGTGTCACCCCTTTCCTATCTCACAGTAGCTCTTCTTCAAACCTTCACCCAGCTTGCAGCTAGTTGAACATCTTCCATTGGGAAATATTTCTAACAAAATGCACAGACATTGATAGTATCCTGCTTCCTTCCTGTTGAAAAGAAGCAGCTAACAATCAAGCAACTCTGGATTGTTTTCTAAGTTGGCATAGAAAGAAAGAAAGAAAGAAAGAAAGAAAGAAAGAAAGAAAGAAAGAAAGAAAGAAAGAAGCAGAGAAATTGAGTTCTGCTGATGGAACATTGTTTAGTATTGGTTAAATGTTAAATGAACACTTTGTTTCTGTTGCCTGGCAACATACTGGAGGCTGACTGTGGACATGCAGATGAAAATGGCCATTGATTACTTGGATATTATTCTGCAATTATACTTAGGAAGGAGACTTTCCTAAGTAGAGAGAACAGTGTTGCCTTATGACTTCTAAAGGGTTTCCAACATATGGTGAGTAGGTGGTCAATAACCAGAAGACAAACACAAGCACACACTTAATACTTCTGTGAAGAAATAAATGAAACTAACCACAGTTCTTATGTTGTCTTATGAGATGTGCACACAGGACTTTGGATGCCTTGGAATCAAGGCATAGGAAGCCTGCTTCCATTTCCTAATGAGTTCAAATGTGTAACATCCAAAAGGTTGCATTATACATGCACTTGTTTAAAATGGGTTTAAAATTAACAAGGCAGATGGGGCCCTCCCCACTATGGCCAAGCACACTGTGTTAGTTAGGAATCCAGCTAATATATATGGTGGACCAGCTTCTGTCTAGCAGTGGACTTTGCACTTGGCACAATGCATTCTTGCTACTAAGTGCAGAAAATCAAATCATTGACAGGCTTGCTGATTACACTGTTGGACTATATTACCAGGCCAAACAACTCATGACCCTGAATCATTAGGCACTATCTCTTAAAAATATAATCATCTTTAAAAAATCGGCCAAAATCTCCCCCAAAAATTCTTTCCCTGAAGCCCACAATCTCCTTGAGATTTTCTAAAGATTTTTGTTGAAATCATGACTGGGAGGAAAAGGCTAAAGTTCACCTCCTCAAGAACCATATTCCTGATGAAATCACCCTCCACATCTGTAATTCAATGAAGATAAAAAGCAGATGGAATTACTAATGCAGTATTAAGTGTTGCATGTTGTTTGGCCCCTAGTTTTGCTGCATTACTCTTTACTTAATTCTGCACTTGGTTCACCAATATTTTGAATAGGAATATACAGATTTTTTTTTTGTTTCCATATTTTTCCCCTTTTGGTGTTACTGGAATGTTTGCTTACAAATGCATATTGCTAAGTGCCCATTTGTATGACCTTCCTACCAACACACACAGGTAAAAATATGGTTCATAAATCCAGAGAAGCTGTGATACTTGCAAAAGGCCAGTTTGCTTTGTTATCTGCATTTGCAGAAATATGGTCTCATTACAAAGTCCTCTGACATACCTTTCTCTGAATAAATCTGGAGCAAAGATCCACTGGAAGTTTCTGTTTGCTTGTTTGTTCGTTTGACCCTTGGGGCAACATGTTACCATAATACAGCATTATTCTATAGGATGTTGGGGGTGGGGGGGCAATCACCAACAAGTGAAATGAGATCCACCGCTATTGCCACATTGGACAGCAGTGCAACTATATCTTCTTCAATGAGGCTGCCACCATCAAACTTTTACATACTTTCAAAGAAATTCAGTGCCCTAACCAATTATCAAAATGCACTCAATATTCACCACCTAAGATTGGGAAGAGGAATTTCTTCTCAGCCCTACTTTCCAACTTTATCTGTGTTCTTTATCTGTGCATATCACCACACTCTCAATGTTAACAGAGAACTGATATGGTCTGTTAGCTGTAAACTGCTGACAAAACAAGCCTTCATACAAATACATGGCCCACTGCCATCATTACATCAATACAATCCATTTTTACCATGTTGGATGTCCTTTCTCCATGGAGAAATGCTGGAGATTCCTGCTGAGCATTACATAGCATTTATAAATACGGCTGTCACTTACCTAGAAGAAAGAAACAAAAGAAGACAAGAATGTAATTGCTATCAGTGGATTCTACTAAGGATAATGCTGTAGGTACTTGTCACTTTAATGCACATGCATGATCTTATAAGAAATTCAGCACTGGCTATTTTGTTATTTGTAGCCTTTCTGCATCTTGTATAACCACTGCAAATGGGGCAGAATAGTAGTGCTCTGTACTACTAGATATTTCCCTGTCTTGTGGTACTTTTATATCCCATGAGCCTCCTGTAGGTTCAGCAGCACTAGTGGCCAGATGTGCCGTTTCATTGTGAACTTGTATGCTGATTTTACGCTATCCTAGAGAGATCCTATGTAACTACAAATATCCATGACTTATGACTTCCTTTCAGTCATTTCCCTCACATGATTAACAATGGCATGTAAATTGTTCCAAATGGCAACAATTTGGAATTGTACTGGCTGCATCAGTCACACTGTCTCGTCCATTGCTGGACCAGGTCTCCATTCAGGGATATGGGAAAATCAGTCAATTCTCTTTGTCTCCATATTATTCTTTTCTTAAATCTCAAATTCATATCATCCTAAATATGAAGAAATATGAATATTGCCTTTCTCTTAAGGTTTTGTAAGAGTATTAGCTAAATCTTACAAAACCTTAAGAGGAATAAAGTTCTCACTGATCTGCAATGATCAAATTGAATAGGTGCAAGTATTCCAGGCATGGAGAGAACCATATTATACTTGTTTGCCATATAGCTGTTAAAGATTTAAAAAAACCAAAGAGACTTCCACCATAATTTATCACTACATACACAGATGAATACCCAGAGATTCTTCTACATTTGTTTGGTCTTTGGTATTTTTTAAAACTCAAATACCTTTCATCCTGAATGTGAAGAACTTAACAGATGTTGGTGAATTCTTATCAATAAAACAAAATTCTATGAATGTATCAGTAGGGAGAAATCTGCAATGGGGGAGTTTACTGAAGCTGCATAGCATTCACCATGATTTCAGATCCTGGGCAATCATGCCCACAGGATATTTTTCCAAGTGTTTGGGGAGTGTGTGTTCTACTGGGACGAGCCAGCCAGCACAGGGCACAATGACAGGTGTGGACCCAGTTACTATAGTCTCACTGTAATAAATGCATTAGCCTTTAAGGTGTCACCAGACTCAATGTGGTTTTTGCTGTAATGTACTAATAGGGCTATCCCAATTAAACCTGTCCTGATTATTTCTTCAAATACAGGAGGCCTGCAAGGCCATCAGTCCCTCTCTCCTTGAAGCCTTTCCTTCCAGAATTTTAAAAAAATCCCAACAGAAGCATCATATGTTTTCTTTTGCTACCCTTTGTTTTCTTTTCTTTTCATAAAGTATAAAAGACTCACAAACTGTGATCAGCCCTGAAATGAGAAACTCTGCCATTTCTCCCTTTAAGGATTAAAGCAATGTATAGCAAAGCATATTATATTCCCTCCCTTAATAAAGTAAGTCATTTAGTAGAACAATATTAAACACAGGGATTTCTTCGTTGTTCTATTATACTTTATTACCTATTTCTATTTCACTAACACATTCTGAGAGAGGGAAAATGTATGAGAAAGGAAGGAAGGAAGGAAGGAAGGAAGGAAGGAAGGAAGCTAACACAATATTGATATTAAAGAATTGCACTAAATTTAACTAGCATTGGCACAAGAGTCCTGGAAATAAAGATCTCCATCTATAACATCAAAGTAAACAACATGCCATATCCCTACCTTCACTGGCTTAAAGGAGAGAGCACAATGTTTGTGACTAATGTTTGTGACCACTCTTCCATGGGGAAGGATGGAGACACTGACTATTGTCACAAAATCTCCTGGGCTGGTATTGGAACCAATGGTCAGAATTGAGCAGGGAGTTCAAGGTGCTTAGCAATTCAATGGACCCAGGGAATAACTCTCATATCAGATTGCCAAGATTTAAGGAAGTGATCTACATCTTTAGGTTATCAAGGGCCAAAAGCCCAAGGATGCCAGAATTAGCAGGGCTGAACAGTTTATAGCTGGCAGCTGGGGCAGCTGTGGCTGGCACAGTGGATTGGGAGATGGGCAATCACCCCACTGGCCAGCTGATGGAATGGGAATAAAGGACTGAGAACCAAAGATGCCTGCGGTCCCTTTCCCAGTATATTTCTGAAGTTGCTTGCCTGCTGTGAAGACATGACTGGTTGTTTCCTGTATTTATCATAGACTGAAGGTATTGTACATGTTGGACCAACCTAAGGGGTAGCTTTCTTATTTGCTTGGTGATAGTGGTGCAACAAGACTTCAGGGTCTTGAGGGATGTGGGATCAGCCATTATTGTGTGTAAGCTTTTGCTGCTATCCAACTTCCCTCACCCTTTCCCTTTTTATCCATTTTAATTCTTTCTCTTATCCTTTTCTCTCTCTTATCTTATCCTATCCTAACCCTAAGCTTCAGCGAGTCTCATGATAATTCCAGTGCCCAGGCCAGGTTGGGGGCCAGGGATGGCTCTGAGTTCCCAGCAAGCAGGTTTTGGAAGTGGGGATTTCCCTTGACCATCCATTAGAACCATTGCCAACATACTAGCATTGAAGGGTCAGGGGGTGACTTCCAGGACCATTTAAACTGTTCCATCCTTACCACCACCTCAGATTCAGTGCAGGCAGTACAGATTCTGGCGACAGCTGAATTAACTAGGAATGTGAGCGAGGGAATTCTCAGTTTAGCTGATTGCAGATTATTGTCTCTTTGCCAGCTATGCATTGCTCCACATAGGACAGCTGGCTTCCCATAGGAGTGGAAAGATTGTTTGTCCTGCCTTTAAATATATAGCAGTTGTCAAGTTTCACCAGGAAGTTCTGGTGGATGATGGAAGAAGTGAGATACTGGTGGACACCCAAACCTGCCTTTAAGACAGAGTTGGGCAACCTTTGAGGCTTTTTTCTTTCTCCCTGATTCTTCTTCCCCAAATATGCTGCACCGCTACCAGTCGGGGATGGGGAGGTGATCAGAAAACTACTATAGTGGCCAAATGTGGTTTGAATGCTAGTTAAATTTGGCTACTATGAGATTCTGTACAGAGTTTCCAAAGGTCTCTGGTAGTAAATCAGTATTTTTCTATAGCCATTTGACAATTTTCAGTGGTGCCACAACTGAAGTGACAGGACAACTGAAGTGACCAGTGTCCATATTCTACCATGCCTGGTTTAAAGGAAAATAGAAATGTCTGGGTTTGTCGCCCAGTTTTGTGGGGCTTGGATGGGTAATAACCCTCACTGGGGACCTGAATGAATTACACAGAGTTGTGGGACATGAAAGGTTGTGGCACAGAAAGAGACCTTTCACACCTACAGATGTAGGTAGCAGGTGGGGATAAACATTTGAGCCACTTCCAGCTTGGACTAGACAGGGCTTTCCCTCATTAGTTAATCTAGGAAGATTTGTATTGCCTCCACCATTGCCAATGTCTTGCTGTTCGTACAGTAAACCTGTGACTCTAATTCACACAACTTTTTGCATCTAGCCTTGTGATTTGTGGGATCTGGTTGCAGCAATTAATTATCTGATATAAGCTTCCTAGATTATAAGCAATTTCAATGAATGATTAGGATTTATTCAAATTCATGCAATGTTAAAATGTAGTTACCATCCTTAAATCATCACTATGGGGTTATATCCAACACAGGCAAAATCACACTTTACTGCTTCTTCTTTCCCACCAGTACTCAGGACACCCTGCCCCAAATCTGCTGTGGTGTTTACCCAAGCCTTCCTGAACACATTTCTATGTATGTTTCCCATGTAAACATCTAAATTGTTACTTGGTAACAGTATTTACAATTACAGCCTTAATCTTATACTTTATTTCCTAATAAACTAATGCTGAAGTGTGGAGGACTCCTGTTAGGATTTCTACCATGTCCTTTCTCAGGAAACTCCATTCTATCCATCCTTCCGCATTTTCATTTTTCCCTTTCAGCATTCAGCTTTCCATGGCCACAGTGCATAACTGATTATGCTTTCTGATCTAAGTTTAAATATTTTTTTCTTTTGCACTTCAGTAAACCTTGCAGCTCTCCCAAGCCTTTTAATACTTGTGTCTTGTTCTGGTTGAAGCCATTTTTACTTCATAAAGAGACACACTTGGAGAATGTCATCACACTTAGTATTTTGCCTGCATACTTCTCCTTATTGTTTTTGTTTGTTTGTTTGTTTTGTTGTAAAGTCATGCCTGACTCATCAGAACAACACGGACAACATTCTTTCAGGCTCCCTGTCCTCCACCATCCCTTGGAGTCCACTTAAGCTCACGCCGACTGCTTCAGTGACTCCATCTAGCCACCTCATCCTCTGCTGTCCCATTCTCCTTTTGCTATCAATTGTTCCCACCATCAGGGTCTTCTCCAGTGAGTTGTTCCTTTCCATTAGGTGTTTCCTTATTGATACACAAGCTAAGCATGTGCATGTTTGCCCAGTCGCCCCCTGAGATCGGCGCGAGAGGCCCTTCTCCGGGAGCCCTCCATGAGAGAAATTAGGAGGGTGGCTACTCGGAGAAGGGCTTTCTCAGTGGTGGCGCCTAAGTTATGGAATGCGCTCCCCAGAGAGGTCCGCCTGGCGCCGTCGTTATTTGCTTTTCGGCGCCAGGCAAAGACCTTTTTATTTAAGGAACATTTTAAATGCTAATACAACTGAATTTTATCTGGCCAGGGTGGCTTATTTTATAATGTGTGTTTTAAATTATGATCATTATATATGGATATTTTAACTTATTGTTTTATCTAGTGTTGTAAGCCGCCCCGAGGCTTCGGCGAATGGGGCGGCATAAAAATGTTTTAATAAATAAATAAATAAATAAATAAATAAGTTCCTTAAAAAAATGGAACCTGAATATTTGGGAGTAAGAGGCTAAAGACAATCCACATCATAACTGCTGCTCTGCTTTGAACTAGAATCAAGGTTTAAGCAACCTTCCCCACTATTGTGGTGCCTCCCAGAAATTCTGGGTGACTGTAAGTCCTAGTCAGCATGGGCAATGGTCAAAGATGGTGGAACATGAAGACCAAAGCATCTAGAGGGCACAACACTGATCTTAAAGTTGCTGTCCATGGTGCTGACCTACAAGGTATGAAGGAAGGGTGATTCACCAGAGCACATGATCAGAGCTCCAAACAGGAGAATCAGCACTAAGCAGAAAGAGAATATGGACATGACTAATACCAAGTTATACCAGGTTGATTTTGTCTTTCTAGATCCAAAGGCAAGATAGCTTTCCAAAACATCTAGCATCCCTATGGAGGGAGATTACAACTAATGTTGCCAGGTGTACACCAGGGAAAAATATCATATAGCAGGAAGGGTGATCAGAGGAATCACAGGGTGATCATAGCAGGGAAAGTGAAAGTGATCACAGACCACCAAGTAAGCTTTCATTCCCTTCTCTTGACTTGCCATGACACTCAATGCCCTGCCCTCAAACCAAATGTTTGTGTGTGATGCATAAAAATCCCCCTTTCCCCATTCAATTTCTTTCTTGCCACCAGTACACTTGCATGTTGTCTTTCACACTTTATCCTAGGAAAAGAAGAACAGTAGATACAACGGAAGTGAAGTTGGAGAAATGAAGAGAGGAAGGGAACAAGCACCATCTTTTGGTGATGAATTCTATTTTTAATGCAGCTTGTATAAATAAGTATCCTTTTTTGTTTGCCTTCAGCTTACTGACAATCACAGAATGACCTTGAGCTCTACAATAGTTTTCCATGTGTGTCTATGAGATAGATAAATGAAGAAGGGGTGGGTGCAGTCACTTTACCCTCTTCCCACTGTTCATAATTCTATTGAGGCAGTAAGAATTGTATCAGTGGATGAGACCATTCCTTGCCTAGTCAAAGAACCATTGAACCATAATATTAGACAAGACTTCAAAGGCCATTTAGTTCATTCTCTTAATGCAGCATGGTTACCTGAACATCTGCTTAAAACCCTCTTTCAACAGGGACCCCACAACTTTCAACAAATAAGAACAATACAAGGGGATTCTACCAAACATTAGGAAGACCTTCCTGATAAATGGCATCAAAAAGATCTTCCTAAACTTTAGGGCATCTCCTGTTGAGTTATTTGAACCATGTGGTTTAGGTACTACCTTCTGGAGCAAAAGAAAAGAAAATTGTTCTATTATCCTTGTGGCAGCCCTGCAGATATTTGATGAAGACCATCTTTTTGCTCCTTGTTGTCTGTTCTCCAGGCCAAGCATTGACAACTCCTTCAGAGCTGTCAATATTCTCTTTTCAACCATGGCCCTTCAAGCGATTCTTCAAGCATCTTTAAGAAGATTGGAGCAAGCGAATGCCACTATCAAAGTTCAGTATTAACACAAACATTGTGCTTTTCTATACAGGGCTGCTAATGTGCTGTATCTATGTTCTGTTGTATCACAGAATTGTGATCTAAGTACTACACAGTTTCCTTACCTAGTTTTCTTCTATATAACCTCTAGGTGGCATTGTGGCATAGTGGAATAGAACAAAAACACAAAGAAAAAAGGGGATTTCCTTTTGCTTTCCTTGTGGTGGTGGTGGTGGTGGTGGTGATAATAGTGGGCCTGAGACACAAGTAAAATTTTAGGGTCCTGACATCATCAAAGGAATATATAAACAATTGTGAGAAGAGAACAATATAATATTTGTGTAGTAAAGTTCTAATAACATACACACTGCAATTAGAACCACCTCTTTTGAGGTACTCCATTTTGATTTAACTGCTCCACTTCTATAAACAAAATACCATAAAATAGTCATCATGTTCCTTAAATAGGTTTGAGTTAAGTTGCAAGTCCTTTGTGCCATTGCTAAAGATACAGGCATGCATTTTCAAATCATACACAGTGCTGCCTTTTTAGTGCAGCATAGGATAGCGTTATATAATTGTCACCTGTTTATTGGCCTCATAATTGTCACCTGAACATTTCATAAACATTTATCATTAGCCAGCTATGACAAAGATGTGGAATCCCTTACAGCATTTCAGCATAAGCAACACATTTCAGAGGATCTCTAAGGGTCTGCATTCTATTTTGGTAGGTGGAAACAAAACAATAAATCATTCAGGATGAATTACTATTGCTCCAGAAGCTACATCTTGATGCGCATGCTACATCAAGAATGGTCCCCACTGCTGTGACTCATGCCAGACATTTTCTCTAATGATCAGGTTTAGTCATCAAGATTTAGGGCTGGTGAATGGGTGACCAGAATTTCCCAGCCTCCTTCCTTTCCCACCCCTCAAGAATCCCCCCCTTTCCCCAGGGTCTGCTGTACCCTGGAGTTGGGGAGGGGGAGGCAGAAAGCACTGCTCTTCCTGCCTCAGGGTCTCAAAGTCTAAGCACCAAGGTCAGAGGGTCTCTGTATTCAGTCTCTAAGGAAACCTATGTCTTCCTGTATGATATAAGGAAGCCATCAGATTGTGCCAGCAGTTAATATATAAGTGAAATAGAAGACATTTGGACTGAGGTGTCATTACTGTGTATGGATGACACCAGCAATGTCTCTCATTTCCATGAGATGCAACAGAAGTTGTGGATATTCTGAATCAGTGCCTCTGAGTGGTAATGTGTGGGATGAAGGTTAATATGTAGAGGCTCATTCCAGACAAGACAAAAGATGCTAAACATTTTGGTTGATCCAACAGCTGACACTTCTCAAAAGTAAATACCTTTGCCAGGCTCATTTAAGCACATCGAAGTGTTTCTTTAGAGTGGGGCATTAAATCTCGGGATCTGGGGATACTGGAGTTATTCTTATGCTACAATGGATTCTCCAGACTAGAAAAGGAAGGGAGGAAAAAGGCTGTTTCATTTCCTCCATCTCCTGGGAGTCACTGTACAATCTCCCACACTGACTACAGTAATGAGCTCCAGGGGGACCTTCACTTCTGCCTTTGAAGTAACATGTTTCTGTGAATACACTTTGAAATTCCTTTCATATATTGTTTGCTTGCTCATTCCTCTGACTCTATGCCCCATTGAGGGGGCTGACAGCTGTTAGCAAGGCCATCACGACAGCTCGGGAACATGTCAGCTGGAAAAAATAAAACAAAAGCAAAAGCAAAAACAAAAACACTATCACATCCATCCAAGGAGCAATATATAGAGAGGGTGCGAGAGAGAGAGAGATCCAGGACTGGAAACAATGGAGTAATTGCCTAAAGGGTTTAGAACAAGTCTGAACAGAGACAGCTGGAAGTGTGTGATCAAGAAAGCTGCAGAAGTTCTACTGGAAAGCAAAAACAAAAGCAACACTGTGTAATGTTGCAGCCTGAACAGACAGTTGATTTAGCTGCTAATGAACAAATTGTAACAGATGGAGGTGGGAATTTTTTGGAGTGCTGCATAATTCAATGACCATTAATGGCACTATTGTTAAATATTAAAACTGTGGTAGCAGGCCATAAATGAATAGGCTTGGAAGCTTACTTGACTAGGTTGTGCAGGTACACAACCAAAGATATAACAATCTCCCCAATGGATTCATCAAATGATTGAACATGTGAGACAGAGGATAACAAAAGTTGAGAGACTGAAAAGGTTTTGTCCAAGGTCAGTGATTATTAATTACTACTGATTCATATAAAACGTTCAATGCCTTTACACATTTATTTTGTAAGTGATTCTTCATAGACAGAGATCAGAGGTTGAGAAATAGAAACATGCTTAAATCCTTTTGTAGTTTGTGATGAATAAGGAATAATCTCTTAATCTCAGTTTCTAGACCTGCAATATATAAAAGCAACATCAAAGAATCTTGTGACACTTAAAAGGCTAACACTATTCTTGTGGCATGAGCTTTCAAAGTCAGGATCATGAAGATGGTTCTGATCAAAGATGCTTAGCTATGAAGAAATGTGCTTGTCTTTAAGATGCTACAGCATTCTCCGTTGGTTTGCTAAAACATTCTGTCCACAGAATCCACTTTGGCCCAAGCATGAATGTAGATGACCATAAGTTTGCCAAGGACCTCTACTACAGTGTGGCTCCTGCAGAAACCAGAGTGCCTCGTCAGGCATTTTAATTGGTGCCCATTAAGGAGCCCTACCCTCCCATATTTTTTAGCTTTCGGTGAAGAACAGAATGCATGGTTGATGTATGAGGGAGAGTGAGTGGATAGGAAGAAGAGAGAATTGGGGGAAGAGTTTGTTTTAGGAGAAATGATTTTCTCTGTAGGGTGCTCTCTTAGTGTCTTGAAGCTGAGACCCATTTATGACTCCTACTAAATATTTTGGGTAGGTTTTATTCCATTTGTCACTAACCACAACTCCCATGGAAGCTTCTCGAATTTCCAAATGTGCCCATGGGCCCAAAAAAAGTGCCTACTTTGCTTTTGTGCAAAGCCAATAATGTTAGCTGGCATGACAAGATTCCCCGAAAGATTCCAACTGAGCAGGGTAGCAGGTAGTGGGAAGGTGAAGCTGACGCAGGCTTCAGTGGAAGCCACGCTGTATGCCACAACGTGGCCTGTTTCATTGCTGTCACACATCCCATGGATTGGCCACCCTAGAAATATATAAAGTTGTACATACCATGCTGAATTTTTAGTTTCAAGATATGTGTCCGATTCCAAGATATGTGCCATCTCTAAGATACTTCTGTTTGAGTGAGGGATCCCTGAACAGAGTCTTTCCCCTTCCTCCTCCAGCCCCTGGTTTTCCCTGAAAATCTGCTCCTATGGGCAACAACTGAAAACAACATCAGCCTAATGAGATAAGCTGCAGGGCATGGGGAAATGGGAGCTGGCAAAATTTGTCTCCTCCCCACTTTTTTTGTGGAAGCTCTTGCTCAATCAAATCATCTTGCCTGAATAGAGGATGGAAGGTTTCTTTCAGATGTAGAGTGTATCAAATAATGCTCAGACTAATTTCTCATATGCATGTGCATGCATGCATACTCCGTTAGTCCTGACGACTTACTTTTGTATCAGGACCCAACCCATTTTTGTTGTTTAGGGAAGAAGCTGTGGCTCAGTAGCAGGGGATCTGTTCTGCTGTAGAATTTTACAGGTTCAAACTCCAGCATCTCCAAGTAGGGCTAGAAATATTCCTGCCAGGAACCCAAGAATGCTGTTGCTTTCAGTGCCCATACCACTGGGCTAGATGGAGCCATGGCTTGCCTCAGTTTGCTAGGTTTCCCTTAAACCAGATTTGGCAAGGGATTAGCTTACAGAAAGAGAAACTCATTACATGGCTCTGGTTATGGAACATTCGAGGTGGAATCTTGCTTTATTAAAATTAAAGAGATCTTTATAATTGCATACTATGTTCCATTCTGTTTTGTTTTAACTGGCTTTTTAAATTTACTCCTTTAATTCTGTAGGAAATCACATGTGCTATCTGATTTTCAGTAGCTCCTATGGAAATTGATGGCTAAAAAGCTCCATAATGACTTCAGCATTTGCCAGGTTATAAATAATAATAGGTATTTAAATTCAAATTTTTATTGCCCTCTTTTTGGCACCCTTTCAGGCTATGACACACTGAACATTTAGCAGACTAGAACGCCAGATCTGCTGGAGTGTGAAGGTCCCGTCTTCTGATCAGATTGCTAGCTCCTAGTTTTTGGTGCAGTCATTTGGGTACTGCCAAAGGAGCAGGAAGCTAAGGATGAAGGAGAATTTCATTTGCTCTGCATATGTAAGTGAACCAACTTAATTCATATTTCCCAGACCAATATGCAGATCAGACACACAGTTATCCTTTGGACTGCTTACTTCACCAATATTTCTAACGCATTTCCTGGCTCAACAGTGTGTACCAAATGTGCACTCTAGGGAAGTAGCATACAGATACTCCCACATAAATGCATACATTCTTGCTCACATGGGGGATCTCCATATGAGCAAGGATGCGGGAAAATCACTCTTCTGGCTGGTGTGCAAAGCATTCATGGATAGAAGAGGTTTTCCAGATGGTCACCCTGTACAAGAGGAGAGAGACAAATGCGATGAAGGGAAGTAATGCAGCAAGCACACATCCTCCCATGTGCCTATCCCATGCACACACAGTTTATACAAAATCATACTGCTTTCCACTAGTTCCCTTCACCACATTAAATTCCATAGTTTGCTTCATTTATGAACGACAAGGAAATCGATCAAGAGTTTTGCTTTCTACATTTCAAAATCCTGAATGTGAGCTGAATGGGATACTTGGTGTGAAAGGGTGACTGTTATGAATGAATTTTGTCTATTTTGGATCACACACAGTGCAAAGTAAAGCCATGGAAGGTATTCATTCTTAACGAATGAAAACAAACAAACAAACAAACCCCTGACATAATTCCTCTCTTGATAGAGGGATCATATAAAGCTGCTTGATATTTCTATAGTATGTTGAAGCAACAAGTTACTGCATAATATACCCTTAAGGTAGCATCTAAAGTTGCAGATAAATCTATAGTCTTGATGGAAATTTATTTGCATCTGAAATATGTACTCAAACTATAACATTTGGATTTCTAATGAATACAGTTTACTCTCTTTGGCTAAATGTGCAGAGCTAAGCAAGACGCATGAAGCCATGTTGCTGAACCTGTTCTCCTAAGATTTCCAGCCCATTTTTGCCGACTCAAGAGATTTGAATTAGATTTGAATAATTAAACCAAATTTGTCAGTGCTTTGTAAATGAATCAAGCCTCTAAACCTTTTAAGGTTCACCCTCACTGCTAATAACCCTCTTTACTAAGCATTAGCACAGCATAAAACAGTTTAATGATTTAAGAGAATGCAAAAATAAAATTCATGCTGTCAAAACTTTTGTAATGGAAAATATTATGGATTTTAATCAGCTGGAGTCATTCCAATACAAAATAAGAAAAATGAAATCAATTTCTACAGTGCTGAGAGTGTTTTGTGGCTTTTCGCTGATACATTTTGAAGGCTAGTCTGCAGTAGCAAAAATATCACAAAATAGAAGTGCCTATTTGGAAAGCTGAAAACTCATCTGCCTTCTCTATGGCTGGAGTTGTTCCTCTTTTCCCTAAAGAATACAGGGCAAGATTCAACCAAGCTTCGAAAAGCATTGCAGCACAAGTCCCATTGAGTTCAATAAGAAATTTGCAGTCTAGTCCTATGCATGTTTGTTTATAAGTATGCCTCAGAGTATTCAAAAGAGCTTCCTACCTAGTAAGTATGCAATTTTATACTTAGAATCCCAATTCTAGGCCATTAGAATCCCAATGGTTAACTCTTGTAAACGCATTGATTTCAGTAGGACAGCAAAACATGTGCTTAAATCTCTCCACTGAAATCAATGGGACTTCAATGTGCATATTTTTGCCCTTAGGATAACCTTGTTCACTTATTTATTCACCTATTTGCATTTACAACACCCATCCTGTCAAATTTCTAAGAAACTACTATATGCTGAGAAACTATTGAGAAACTACTATTGAATGGAAACCAACACACCCACAGATTACAACATACCAATACCTGGTATCACTTCCACCTGAACATAACTAATAGATGGCATAATTAATATTTCCCCTTTTCCATATTTACAAATTCTAAGTGTAAGATACATCTCAGTGGGCCAGTTCTCATGATCACAAGGTAGTTAATAACTCACAGTGGCTTACTAACCACCTTGCATATTCTGGTTGTATGCTGGCTGAATTTACATAATTACCTTCAGCTTGTTATGATGTCTGAAGCAGGTAGTTAGATGACAGTTGGGGCTGTTAATGAACTGCCCAGAACCTATTCTGGTTTAGAGCTTCTCAGTGGCTTGTTAACACCCAAGCTACCAGTCCTTGCTGGCTGCACATGTCACAACAATCTGTGCCAGTGAAGGCAACTATGTAAACTCAGTTGGCATGTGACTGGCACATACAGGGTGTTGAACAATCCTGCAACCCTGCAAACTAGATCAGTGGGTACATCTATTTTAAATATCAGTTTGATAAGTCAGGGACCAAGAGGGGGAAAGCCCAGCCTTCAGTTCTACCAGTCAACTTTGCTCTAGCATCATGGAAGTTCAAGAATGGTTCCTCTGCCTTATGGAAAAGATATATAAGATTTATGGGGTTCACCATATATCTTCATAGTCAGGAACCATCAATGTATTTCTCGATGGAGAACAGGGAACCGAGGCTTAAAACAGTCAAGGCATGAAGAATGTTGCCTTCTTCCCTGCTCATCTCTTATATCTGTTTATTTAACAGGAAAATAATTGACTTATAAAAGATCACATGCATTGCTGTGGAAATGAGTTTACCACAAACATGCATTTAAATGGAATAAAAGAAGTCTATCTAAAGACTTGTAATTTATTAAAGTAAACTTTATAGAACATTTTTATTACTTACTTACATACTCACTTATATACTTACAAGATTTACAAGCTGGTCTACATTGGGCAATATATCTGAACACTCAACAATAAAAAGAGGATGATGATAATGATGCCTTTAAAATCGGATTATAGAGCATCAATCAGCTTTGAGTATAACAGCAGACTTTTTGCTTCATCATTTGGGGGCCAGGGTGATCTACTCAGTCAATCTTTTTTGGGGGGTATAACTCCTATCCCATGCTACTTCCCACTTCCTTGCTTATAACTAAAAAAAAAAAAAAAAAGCAAGATATTATAGTTTGTAAGCACTGGCCTAAGAAGCAGGAACTTTATTGATATGCCACTATAAGAGGGAATCAAGCAGTTTGCACAAGTAAAGGAGGCAGGAGCTTAAGAAGAAAATAGGGCCATTTCACATATTACATGTAAATTTAAGTTTTAAGTTTGAATGCAGCAAATTTTGTCCAGAAACTTGTTCATGATGCAGGAACACTCACCAGAGGAATAGGATTTTGGCGGGGGATCCCTGTCCAGTATATACTCTGTGGGAACTCTGCAGTTGCAACCATGAAATATTTATTTGTATTAACTGTAGAGACCAACCAAGAAGAAAAGAGAGAATGGAAGCTGAGCAGCCTCCTAAGATTTCTATTCCATTGCATCAGTGCCCTCTGGATTCGTAATTCCTTTTCATTCCAACTCTGCACCTTGCTATCACTTTGCTTGATGCAGTCCATGATGACTTTTAGCTTCCTCTTGCCTACTGCTTCCAAATAGTACACATTTTGGTAATTAGGCATAGTACCATGTGGGATTCAGATAAAATGGATTCAACTCGAACAATAATTTATTGAAGGAGTTATATGTTTAATCCTGAGAAGAGAAAATGGATGGCAGATATAATAGCATTATTCAAATACCAAAGGGTTGTTCAGAAGCAGAGGGGATCAACCTGTTCTCTATCTTCCAAGAATGCAAGACAGGAAATAATGGGTTTAAGTAACAGAAAACCAGATTTTGGATAAGCACCAGTGGGGGAAAATCTTGTTAGTGGTCAGAGAGCAGCAAATGAAAACTACTTCCTGGGGAGATTGTGGGTTGTCTGTCTCTGGAGATATTTCAAGCAGAGACTGGACAGCCATCTATCAGGGATGGTTTAAAATGGATTCTTGTACTGAGCAGTTTGGATTTGATGAGTTCATGATATTCTGACCCTTCCATAAATTACAGCAATTCCCTGATTTTTTCCCCTACCTTGTTTTTGGCTTTCCTGTGGCGGGTGTGTGTGCATTTTCATTGCGACTCCATTCCTCTTGGCACATTTTGTGTGTGTGTCAAAAAAAGAACCTTTCTTTCTGTGGGACCCATGTTGTTCCCAAGCAGGGATCATAGGAACAGTGTGCTAATGACACAGTTTCCCATAGCTAATTAGAAATGGTTATGTTAACATTGCAAAACCAGATCATACTGAGGAAAATAATCCCTAACATTATTTTCAAAGGGAAGATAGTTTTTCAATCTTTTTACCTTCCCACAAAATTGCAGAAAAGGGAGGTACATACGATTCCATGAATCCCTTCTCCCCGCCACGCCTCCTCATCTCAACTGAAATAGCAAAATATACCACCATGCCAAGAATCTGGCCTTCTGTGTCCCAGGGAACAGCAGCTGCTGCTGCTGTGTTCACCAAACCCTGAGGATTCTACACAGGTAATAAATAGGCCAGATTATTACAAGGCAGCCACAGGGATGGTTCAGGCAGGAAGGACTCAGGATTATGCCTCTTTGTTAATGTGTTTTTAACTTTGTAAACTGCTCAGACAGCTTCACCTATTGGGTGGCATAAAAATTAATGAATGAATAAACAAATAAATAAGCAAATATAACCAAAAGACCGATTGGAGGACATTCATGGGTTTAGATCAATGGGAAACTTGGAATTTTAGGGTTAGGGACAGAGCAGTAAGGCAGAGGTTATTTCCAGCAATGCTTCTAGCTCCAGCTCCCAACTGCAGTTTTTAAGCAGAGGCTGTCCAAATCCTTTCCTATGTCAGATGAGTTTCATTAGTAGCTTCTGAAAAGTGTCTTCCCTCAAGGAATCACCTGACCCACAAAAAATCCTTTTCTGAAATCAGGATCTTCTCTTGGACTTGAAAACAACACCTCTAGTTGGATACAGCTTTTCAGTTTATATCCAGAGATGGCTATATTGCTTTTCTCAGTTCCTCCATGATGGCTACAATATCACACCCATTATAAACTGAGTTATCTATGTGACAGATGATCAAATCTCTCAGTACCAGAAGCCTCCCACCCTCCAGGGGCTCATGTGAGAAGATAGCTCTTCTTCCAAGGACCGGGTTCCTGCAAAGGGATTATTCCCTCCTCTTCAGAATGATGCCCTCCTTCTCTGATACCCCATGTTTCATGACAGGAAAGGAGCTGTCATCCAGGGGTTTCATAATCCAACCTCTCTGCCTGTCTTTCCTTCTTCAGATCAGAAGTCTTGGCTCCAAGGGAACAAACTAGTTCCCTGGGGACCAGGAGCTCATTCAACAAGGATGCACTCACAACTTCTACCCAGGTGGCAGATAGTCATACACTGGCACTCAGTGCAATACACTGGATAGCCCCCACATCCTGCTGACTTTTTACCTTCATAACTAGGTTTAATTGGTATTATTGAGTTTAATTGGTATTATTGAGATGTCTTGTCTAGGAACAAACACACTTGCCATAGTAGCCTCAGCTGCGCAAATACAACACAGCCCACCACCAAAACCTAGACATCCAAGCGCAGAACTGAATCTAGAAATACATCCCTGAGTCTTCATGAGAGCTATAAAACCATCAGTAGCTTGAGTTGCCATTTCCTAACCTCCTCCTTCTCCAACATGAAACACATCTAATTCTTTGGATTTAACTTCTATTTGTTTGCTTCTGTATATTTGTTCAACCTATTCATAGCACTTGGCACCATTCCAGTGAAAGGAAGCATGGAAATAGGTATAGACGGTAGGCTTTGTTTACATTATCACAGAGCTTTGATTCAACTGGAATGGTGTTGTTTACTGTATCTGGATGCTGTTCTGCTTCATCTCCAACAGAAGTCTTTTCCAGACTGGGCACCTAAGCTGCTATCTTGGAAATGCTAAGTATTAAGATATTTGTGCAGAATGTTCTAGGCTTAAACCAGGTACATTGTTTAGAAAGGTTTGAGCTGAGTGTGCTTGAAAAACCTCTTGCCTAATGCCCTGGAGGAGCGGCTGCCAAACTCAGAATAGAGAGCATCTGACTGGATGGAGCAGTGATCTTCCAAAAGCAAGTCACATATTTCTCATTCCTACTTGTGTCATATTTGAAAAAGTAGCTACTTATCAAAATCGGCTTGTTAATATGAAAAGCAAGTATCCCTTTGTAAATCCTTATCAGTCCTTCGGAATGAATAAGGACTGTTCACTTTATTAAAAGGGATATTAAATGTAAACAGAATGAGCAACACTCTTGCTGTCACTTGCGGCTTTGTCTATTCCAGAGATATCAGCATGTAGGATGGTTAGAGATAGAAAAGGACCAAAGAATGTGGCACATCAGTTAACATGGAAATTGGCTTTAATGAAACAATTCAGGGTCAGTGCCTGAAAGATGCCATCATGAAGGAAAATGGTTGGCAATGGCAATCTCTGATTGAGTTGAAAATATCATACCACCTGCAAAAAAGCCATGTAGAAAAGACAGCTATGCATGGGCAGTGGTTAAAAACAGCTTGCAATTGCATTAAGATGAAACTATCATTTATTGTATGCAATTAAACAGTTGACTAATGTGTCATATTCACTGGGCTATTGTTGGATAAGGCAAGGTGAACGCATAATCATAAAAGCATGCAGTGTTTCTGAAATCCTATATCATTGCATTGGAGAGGAGAATATATACTCAGAGGTGTTTGGTGATAAACACCTGCCAAAAATTAAAAAAAAAAAAAAAACGAGGCCACTTAGTGGTTGCCTTACTATTTGGGATGTGGAAATCAGTAAAACATAAGCTCCTTAAGGTTCTCCAGATTCTACTTTGAAATTTACTCAAACGCATTACTTTATCAGATTATAAGCTTTTTGTTGTTGTTTGCACAAAGGTTTGTGTGTGTGTGTGTGTGTGTGTGTGTATTTGCACATTTTTTCATTAACTATGAACACATATCAAGTGTGTGTGTGCACACATCAAGACGTTTTCTCAGTTTTTAAAGCATGTTTTGAGCATTGCATTTTTTTAAAATATTTAAAAAAACATTTATTTGGTCTGTGAACTGTATTGGTATTATTCAATGTTAGTCTTGCATAGAATAAATCCAAATTTAGTCTAATTCCTTTCAGTAGATCTACTCTACATGGAATTAGCATTTCATACTACTCTTGGAAGTATACAAATTTATATTATAGATCACTTCCAAGTCTGAGTTCAAGTCAGTTCAAGGTTTGAGATGGATAAATTCTGATCTCAATAGAATTGAAATATCTCTTACATTCCTACCTAAACTGACTTCTGATATGGTGGCTACCCTTTGATTTATGTTACCCATGAGACTGCTTAAGTTGCCTGTGAATGAAACTGGCCTACAGGATCCAATAGCATCATTGTATGTGATTTGAAAGTGTTTAATTCTAAGGACAATTTCTGTGATGAAACAGCATCTATCCAAAGCATTCCAGAGTAGTGACAGGCAAAATTAGCCTTTGTGAATTTGTTATTTGCTCAGACAGTAACAAATTCATCCATGTGAGTGCAGAAGAGCTCTTTTTTAATTTTAATCTTATTTTATTGGTATAATGTTTTGCTCATGTACAATGTCAAAACATTGGAAACTGTAGTTTGCCTTCACACAGTGCAACATGACTTTATTGAGTACCTGCTTTATGTTTTCTTGTTCTGTGACTTGCCTGCATGATGTGATGTTTGCTCACTGATTACTAGTAAATGTAGGAGAGAAGAAGGTGAACCTACATCGGTCTCCTCCTTTATGGGAAGTCAGATATATAGCAGCAAAATTAATGAAAGAAACAGTGGTGGATACATTAGATCATTCAGGGGTTAAACAATCAACTCAATGCATGCTCAGAAAGGCATTGCTTAGATACAGACTGTGCATTCACCAGAGCTCACAATCAATTCCAAATAGAATTTAATAGAAAATTCATAATACATCAATCTGTGCACCTCACAAAGGAAAGCACTATGAGTGGATGAGCTTTGACCAATGAGCCACCAAATTACAAATTTCTACAGCATAACAATTTCAGGGTAAAACCAAATCACTTGTTCATTGCAACTCAGATTTTTTTTTTTTTTTGGAAGAAGAAGATTAGTTCTTTATCAGCTATGAAATATCCCCTGCAGTTCAGACAATGGTCTGGATCCATACTTCCATTGAAATCCGTGGCATATTTTTCAATATGTTGACTTTAAATATAACTAGGTCTGGATCCAAATGTTTAGACAGAAACATTCCTACAGTTCCCAGCATCCATGGTCACTATTGATGAGTCAAATCATTTGAGAGATTTGAGTAAAGCCCAAAGAATAAAGATTGTAAGTGTTGCTTAAAAGACATGCAGTGCTTCTTGTTTGGGCAAAATCCACCTAATCAAAAGGGAAGAATTTCTATGAGTTTAGTAAAATTACTCAAGGGGAGTACTTCAACAATGTCCCACTGTACTGTTAAGAAAACACTATCCATTTCTGGTCCATACATCTGAAATGTGTAGATCAGAAAATTTTATATAGGAATTCTCAGAGAACAAATTTCTCAAGCATCTCCTGCCCTAAAATCCAGAGAGAAACTTTGATGTAGAGAGGTTTTTTTTTTTTTTTTTTTAAAGTAGCTGAATGTGTTATAGGATTGGGAGAAAGCTCACTAAGGAATAGGCAGAAGAGATACTGAAAGCGTATCAAGGAAGCAAGGAGGAGGCAGGTGGAAGGCATAAAGATAGCAGCTCAAAGAAAGTACAAGCCATCCTCTTCCTTAATGAATATTTATTGCAGACTGCTGCCTATTATCTTTCAAAGAATTTTTATACAGTTCCCATGTCTTTCATCTGTTTCATGTTATGGTTTATCTCACTGTAGAAATTGCATGCGTCAGGTAAATGTTGATTTACATGCAAATTGCCTCTAGTAAACTTGCCTTTAAGTAAAAGAAGGGTTAGAAATAATTTTTTCTCATTAATTTGCAGGTTGGAGGAGGAAAAAGAACCGGCACAACAAATGCAAGTAATAATCTAATTCATTTAGAACCATAAAACAATTTGTGTGGATTTAACTCTGCAACTACTCTCCTCCCTCTGTTTTCAATAAATGGCTGTTTATGGAAGGCAAACACAGGAAAGACAAGGGCAAAACCAGCTAAGCTGCTTTTATGCACTTTCCCCGCTCCCTGACACAAACGTAGTATGTTTCTGTTTTTCATGGAAAGAGAAGGAAAACACAGACCTTCCCGGGATATAGGCATAAATGGATTTTTGTGCCATTATAGATTTAGCCTCAATTCAGCAGAAATAGGCCAAAAGCCTTTTAGTTTCTCTAATGAGGAAGGGGAAAAGCCGTGCTATGTGTTGTTAGGGGTCCATGTTTGATGTGAAAATATGCACCCTTTAGCTGGAAAAAGGCAATCTGCAGTGTTGTGAGCAGGTCTCTCCTGCCTTTTCCCTTCCCTCTAAAGACTCTGATGGAACTTTAGAAGCAGAGGTCTTTTATTAAAACTTAGCAGGTCACAGAACAGTTGAATTAAAGTAATGTACTCTATGAGATGTGAAAAAAGCATCTGTCCAGGTAAAGAGCTGAAACTTTCCCTCCTTCCTTCCTGTTCATAAAAGTTTCTGAGTGCACCTTCATGGTGGTTCTTGATGCTTGAGAGCATGATGGTGGTGTTGGGAAATCCAAGTAAATCTTTATAGAGAAAGGTTGCTTATAGGTGCCTTATGATATAAAATCAACCTGCAGTGTCCCTGCTCTTTTTGCCCAGAAAGAACCAGAATTCTAAACCAGGCTTCTTTTCCCTGAAGCTTTATCATTCATCTCTTCCTGAGAGACTGAGACTTTCCACTCAGCTGAGGTGGCTCCTATATTTAATTGCTAAGTTAATCCTTTGTGAAATGTGGCTCTCAAGGACAGTTAATTGTGTCCATTCTCCTACCGGCAGAAACAAGCTGACCTGACTGGTTTTCCTAGTAATGTTATAGTCACACTTGCTTACATGTTCAAGCTCACACCCAAGACCTGTAATGATTCATGTGCCTGTAATCCTGTAATCAATTATATTTACTGTACCATTATATCATGTCCTCCCTGCTGCTTCTTCACAGTATTTTGTTCATGAATTCATTATCTGTTGGTATGTACCTTCTTCCCTCATCACCAACCCTGCTCCTGTGTATGTGACTCAAAACTTATAAAACACTCTGTATGTGTCCTGCAACTTAGTAGCTGGTGGGCATACCTCTACAGGCAGCACTGTTGTATAGGTTTGTCTCTGCAGAGGGGTTTTACCTGGGTTGTTCTCACCGATAAAACTGCTGAGGTTCAAGGTGAAGGTGTCTCCTTGTGGATCTGAGTGTACATTCTTACAGCTGCTAAACTGGGATTCCTGACAGAGGGAACACTAGACACTTCATGATTGGTCTGCTTACTTTACCTGTAGTCTCCTAACTGGAACTCCCCCTGCATCTGCCCCTCTCCAGTTCTGAAAAGTTGCCCTCCCTTTTCAAAGTTGGTTGGTTTTCACAATGTTCAGAAAATCACATATGCTTGTAGACTAAGTCTTCACATTAATGACTAAAGCTACACTGGAAACATACTGCAATTTGCATACATATTTTTAAAAAGTCTTCTAAATAAATGCACAGGGAAGGAAAGTTGCTGCTCCGTATTATTGATGTTAGGGCCACAAAGTAATAAGTGGCTACTACTTATTACTTTCAATGGTGGCAGGCATCCTAGTATGCATGAGAAAGGGGTGAGGGAGGTTGCATATCTTGTGTGAAACTGCATTCTTTTCCTGCTCAAATTGTACTTCCTTACAACAGATATGGCATTTGGATGCTCCATAGTAACTGAGTAGCAATTGCATTTATGCCATAACCAAATGAGGATCAGGTAAATGCCCTTGGAGTCCAATCCACAAGTACCATTGAAGTTGCACTGCCTGGTATATTGCTCAGACAGAAACAAGCTTCAAGGTGATCTTGAGAGGATGGAGCACTGGGCTGAAAAAACAGCAGAATGAAATTCAGTAGGGACAAATGCCAAGTTTTTCACCTAGCAGAAAGAAACCAATGCATTGTTACAAAATGGGGAATGCTTGGCTCAGCAATACTACAAGTGAGAAGGATCTTGGAATTGCTGTGGAGCACAAGCTGAATATAAGTCAACAATGTGATATGGCTGCAAAATGGGCAAATGCTATTTTAGGCTGCATTAATAGAAGCGTCACTTCCAAACCATATGAAGTGCTAGTTCCTCTTTACCTAGCACTGGTTAGGCCCCATCTGAAATACTGTGTCCAGTTCTGGTGTCCTCAATTTAAGAAAGATGCAGAGAAGCTGCAATAGGTTCAGAGGGTGGCTAGAAGGATGATCCAGAGATGGAAACAAAGACCTATGATGAGAAATTGAAAGAACTGGACATGATTAGTCTCAAGAAGAGAAGACTGAGGGGAAATATGATAACGCTCCACAAGTACTTGAACGGTTGTCACAAAGAGGAAGGACAGGATCTCTGCATGATCATATCAGAGTGCAGGACATGGAATAGTGGGCTCAGGTTACAGGAAACCAGGTCCTGGATGAGCATCAGGAAGAACTTCTTGACTGTTAGAACAGTACAGCAGTTGAACCATATACCTAGGTATGTTGTGAGCTCTTCCACACTGGAGGCATTCAAGATGCAACTGGACAATCATCTGAGAGGGATGGTTAACTTGGAGTCCCGCACTGAGCAGGGGATTGGACCTGATGGCCCTCTGACCTCTTCCAACTCCACTATTCTATGATTCTTTCCAAGAAAAGTCCTTTATAGCTATCAAATACACAGTCCTCTCAATTTCTTTCCTCCTCTCAATTTAAACTCCAAGGTTACTCTTCTCTATTAAATTTTAGAAGAGGAAAAGATGGTTTTAGGCCACTCATTTGTTTCTCATTATCTTTGTCTTCCACTTGGCATCTCAGTTAGCTTGACTAACAAAGCCACATTACAGCAGCACACTTTTAGTTTATAGGTAATAATTGCTCTAGTTGTTGTGACATCTCTGATTAATCCCATGGTGCTGCCCCTCCTTTTCTCACAAGTAGAAAGGAGGGATAAAAATTCAGTACTTCTCTGTCTGTTGCTGATTTGAAGATTAATCAGTTAATTACTAGAGAAGTGCTAAGAATGTTGCTGTAGCCTGCACACACCACACTGCACTTGGGAGTTTTTACTAATCACACTACTTCAAAAGCTCATTCCTATGCTTTGCTGCAGTTGCCTCAACCTGGTGTCTTCGATTCCTCTAAGGGGAAAAAAGGACATTTCCCCCACAATTCTCTTTGAGTTGTCTCTGTCATTCTTCTATAGTGGCCAATCTGGTAATAATAACCTCCTACAATGCCCAAGAATGACACAAAGTCTGAAGATCTGCAGTGAAAAATAGTGGCTAGGCCACTAGTGGAGCTGCTACTGCTGCTACCACTTAAGAACAGTAGCAAAATGTTGGCTTCTTTTTTAGATTGAAATGGAAGAAAGTGAAAAAGTATGCTACTGTCCTGGCTAAGAGTGAGCTGTATCCTTGACAAAATCCTGGATAATTTCTCTTCTTCCTGGAGAAATTCAGTGAATTTTTTTCAGGGGAGGGAGGAAGTAGAAAAATGCTGGTGCCATCAAATAATAGAAGGAGATAAGAAGATTAGTCCAGATAGAGACTAAATTAGATATGAGGAAAAGTGGGAAGAACCCATGCTATTTATGAACTTATTTGGACTAATGTTAGTTGTGTGTATTTAGGTCCAGATGTCATATGAAAGTATATTGCAGGACCAGAAAGGCCCTCAAAGACACACACATGTACAATCTTAAGCACCATATGCGGTTCAGAAGACCTTCCCAGGATCAGAGCTAGTTTTGAATTAAAATGGCAGCAAAATTTCTTAAGACCTGAATGGGGTTGGATGGATTGGGTTGGAATAAATTTGCTTGCCAGCTAATGTTTGATCACCTGGTATACATGCCCCTAATTTCAGATGTAATGCTGGGAAAAACCCAGGCTTACATCACAGCTTGAGAATTCTCTCTTAACTCCTTATTTTTCCTTATCCAAAATAAAGCCCTCTTTTTCCAGAAGGTGACATGCAGGATGCAGGACATATGCTGATCTTGTGCTTCTTTTTCCTCCTATCTGTACTTTGATGCCTATGCCTACATAGAGCTGCAAGGGAAATGTTACTTTATAGTCTTCTTTAGTTCACAAAGTTTATTCTTTCCCTCTGTCCCAGATGAGCTGTGACATGTTTGCCAGCAGCTTTTAAAAAACTCGTCCAGGTTAAATTCAAACTTAATTATATGGAAATCTCCACCCGCCCCCCCTTCTCAAGAGAAAATCATTTTGTTTGTTTTCAAGATGCATTAATCCATCCTGTACCAGCATAGCTGAACTTCATTTCACACTAATCCCCACTTCCACATGAAATGCCATGATCCCAATCTGATTTTTGTTCTCAGCTGAGAGGGTGGGGAACATGACCTCCTACTCAGCTCCAGGCCATTCTGGGGGGCACTTAGCCATGTTTCAAAGAATTCAGTCTCTCACACATGCCAGTCTGGTACTACTGGCTTCGGAAGGAAATAAGAAGACAGATGCTTTCCAGAACTGCATTCTCAGGATAAAAATTAGTACAGCTTTTCACAATGGGTGATCCTTTTACTCAGAGAGCACAGTGAGTCACCACAGCTGAAATGCATGGGAAAATGGAAATGGCAGCCTTTATATTACGCTGGTATTTCAAGCATGTATGTCTACTGGGGACAGTTGTAGGGTCAGAATGTGTTTTGCATTGGCAGCCAGTTCAGGCAATGGCTGCCTAACTGACTCATTTTCAGTTGAAGATCCAGAACCCTGTAGTACTCAGAATAAGGAGGTTCCTCAAAAGAGGGATTCCTGGTATGGGGACTGTTTCTAGAAGGTACCAACAAGCTACAGCTGGATCATGGCAAGTTTACTTGCTGGATCATGATAGCCTCTGCTTAAGAACATCACTTGGGAGCTTGGAAAAGTGGCTTGATATATCTTATTGTGATGTTATTTTATGGTTACAGCTTCAGCCCGATGAGCCCTAGGATCCCCTCTCTCCATTGGAGTGACTCTCTTTTGTCTATGATACTTGCTTGAGCCTTATTGATTGTGGTGTCCTTCCTAACTACCCCTTGGACTAATATTTTCATGGCTACTTAACCGGACAGCTTCTTGCCCACTCTTCCTGCAGGAACCCGGCTTGCTCTGATCAATTTGGTCTTCTTATGGCTTCACACCGATCTGCCTTGCTGTTGCTCTTGCTTATCCCTAATCTGTGTCGAATTCCCAAGGCTTTCCTTATTACTGATCTTAATCAGGTACTTCATCCCAAGGTCTGGGAAACAGGAGAGGATTCTGTACCAGAAATGTAGAAAGTTACTATATATTAAGCAGCCAGTGGTGTGCAGAATTCTCCTGCCCATGTCTAGACTGTGGTTTGGCATGTTATTGAGCTGGGCCAGTTATGACCACTCATGCTTTTCAGTATTAGTTTGTGGGTTAATGCTAATGCTAGATACAGCCTTCAGAAAGATCTTACTTTTAAGACTTGTTATTAGCAAGGTGGTTGAGATGAGAGTTATCTTCTGGCTGGCTGCCTAGCAATTGTTAGTGCCAGAGGTTCCCCCACACTCAGTCTGAAACAACCTTTATTGTTGGAGTGTATCCAGAACAGGAGTGATCAAGAATTGTATATGGGTCCTGGGATGCTCACCAGGGTCAAAATAGCAGTACTGGGGAAAAGGGTTGTTCATGCACTAGGGAAATAATTAATTATTAAATCATATTTTACTAGAGTCATAAAGACAGAGCAATTCAACATTTAAAAAAGTAAATGTTACCCCCTAGTCACCCCATATTGCCAAAATGATCTTCTTACAGGTCATATGATGCTTTCTGAGGAGCAATATTCTCTACCAAGTTGTGGATCCACATGTTCTCCTTCCTCTGAAAGCACACATGTGAAAGGAACCCAAAAGCATGTGGGCTCGCCTTAGCCAATGCTGAAGCCACACAGCACTTGGAAGCTTCCTTGACATCTACATCTATGCAAGATGAGAAGGAATGCAGAAGTGGCACTCCTTGGAATACCTGCTGCGCATGTGGACATCCAGACAATGTGGAGACAGTGTAGAGTTGCAGTAAAGAGTGAGGTGAGATGCTCAGAGAGGGCTCAGGTGCACCCTCCATGACCGTATGCTCCAGTGAGCAATCAGGTTAATGTAGCATCTTTTGCCACCTTTCGGAATTGGAATGTTGCAATTTTAAAGGATCCTTTAAAATCTATATTATGTTTTAATATAAATTAATGAAAAGAAGCATCAGAATAGGAAGGGGGTGAGGTAGGATAATTGCCAACTGGCTTTGACACAGTTGGAGCCTGAAAAAATAATGACTAAAAGAAAGTGCATTTTTCTTGTTCTGCTCAAGAGAATCTGTCTTAAAGACCCTAGTATTTCACATTTGATGTGTTTGTGCTTCTTTGGAAATGAAGAATCTACATAAAATGTTAAAAGTTTAATTTTTAACTTCTACTACCTAAAGCACTGTGATATGTATGATATATATATATATTCTAGTATGAGGGAAGCCAAGAGACAAGAAGCTGGTGAAAGCAAGTGCCCCCGCTTGGGGGGGTGGCGGCGGGAAAACTGGCTTGAGTCTCTAAGAGAATATTTTAAGCAGCTAGTACAAACGATGGCAATGAAAAACAATTTCCAGACAGATAATTGAACAAGCATTAATTTGTTCTCTTCTGTTTCTATTTTTATCAGCTTATAGCTCATTTTGTCAGAAGAGACTGAGCTGAAGGTGAAGGAATACACAAGTGTTGATGCATGAGCACGCACATGCTATGTGCATCTGTGGCGGTATGTTTCTCTCGCCCACATAAATGTATTTCCAAGTCTCTTTCCACAGTGCACTTTCAAAGCATAAAAGACTGTGGTGTGTCCTTGATAAATGTTTCTCCAAACTTAAACTGAAAAGCTTAGCATCATGCCTGCGCATTGTACATGTGATTAGCAAGCCCACTGAATTTTATAAGTAGCTGGTCAAAATGGTCTGTTTATTCAGCTCACTTTGGAGTGAATCTGGATTGATGCATTTTTGAATTTGTCCTTAAATTTGGAATTAATTGTGAACATCAGCATACATGCAGTACTGTAATCCACAGATCCCCAGCAGTCAGCAAATGGTGAGCAAACATCACACTGTATCATCATACAGGTGTAACAGGCCTGAACCCCAGAACACCAGGCCTGGGTCTCTAGACCTTTAAGCTGCTCACTTTGCTTGACATTCAAGTCTAGTTGCTTACATTGTAGAATAGAGCTTTAGTTAGCATTGCTCTGACCATGACAGTCTGTCTGCGTGATACCAAGGAGCTTTCCTTTCCTGATGTGGAGATGGCACAAGGACCATGCACACTGCCCTTGAATGTTCTTTATCAGGCATTATTTTTGTGAATGGGAGGCAGTAATGAGCCTATGCTTTGATGTTCAAGCAGAGAAGAAACATTGGCCATCCAGGCAGGAACCCTCTTTACTCGCTCACTATACTTTGTTATCTATTAGCACCTGTGTAAGCCATATTACTCCTGTAACCATATATTTTAATTATGTAGAATGCTGTACAATGCTGTAAGTTTGTAATCTATAACAGCTAGTCACTTTCTTTGTTCTCTGGTTCATAGTATTTTCAAGGGGATTCTGCTGTTTTTTCTGAACCCAGCTGATTGGAATCCTACACACTAAGGAATCCTTGCTGTGCAGTGTGAGTGGCTTACTGCTAAATGCTATGGAAGTCTAGCTAGCTTGCTTGCTTGGTATTATTGCAATAATAAATAATATCCTTCTTAGCAAACCTGGAATTATCATGTCACTTTCTGGGAAACCCAAAAACCTTCTGCCCCCAACCAGGGCAGCAGCAGGCAGGTCACATGAAAGCAGCCAATCAGAAGCAGGTATGGCAAGGTGATGCATGATGCTATACTGTACTACATTATCCCAGACTACAGCTCTGAAGGTGCACCTTGATATTGCACCTGCACAATAGTATGCATGGAATGAGAGTTTGCACTAAAGGGCAATTCTTGTCCAAGCTGTCATGGACAAATACATTACTTCCCAAGCAAAATAAATAATGAATTCTCTAAAGCTAAGTCCACCCATCACTGCACTCAAGGAATGTGTGTGGAGGGGAAGCATTCTGAATCTCTATGCAGGATGCTGGAAAAAAGAAAGCAAAACTACTTGGGCCAAGTCAAGGGTGCAGGAGGGTTATGTTTTCTTTCTCTAACATGCCATGTATCATCTGGAAGATAGATAAGCCTGAGAATATCACTACAGCTGTTCAAACCGCAACATGTATGGATGGCCATTAGTCAATGTGTACTGCTTTTCATCTTATGGGAAGGGATTATGGGAAAAATGGTGTGTTAGACTGCAAGAAAGTTGCATGTATATTCACAGTGAAATCAAGATCTCCAAAAGGTGCAAGTTTCATAATACCTGTGCAACTTCCATGTTTATCTATTGGGAAGGGGCAATGCTAGTACAAAAATGTAATGCTGGGGCAATGGTTTCCTTATTATCAGATCACTGTCCTGATTTCAAAATTTGCAACTTGTCATTACAAGTGTCCATGTAGCTGTGCTTTCTGATGCATTAGAACTCATCTGGCTAATCTCACTCAATGACACTAAGCAGCACAAGCATCTAACAGATCCTAGCAGAGGAAGGGTAGACCGCCTTCAGGGCTCCATGGACACATTTGGCAATTTGAGAAACTCACATGGGCATCCTCCCAAAAGCAGCTTTCACAAAGCAAAGTAGAACCAAACAAATCCTTTGAATGCAAACTCTTGTCTCCCCTGCCCTTCTTCTGTAAACCCACTCATTACCCTTCCTCTAACTCTTTTTCTGAACATCTGCTCTTGTTAAACTGACAGCATCAGGGAGGAACACTCTAATATGGGACTGTCTAACTTGAAGCTCTCCTGAAGTTTTGTACCACAACTTTTAATGGCCTTAGTCAGCCTGGTGAGCGGTGTTGGTAGTGGTGGTTCTCAAGATATTTCAGCTTACAAATTGCCCACCCCTGTTCTGTAAGTACAGTTTTACCATCCATTTGGAGTGCTCTTGAGCACACCACTTAAGCCTGTCAGCAATAAATTATAGCTATAATATTCTAGAAATATAGTTGTCAGCTTGTGAACACAGCCTTTGATGAAAACCCAACAGTCAGAGCATCTTCTATTTAGACACACTTTTAAGAAACATGGTGATTACTTCTCACAGCCACATACACTTTCTCATATGATGAACTGCACAGGGCAAATGTAGCCATTCAGTAGTCCTCCAGATATTTTGAACCAAGTCTCCTACACTCTGTGAACCATAGCCATGCTGGCTGGGGCTGATGGGACTTGTAGTCCAAACATGTAGAAGGATCTGAGTTGCCTAACCCCTATATATATATATATATATATATATATATATATAGAGAGAGAGAGAGAGAGAGAGAGAGAGAGAGAGAGACAGAGAGAGAGACAGAGATTATCATATAAGAGAACAAATGCATGCATGCTCTCCCATTGGCAACCTTCTTCCATAGAATATGACTGCAGACTTCAGGAGTGAATATTGGTCTCTTGGAAATGCCTTTAGATGCAGAGAGACCACAGCTCAAGTTAAAGAAATGGCTTATGGTAGTGTTACAACTCTGTGGTGTAATAAAAGAGCCAAGTCTCACAGCTTGAATGCTGCTTTCAACAAACAACTTTTTTTCTATTGCATATTAATTCAGGTTGCTATTAATCAGATTAATTTTAATGTTAGGAAGGGGAGAAAAAACAGAACAATGTTCATAGGCTTTTAACCGATGGAGCTGTGTTTTGAAAATAAGCCTAAGTGAGTCATAATCATTGACCCATTTGCTTCTTTTCTCAGAATACTGCCAGATTAATATTCAGTTATTTCAGATCGTTTGATCTCTTGTAGGAAAGTTACATACTGGGGACTTTAGAAGTGCAACTTGCCTGCTCGAAGAATATGGCTCACTTTTTTACAGAGGCTTGAGTAGCTGATGTGCAGTTTAAAAATTAAGGCAGTGGCAAACTGAGATTTTATTCCATAATAACTTCTGCATAATGTATGAATAATTTAACAACTTGTTTGTAAGTAAACTTGTGATTATGGCAATGCACAGACAAAGCTTGTGCTTCGAAGCATTTTCCATGGCCTTTGGGCAAATAAAGCAATTGAAAGCACTTATCAGAATCCAATAGAACCAAGGCCACAAAGGGTGAAGCACACACAGGGACACACGCCACTGTCCAAGCAGGCCAGGGAGGACAAAAGAAAATCAGGGTCATACCACTGAGCATTAGTACAATTAATAATACTACTGAGGGAAGCAAAAAGTTGATCTCTTCTAACAATGAACTTGAGTAGTACAGAATGTTTTTGTTTGTTCAGACATTTCTGCATCCTTGAAAAGGCTTTTAAACATCCCTGGCAATTGTTAGATTGCATTTTCATTCAAATGATACTTTAGATAATAGCAATAGTGTACATTGTCATTATTCAACAAAAGCAGCAGTGAAAAATATGCAGATGGTAGGCAACCTCATAACCCTATTTGGAAGCACCCCAGAAAGAAGCCAGAAAAAAGGGTAAATTGTTCTAGCTAAGCAGTATCCAGCTGTTTTATTCCACTGGGCAAATGATGTTATGATGATATAAACTGTATTCTAAACTATGCATAAGAGAATTCAAAAACTTCAGCAAAAGCTACATTTGTGTAATCAAAGTTGCACAGGTAGCTGCACAACTCATTGTGCAAGTGGCCATGCGTTATGTTTCAAGCCCTTTGTACAACTAGAAGCCTATTATGCTGTAAAATCCATTGTACAGTCAGTTGCACATTACATTTCAGCAAAACATTGTGCTGTGTAGAACTGGTTACACAATGGGTTCTGTAAGTGTAATGCACATCCCTTTGAACAATGGCAAAATTTAGCACAGCTCTAATAGCACTACTTGAGTTTGTGGAACAAAACCATTCGATACTGTGCTATGCTTCCTGGTATAGGTTCATTGTCCCTACAGACTCCCCAGAGTTTTCTGAGATGCAATGTACCAAGTATCTTACCTGGTTCCCCGGATACATACTGTACAGTGTGTTCTTCCAACTGTCATACCTAGCTCGCCAAAACAATTCAGGTGACAGAATGTGTGATGTGAGGATGCTTTGGAAAGACAGTGGTTTAGGAAAAAGAGATGGGCTAGGAGAAAAGATTCCTGGATGGCTGGGTGGTATGAAAGCTTCTTGCTGAGTTGATCTGGGGTAGGTGTGTTTGTGTTTTTGCACATGTGCAGCCTCAGGCACCCCAGTGTTGCCTTTGCATATCCAATGGAAAGCCATAGATGCTTAAAAAAAGGAAAAGTTTCTGTGGCTTTCCATTAGGTGAGTGGCTGTGTTGGACATATGTGAAAATATATGTACATGCACACATTTTCCCCTTGATTAAACATTACTAGAGACAATTGAATTCAGAGAGATACATGCTGGAATAGTGGTATGTAATAGGAGTTATCCACTTCCTTTCATTTCAGCTTGGAATCAGCTCAGTATTTACAAGCTTTCTCAGAAAGAGTTCTGTATTCAGAGACCTCCCTCCTGGCATGTAATGTCAGTGACTGCACATGAAGGTGCTGCGTGCACGATCACATCATCCCATGGGAATAATTGTTTGGTTTTGTGCTACGTGAATGACTGAAAATGCAGTTCGGAAGTTGAGGTGAAAGTGGATACTGTTCTTTTATCTGATTGGAAGCAGCTGCCTAGAGCAAGAATGAGCTAGATGTGTTCTGACTTTTCCTTTTTTCTTCAACCTGAGAATGGACCTGAAGCAGAGCAAAAAGGAACTTGTTATTGCAAATCTCATCCATGGGATAAGACTTGAAACAACATCTATATGAATAACATATGATGTGTGTATTTTTCTGCATGATGTTGCTGGCTTGTAAAGAATATGCTCATTTAAAAAGTTCACATAGTTTCCAAGGAATCAGTTTCATTGAGATGAACATTAAAAACATCTGCATGTGTGCTACAAAACAGCTGGCTTTGGTCACTTGCTCTGCTGAACACTGACTGCACATGCAAGAATTACATTTTACATTACAATCCAGAGAAGAACTTCTGGGAGAAATGACAGTCAATTAGACACACAACCAAGCATTACAAGCTGAACAAATTTTCATACAAGTGATTATGAACATTGGCATTATCACTAGTGCTGACTCATTTGAAACACTTTAGCTGATGAGGAGATATGCATCACCAAAACAGAGGACGCATATTTATTTATTTGTTTGTTTGTTTGTTTATTTATATCCTGCCTTTTTCCTACAAAGGGCTCAAGGCAGCTTACATCATTCTCTTCCTCTATCTTATCCCCACAACAACAACCCTGTAAGGTAGGTTGGGTTGAGAGTTTGTGACTGGCTCAAAGTCACCCAGTTGACTCCATGGTTGAGAGAGGACTAGAACCCAGATTGTCTGAGTCCCAGTCCCATGCTCTTAACCACTACACCACACTGGCTCTCTCCCTATATATATATATATGCTGATTTAGACAAAAATAATTTCTATATTTTTCCATCTCAGTCACTGACAATGAGTTGTGATTTGACCCTGTTGGGGGTTCTTCTTGCCTTTTGCACCAAAACTGCACACAAGTTGCGTCTTCATAAAGAACTCAATGAACACAAGAAGAGTGATGCTGGATCAGATAAAGGGCCCATTTAGTCCAGATTTATGCTCACACAGAGACAACCTGCTTGCCCACAAGTTAAACTTGAGTGCAACAGCACCCTTCCAACCAAGTTTCCCAGTGCATAGATGCACTGCCTCAGATACTGGAGGTAGCAAGTAGGTATCAAGACCAGCAGCTGGAGATGCAAAGATCCGGTCTGAATGAAACCCTTTCTTCTTGGATTTCTTCCCATGCTTGGCCCTGATCAGGAAGTAAGCCAAGCTTTAGATCAAGTATGTGAACACTTGGAAGCACTAATGGATTCTTTGTGCAACATGTGCAAAGTATGTAATTCTTTCCACAAGGTATGCAAAGTAAATAAATCTTTGCACAAAATACGCACATTATGTAATTCTTTGTGCATTCAACCTTGCTTGAATTCATTTCCTGCTGGATGTCCATGCAAGCACTTGCATGAGGCAGACTTAGGGAAGAGAGAAAGTGGGCCAGAGTCTGGGGAGCAAAGATTAAGAAATATGACAGATTTCCACCTCTAAATTGGATCCTCAATAGCCTTACCCATTTATTTATTTATTTTCTTAACCATCCAATACCCAAAGCTCTCTTAGCAGTTCATAATTAATTCTCAAAAATACAAAAAAGATAAAATGAAAATACAGCTATAAGTATGATAAACACAATATAAAATTCCAATATGCAAATGTATAATATACCACTCCATAAAACAAGTTAACCTGAAAATAACTTCAATCAAACTGGAAATAATCTATCCTGAAACGCCAACCCATCAGCTTCATGGAATGACCTGGGTTTTAGTATTATTTAGTAGGATTCCCTTCCTCCTGCAGTGTGCATTTATTTGCACTTATTTATAGTGAATAAATATTCACATTTGCCATTTGATGTCCATTCTTCCAGTTTGGAGACATCCTTTCAGGGAACCTTAACATCCCTTCTTGTTTCAATCATCCTAATGCAAGGGAAAGTAGAAGGTGAAAGAGAAGAAGGCCAACTATGGGATGGATTGATTCCATAACAGAAGTCGCAGCCTTGAGTAGAGCAGAACTGACAAGAACCAGGAATTTTGGACTATCTTCATTCTGCAGGTTGCTACACGTTGGAGACAATGACAACACATAACCACAAATCAGCAACAAACTTGGCCACTTCATTGCTCACTCCTGATTGCAGATCATTTATACCTAGTCAAAAAGCAGTGTCTCAGCACAGAGCACCATAGGATTCCATTGTCTACCTTCCTCCATTGGGAGAACTTACCATTTATTCTACTCTCTGCTTTCTGTTCTTTAACCAATTACTTATCCTCCATAATGGCCCTTTAATCTCAATTCATGAATGTATCTTCTGCGCTGAAGATGGATAGAAAGAATTTATTCAGTTTCTCCATAATCTCTTATCCCCTTAACTCCATTGTCATCCCACATTTAAATTGCCTCCCTTGCTGGTTTTCTGATTCTGATTTATCTGAAGAATTCCTCACTGTTGGCCTTTATATTTTTATGCTCCCAGAAATGACTATTTTCTTTTTTGCTCCTCTTATTGTCTGCTTTCATCTCTGTTGTGAAAACTTCCTTTCCCTTCCATTTCCTTAACTTGGAAGACTTCCTTTTTCTGAAAGAAGCCTTCTCTTCTCTGATAGTTTCTTCGACACTGCTTCTTAACTATATCTTTCATACAGCCAGAAAAAATGATCATGGTTCGATCATAACTTGTTGTACTTGGAAGTAAACCATGTTGATTTTACCCAGGAGGATTTATTATCTGGTAAATGAAGTTCACAACTGCAGCCTCAGTGACAAGTCCAAAGGTTAAAAAGTGACAGAGGTGATTTTTTTTGGGGGGGGGGAGCAGGGGAGGGTATCCACCTTAAAGATGGACAATTCGTCCATTTAATTTTATCTCAAATTCTTACCTGAACAATCCCAAACAATGAAATTGAAAATGCATGAAAATTCATAAGCATTTTATGCAATTTTCCCCATATGCAGTTTTGTTTGCAGTTTGCCTAATCTACATATCTAACAAGCTTGTTTCTTAACATAATGTGCTTTAATGCCTTTTCCCCTAATATATGCATGTTGGAGGGGTTTTAAAAATGCTGACCTGCATTTCAAAATTTAGAATTATGTAAATTTTGAAGGAGAACTGAGTTGGTTTGCATAGTGCTTTGAAAGTATAAAATCAGGTTTGAAAAGCAAATTGGAGGGGAAAAAACCCTTCCCTATTCAACATTCCACTGGCCTGAAGCTTATTCCTGGATCACCTAGCTGCCAGTGGTGGGATCTTTTTGTATTTCTCTCTTTTTCTTAATTTTAATTCAAAGGCAAGCCAGGAGCTCAGCTGCTGCTGCTGGCAAATGATTCACACTGAACTTTCAAACACTTGCCCTTGGGGAGCAGTGCTTGTTGTTTCTCCCCTTCCTCCTCTCTGCTCTCCCTGCAGCACCAATGCTATTCACCTGCCATTTCACCAATTAAAATAGCAGCCAGCAGGCCAACTACTTCCAGCAGCTTCAGACTAGCCAGACAAGCCAGGGTATACTCCCAGGAAGAGGAGGAGAGAGAGAGCATAGAAACAGCCACGTGTATAGCCTGATTCCAGAATCCCAGATATTTTGCAAACATATTGTGATCAAGCATGATTCAGCTGTTAGACTGGGCTCAGAAGATCTTCTCATGCCATGAAGCTCACTGGTTGACTTTTTCCAATTACTGATTCTCAGCCTAGCCTACCCCCCCATGGTTATTTTGAAGATCAAAGTGAATAGGCTTATTCAAGTCACTTTGAGTTTCTTGCAGGAAAAATAGTGGCATGTATAATATAATAAAGCCATTAGAAAACCAAACAGCACCCTAAAACAGAGGACTATCTATCCAGGAAGAAAAGACGCTACCTGGCTACCATACTGCTGATTAATATTCTGCTACTTAACTGTTGCTGTTTTTCTCACATGCTCTCAAGTTGTCTCCAGCTTTTGGCCTGTATCTATGAAGGAATGTTCTCCAAATATGCTATCTTTGACAGCCTTTCTCAGGTCTTGTAAAGGTAAGCCCTGATGGGATCAATGCATCTCATTGTTAGTCTTTCCCTTCTGTCTTCATCTTTCCCTAGAATTATTGCCTTCTCCAATGACTCATGCCTTCCCATGAAGTGGCCAAAATTTGACCCCTTCACAGTTTCAGTATTTTTATTTCCAGAGAAAGTTCGGGTTTGATTTGATCTGGGACACACCTGATCCTATTTTGATTAGTCCAAGTATTCACAAAGCTCTCTTCCAGCACCATGTTTCTTCCTGTCAGTTTCCTCACTGTCCAGCTTTCTCAGCCATATATAAAGATCAGGGATATAATAGTGTGGATGATGTTGGCATTGACCTCCAGTGAAAAATTCTTACACTTTATGCTGTTCTTATTTCTTTCTAATTTCTTGGCAGTTTCTTAGCCAAGGTATTCAAAACATGTCAAAATTTCAATTTCTTCATTGTTGGCAGTCTTCTGTTGCCATAATTTTTATTTTCTTAATGCTCTGCTATAATTCAGCTTTTGCACTGCTGTCACTTTCTGAAACACAGGAATTGTTTCAATTCACTGCTGTTTTCTGCCAGTAATATGTTACTATATGCATATCTTACATAACTGATGTATCTTCATTTGGTGAATTTTTCCTCCTTTCTCTGTTCCCTATCCAGTTTTCCTTATATGTTCTGCCTACAGATTGAACAGTTAGGGAGATAAAATATGCCCTTGTCTGATGCCTTAGTTCATAGAAAGCCATTCTGTTTCTTCATATTCCTTTCTATCATTAGCTTCCAGACCATAATATAGGTAAAACATAAGGACAATCAAATGGTGAGGCACACCCACTTCTTTCAGGACCATCCATGCCTTCTGGTGATCCACACAGCCAAAAACTTTGCCATGGGCTTTGTTTTATTGGCTTGCCCTGATCTGAAATTCTTTGGTGAACTACAACAGCCAACTTATATTTGAAATATGAACATGAGTGCCTCTTCCTTTTCAGAATCCAGGTTGAATGTCAGAAATGTCATGCTGCATATAGCTAAAGATTCTTTGTTGCGACATGCTGAACAACATTTTGCTTAGATGGGAAATCTTGGAGCTTGGAATGTTTATTGAACATTTCTGATCCATGGGCCAGTGTTTTGTTTTCCATATTTTATTCCTTCCAAGTGCTTTCAGTTCACCTTTCACTTCACCTTCTAATATTGCAGGTCCCTGTTATAGGATTCCTCTTTGAAGAAGTCTGTCAGCCTTTCATCTCTTCTGTATAGTTTTTCTATATATTGTTCCCAACTCCTTTTTATCTGATCCTGGTCAGCTAGTATGTTTCCCTGTTGGTCTTCAGCATTCCTAATCTAGACTTGAATTTCCCTTTGATTTCTTGAATCTTCTAGAACAGATACCTTGTTTTTCCTCTTTAGTGAGTCTCTCCTATTTCTTTGCACTGACTATTGTCATAGTTCTTTTTTTGCCTCTACATGACAGTCACTAAAAAGTTGCATTCAGGGTTTTGACCCACTTTCACTTTTGCTTCTTGTCTCTCCTTAGCAATTGTGAGAGTTTCTTCTATCATCCATCTAGTCATTTTCTTCCTTTTTTGCTACCGGAATTGTCTTTTGGTATCCTTCCTTAATCATGTCTCTGGTTTCAGTCCACAGTTCTTCTGCTTTATGATCAGTTGGCCATGGTCAGCAATGTAAATGCCTTTTTATATATATATATATATATATATATATATATATATATATATATATATATAAATAAATAAATAGACAGACTTTAAATCCCTCAGGAATGTTATTTAAATAGAATTTTCACACTATATTTCTGCTAATGAGCTTTTTCAGATTTACTCTGATATTTGAGGGTGCCATTTTTAACTCCTTTCTGGCTTTTGCCAATTGGTTAATTTTGTCTTGCTAGTGCCCTGTTCTTTCCCATTTAACACCCTTCAGTAGGCCGACCTGGTTTTGAGCACAGTAGGATCAAAAATTAATGTGATTGCATGAGATCTTACACAATTACCCCAATATGGGGAATTACAAGTCACTGCCCTTCCCATATAAACATGCACACTCATCTTCTCCTGAGCAATGCAATATTTCTGCCAAAATTGGTTCTCATGTTTGAGGATACTTTCTAATAACTGTGAACACACACACACACACACACACACACACAGAGAGAGAGAGAGAGAGAGAGCCAGAGAGCGAGAGCGAACTGTGACAAACAGTTGAACCCCAGGCTTAAGATCAAAGGCACATATGTTTCTTCTGCAACAGGGCCTGATTTTCCTTTCAGAGAAAGATAATCAGCCTCATTAATGGATCCCGATATACAGTCCCATGGTTAGGTTCCAACTAAGCTTATTGGCAGGCATGCCCCAATGCATGCTAACTTGCCAGACAATGTTGTTACATGCTCCCCTTTTCTCTGAGCGCTGAGGAACTCCTTTGTAGGAGAAGGCATTACAGACTCATGGGATTTTTCTAATGCTGTATCAAGGTAGATGTACCACATAGACAGATGCTTGCAACCTACTCTTCTACCACCGTGAAACAGATTGCTAGAAAGAGGCACCTGCCACCTCACCAGGTGTTTCATCTTTCCAGCAACAGTTCAGCTCACTGTCTTGCTGCTCCTTTTGTTCCTTCAGCCACAGAGATCCTGGATCCTATTCTTTTTTGAAGGCAAGCCACTTTATCTAAATTCTAATGACTTGTGTATTCCAGAGACGGTTCTGAAAGCAGCTCACTTCAAGGAAACATCTACCAATCATTTTGGGCCAACTAACAAAGAAGTTGCCTAACTGGCATCTGTGCACTTAATCTTGCAAAGATGAAAGCCTGTTTACTTGCAAGCAAGTTCCCCTGTGTCCAGGCAGATCTATATCTATATGCATAGGATGGCAGCCTGAGTCATCTCCAATGTCTTGTGTAATATAATATGTAGATCTCACACATTTCAAACTGCTGCCAACACCCAGTCCTTTCCAATGGCTAAAATAAGAGCACTGCAGCCATGACAACTAATCAATTCACATTATGGTCTTCAAAAGGATTGCTGAATCTTGAGAGAAGCAGTGAGATCAGTGCCCGCACGTTCTGTTCTTCCAGATACTCCTTGGAATTGCAGAGCTTGGCTGCACTTGGGATCAAATCAGGTTTCACTTAACCAGAGGCCGGAGCACTTGTGATTTGCATGAGTAATTAGAACAGATTAATAGAATGACTTGCTTAATTAAGTTTATCTCAAAAGGTGTCTCTGGAAGGCTCATGAGTCTAAAAATCCAAATGCAATTTCCCCTTGATATCTTCTTTTGTTTTTTGGGGGGAAGGGGGAGGGCTAAGTTCCCCCCACCCCTTTTAGCATGGATAAGTGGGTGTGCATGTGTATCTGCTTTCACAGCTATGCAGAGTATCTGAGAAAACAAAAAATGTACCACGGCTAGTGTTGTGAGGATGTCATATGCAGCCATGGTGAGAGATCAGGCTTTTCAAATGACCTTGAGAAAAGAGGTACTATCTAAAATGTTAGAAGTTCACACAGTGAAGGCATCTCTGAAGATGAGGAATGACATAGACTAAATATGTATGATAGGATCAATGAATCCATCTTATTCTTCAGATCATCTTGTCAGCTGGTGATCGCACTGTTTTTTTCTTTTCTTTTTCATACATTTCAGTCAAGGGGGAAGATCATGAGAAGTCAAATCAGTGGCAGTTACAGTTGGCTAAATAGTGAACAATCTCTGAAACCCTGCTGTTGTTCTGAAAATCATCCATCTGACCCATCTGAATTTTAGCTTGTGCTTTTGGTATTTGGTGCTCCCTGAAAATGCTAGTGTATTATACTGGTTATGTTACAGATGCAAATCCAGGTTGAGTGCCAATGCTAACAATCTTACTATCAATCAGATCCTGTCCTTACAGTAGTGAGAGTAATAGTAATATTACTATTGCAGCAATGTTTATTATGTTACATTTAGACCCCACCTTTATTATACTTTCAAGGAACACAGGGTGACTTACAAGGTTTTCCTTCTTTCCATTTTATAAGAACAATATTGTGAAGTAAGTTAAGTTCAGAGTCCATGACTGGCCCAAAGTCACCCAGTGACTCTCATGGCTGAATGCAGATTTCCTGAGTCACAGTCCAATACTCTAACCACGATGCTATACCATTTACTTATTTATTTATGCCATTCTTCAGCTCCTCCACTATAACTTGCAATCAATCAGTAAACTAATGTAATTTCCCCCTGCAGGCTTACTATCTAAAGAAACATGGCACACAGGGAACGGGGCATGCAATGAGAAGGGGGATGTTCTGTAGGGCTGGTGAAATGGTCCTGCTTCACCCCTTCTATCTGCACAGGGGGTAGAGGCAGTCCAACCGGAGAAAATATTTCCTCAGTTTGGTCCTTTCTCTGTCACTCTTCTTCCCTTCAGGGGGAATATCAAATACCCCATGTCAGTTAGCACTGTTGGGTGGGTGGGGTGACTCCAAATGGAGCCAGGACCCAATGCTTCTTCAAGGCAACACATGTGGGCCCCTAAGATTTAATGCTTCTGTACACATACACGCACGCACTGTGCACATTGCAACTATACCCACTTCTTTCTGAAACAGTTTAGGGATGCCCGTGCAGCTACATGAACACTTGTGTTAAGTGGGTAGAGAAAAAATGGCCACCATGCTTTCCAGCCCTTTCTGATTAAGATCAGGTACATGCCATCTGTCCGTTCCGCGTTCTCCCACATATATAATGTGAGAATATCATTTTTAATCTCCTGAATATGCTGTGTTAAAAATAAGGAACCTGGGGTTGGGGGTGGGAGAGATGGCAACCCTATTTCAGCCCTAGCCTCCTGGATGAGGAGTCAGTTTTGGCTTGTCCCACATTCATTTGTACATTGTACTATATGCAAATATATCCCAAATGTGGAGAATATTGGGACTTTTGGTAGATCCTTCTTTTCTTCCTGATACAATGGTATGCATCAAAGTGCAGCTCTGGCAGCTTGAGAGAAAAAACAAAGCGGCACCAGTAAGAACAGCAGATGTCGCAGCAGGATCAAAGTGGCTGGAGTGACTGAGTTGATGGGCCATGAAGAAGGTATCGGAGAAGGAAATTTGACTCATTTTCAGGGGAAAGGGAACAAATATTTGGGAAACTTAACACACTGCAGAAGAAATGCTTTAGCAAGCATGCTTATGCCTGTCATCAAGAACTCATGGAAGAATTATCACTCAAATGGATATCTCAGTGAGTAATAGTGATTCCTGTTCTTTGTGTACATTTTAAAAAATAAATCATACTGCTAATGCAAGGGATTCTAAGATCACTAAAGCATTGTGGAAAACCTTCAATATTATGGCCTTGAATGGGAATACTCTAAAATCAGTAGGGGGGGAATGGAGCACAAAATGGCTTGTCGACAATATGGCATAACATAATGAAGAAGGCACCTGTGGGTCCATATGAATGACCCCCCCCCCCCGACTTTTATTTTTGGAAAGAACTTCACCTCAGAGAGAGAGAGAGAGAGAGAGAGAGAGAGAGAGAGAGGGAGGGAGGGAGGGAGGGAGGGAGAGAACCAGGTCTTAAACAATACATGGTATAGACATTTAATGTTTGAAAATAAGTTCATACTTTACTTAAAGCTACTTAGGAATTCTGCATAGAGTTTTTTATCAACTTTGAACAACTTTATTTAATCTAAAACATCACGTTAATCACAATGTTGCTATTCTTTTGGCTTACCCCATATTGGGGTAATAGCCTCTTTCTTCTGTATGAGAGTGGTTCACACAAGTTATCTGAAAGCTAATGGATTTTATTCACTGTGACTTCCATGATCATGAAAATTCAAAAGTGTATCTAAAAGCTGTGATCTCTGAGTTACTGGCTTACATCTTACACTACTGACATGAGTTAACAACCACTGTGAGTGAAAGTATCTTAAGGCAGCCAGAAAAATGAAACTGCCTTAATGGATATATGATGAGTTTCTGCAGGAGGAAGATTATTAGTCAGATACAATACTGGACTCCAACAGGAGGAAGCAGGGACATTGCTGCAGCCCTGCTGAAAGACCTGGATTCCTTTCTCTTTCCTCCATATTCCCTTGTCCTTATGCATCATGCCTTTTCAAACTGGGCAGGAACTGGTCTTTTACAAGTTATTTATAGACCTCTCTGGGAGTCTTTCTGGCAGAAAAGCAGGGGAAAAACAGGGGCCCAATCCAGTTGAGATACATGTAAGTATCCAAACTTCAGCAGAACCCTATTCAGGGCTGTCTTAATGCATGGGCCTGATGGGCACTTGCCCGTGAGCCCCATACTAAACTTCCAAAATTAACAGTAGTTGTAGTGGTCATAGGGGCCCCAGTACACTGCTTTGCCTGGGCCCCATAATGCTATTAAGATGGCCCTGACCCTATGCAGAGCAGGAGTGGCAAAGGAGATTTGCATGCCCCTGTTTCACTCACTCCTCAGTTTTGCTAGCTGGCTGTTTCTGGTTGTCTAGTTGGGGCACTTCAGAAGGTGAATAAAGGAGTCTGCAAAGTACACAGGGTACATTGTACCTTGTCCTCTATATTCTCTTCTTATTCCTACACAGCAGCATGCCTCCTTTCTACCCTCTTGGTCTTGGTTATGTTCCTGGTCTTAGAGAGGCAGTTTGTCCTGCTCTTTTCACACTGCCTAGAAGGGAGAAGAAGTCCAGTTGGTTGGAGTGCAGATCCCCAGTTTGAAGTTTGTAGATAAGTTTCCAGCCTTGGACATGAGAACCTAGCGAATCCTATAGCCCATCAAATGATGTTTAGGGTCATAGGATTGCTTCCTAATTAAATAATAATACATAAATGTGTTGAGAGACAACAGAAAAAGCAAGAAAGAAATGTGGGAGTTGTGATGGCAGGAGATATCATTGCACAAAGAAACATGCTAAGGGTGAATTTGTCCTTGGAGTTTTTTAACCTAGTTAGCAGGCTTTACAGCAAGAGTCACTCAGAGTTCAGAGCTAATTAACAGTGCTCGGTTCATCAGAGGAAGAGTACTGATTGTTCCAGAACTTTGCAGCCGTTTCAGGGAATGTTGTGTCTGGGTTGCTGTACACAGGAACCGTCAGGCAGGTAGTGTAGAATCCTTCCCATGCATTCTTGGACCCCAAATGGAGCAGATGCATTAAATGGAAAGTCTTAAAGAGAATGATCCTACTGATCTTCCCATCCCACTGTCACCAGTTATCAATCTGTATTGCTATCAGCTTACAGATTGATAAAGGTATCTGTACAGATGCTTCCTAGATACACAACAGGGTTTTGATGGAGCAGTTTGCTGCCTACTCTGAAAGGGCTGTGTAATAAGCTATTCATACACAGCACCCAGTGCTGAGGTCACATCAAGACCACTGAGCATAAGACAGTGACTAAATATTGACAGGTGTCTGGAGAGAAGGAGGATCATCCTCTGATGAATTAAAATGAAGTGGCAAGAAAAGTAGGAGAGATGAAAGGGGGAGAAAAGCCAAGCAGATCAATCAAGGAAACAGGCAGCCAGGAGAGGCACTTATTGACCTTGCTGTTAAAGAATCCCCTCTGAGCCAAGTTTACCCAGGAGTCCAAGTTTCATGTCTCCATGTGAAGCTCTCATTGGAGTACCAAGGACAGACTGTGACAGTATACAAAGGAAGAAAGCAAGTCTTTTTCTTTTCTTTTTTCTTTTCTTTTCTTTTGTGTGCATCTTGGAAGGAGGGAGGGTTGTTTCCCCTTTCTCCCTTCAGATAGAAAAGGAGAGAAAGGATGAGGAGGAAGAAAAGAAAAAAAAAGAGTACGAGCATAGTTAAGCAATTAAAGAAGGACACATGTGCAGGGGAGGGGAGAGAGATTTTCATGTCAAGATGATTTTTCGTATATGAAATGCTACAGGAATAATTTGTGAGTTGAAAATGTTCTGTCATCACACTTCCACCCACTCACTGCTTGGGAATGATTTTCTCTCCTACCCACATGGACAGAATTTGACCTACCTCACAGAGTTGCTGGGGGAAATGTGGGAAAGTCTTAACCAAAATGCAATATCCTTGGTTTTACATTGTCCACTTCTTCCCTTTCAATTCCAGTATAGACTCTTATATCCTTTCCCTCCTTTGTAATTTGCTCCAGCTCTTGTCCCAAGATGAGTAGGACATTATACTTTCAGGCCTTTTGTTCCACATCAGATTCAAGAAAGAGAGACCATATATGGGAATAATTAGCTGGAATAAGGAGACTATTCACACCCTTTCTCTTATATTTCTAACAGATCTGGTTGCAAATGAAGGTTGTGTGTGCCAGACTTAGGACAGCACCCTACAATGTGCCTCAGCTTTGGCGGATAACATTATTCTTCTGGAAGAGTCATTCAGGAAATATTAGAAGAATGAGTATTATCACACTAGCAAATGCAAAGTTTACGGAATAATGTTTAAAGAAAGCAGCTCCTCCCTTTGCACATCTGGAATCTGTTCTAACAATGCTTTGCATTGAGCAGCTCTTTTTATATTCCCCCACCTCAAGTGCTTTACTGCAGCGGCAGGAGGATAAGCACCTTTATTCACTGTTATCTCATGGTGTCAGGTGGGTGAGCTTGGATTTTTTTTTTAAATGAGAAAT